>NC_045437.1:105758327-105836859 GCF_002776525.5 Piliocolobus tephrosceles | reverse complement strand
AGCTGGGATTATAGGTGCATGCCACCACACCTGGCTAATTTTTGTATTTTTAGTAGAGACGGGGTTTCACTTGTTAGGCAGGCTGGTCTCAAACTCCTTACCTCAAGCAGTCAGCCAACCTCGGCCTCCCAAAGTGCTGGGATTACAGGCACGAGCCACTGTACCTGGCCTAATCTACATTTAATCATAAATGTTTTTGCTTTACTTTCGATTCAGAAAGAGATTTCTTACTTAAAAACATCTTAATATGAAGAAATATTAAACTTAATAAAGCAAATATCTTCCAAAAGTGTCATTTAAATGTTAAACTAGATGTCTTTCTTAAATATATTTGACCAATCCCTATAATTTTAGCTCAAATCCTAGCTTTCCCTACCCAATATTACTGTTCAGAAATTTTTCTTTTACAGAAACTAATAGTTTTTGGTATATTAAAATCTTGTTCAAGTTAATATTTTATAGAATGAAAGAGATTTCGTTTTCCTTAAATTCACATTCATATTAATTAAACAGTTTATTTTAGCCTCTAAAGTCTAGACTCTACAATCTGGAAAAACAGACAGTGGTTAAGAATGTGGGCTCAAACTCCAGATCCGCCTCTTAACCAGTTCTGTTTTCTGTAAATGAATTCCTGAATTCATTTACCATTTTAATCTTTAGCCCTTCATTCACAATATTTTATAGCAATAACAGCAACAATAATACTATATGAGATTAACAACAATTCTTATTAATATTTTATAGGAATATGTAAGGTTAAATGAGATAATGCATATAAAAAGGTCAGCAATTAGCTGGGCTCCTAGCAATTGCTCAGTGAATTCCATTTTCCAGCAAATATTTATTGAACATTACCATGGGTCAGCACTCTTTGAGACACTGGAAATAACACTACACTAATTGTTAAATACAACAGTAGCCCTATGGAAGTTATTTTACTTGGGGGAGACAAATGATTAAAAATACATCATATAATATAATGTCACTTAAATGTCACCATGATGAAGAGAAATAAAGGCAGAAGAAGGGGGAGCAAAAGGGCTTGATGTGTTATTTTATACATGGTAGTCAGAGAAGGCCTCCCTGATGAAGTGACATTTGAGTAGAAACTGAATTAAGAACAGGTCATATACATGTACAACGTGTTTGCTAATGTAAGAACGATGATAATGGGTGATTAATAACCCCTCTTTACAACAATTTCTTCCATCTTCCGTATGTTTACACAAGCTCTGGAGGTAGTGTAGGAAAAATCAGGGAGAGGAATGAGTGACTCAGGCACTCAGTAGTTTTAATAAAGTGAGAAAGTTAAACAATTTAATCCTGTCTAGTTTTCTGTACCTCTTGAGTGAATGTGCATAAAAATGTGAAGATAAGAAAGAGATTACTTTAGCCATTCTGTCCTCAAGTTAGGCATTATGATGATAAACTTTCATTTTTATGGGTAGGAGCAGAGATAAATGGGAAGAGAAATAAATGGGAAATAGAAATGACAATGAAACTAAAGTGGAATTCTTTATGTAGGCTAAAAATGAAGTCTAGCAAGACAGAAATTAAATATTTTATAGCACATTATATAATCAAAGACCTTTACTTTTCACACAAATTAAATTAAGAAATAGATTCAGTTATAAGAGTACAAATAATTCAAAGGAAGATATGTAATAGATACTACCACCATAACAAATCCATATCAATTTGTTATCTACTCATAATTGAAAATTATCTAACTCAAAGCCTTCTGTTTTGTGATTTTCTTTTAAAAGAGTAAAACAATCCTTTAAATCAAGTGTATAACATTTGCAACAAACTGAGATAATGATTTGTATATTTCAAATACAAGTACTTTAGGTTAATAGCCAGATAAACTTTAAATTTCTACCTCATATAAAAAATCATATATAACCCTTTAAATTTCTACAGCATCCAGTATATATTTATTTTCATAGCTAGTTCTATCAGATGGTGAGATAATCAATTTCAAAGTGTTGGGGGTTGGAAAAACATTAATTAACCATGTAATAGTCCAGAGAATCTTATTATCAAAGTTTTACAGCAAATTTTATATTGTAAGGGGTATAGCTTTATTTGAAATTTTGTATTCCTAGTCAAACTCATATCTGCGTTGTTATTTCTTTCTTTTCTAGATTTGGTCTTCCAATTTAGACCTGGCGAAGCCTGTAGACAATGCAAATATTTGGTTGACTTGTGAAATGGGACATCAGTATCGCTGAAATCCTATTTGTATATTTTGTTAACGTAATCTGGATAAAAAATATCTTCCTGTACTGTATTTTATTCATACTGATATATACTAGAATTGGTGTTCATACTTCCACATGAATAATTAAGCACACAAAACACTTTATTTATTTAGAGACAGGGTCTCACTCTGCTGCCTAGACTGGAGTGCAGTGGTACAATCACAGCTCACTACAGCCTCAACCTCCCAGGCTCGAGCAATCCTCCCACCTCAGCCACCCAAGTAGCTGGGACCATAGGCATGTGCCACTACCCCCAGCTAATTTTTGTATTTTTGAGAGATAAATACTTAATTGTAACCTAGAGTGCTTGAGGGAGGGCAGTGATGTAGAAGAAAGAGATGTCAAAGACCCTCAATTTATGACTTGAGAAGCTGGGTATTTGGTGGCATCACTTATTGAAAAAGAAAGCATGCAATGTTCTTCCATTTGTGTCCTCTTTTATTTCATTGAGTAATGGTTTATAGTTCTCCCTGAAGAGGTCCTTCACATCCCTTGTAAGTTGGATTCCTAGGTATTTTATTCTCTTTGAAGCAATTGTGAATGGGAGTTCATTCATGATTTGGACCTCTGTTTGTCTCTTATTGGTGTATAAGAATGCCTGTGATTTTTGCACATTGATTTTGCATCCTGAGACTCTGCTGAAGTTGTTTATCAGCTTAAGGAGATTTTGGGCTGAAACAATGGGGTTTCCTAAATATACAATCATGTCATCTGCAAACAGGGACAATCTGACTTCTTCTTTTCCTAATTGGGTACCCTTTATTTCTTTCTCGTGCCTGATTGCCCTAGCCAGAACTTCCAACGCTATGTTGAATAGGAGTGGTGAGAAAGGGCATCCTTCTCTTGTGCCAGTTTTTAAAGGGAATGCTTGCAGTTTTTGCCCAGTCAGTATGATATTGGCTGTGGGTTTGTCATAAAGAGTTCTTATTATTTTGAGATACATTCCAACAATACCGAATTTATTGAGAGTTTTTAGCATGAAGGGCTGTTGAATTTTGTCAAAAGCCTTTTCTGCATCTATTGAGATAATCACGTGATTTTTGTCTTTGGTTCTGTTTATATGCTGGATTACATTTATTGATTTGCATATGTTGAACCAGCCTTGCATCCCAAGGATGAAGCCCACTTGATCATGGTGGATAAGCTTTTTGATGTGCTGCTGGATTCGGTTTGCCAGTATTTTATTGAGGATTTTTGCATCGATATTCATCAGCGATATTGTCTAAAATTCTCTTTTTTTGTTGTGTCTCTGCCAGGCTTTGGTATCAGGATGATGTTGGCCTCATAAAATGAGTTAGGGAGAATTCCCTCTTTTAAAAACAAGAAATGGGGAAAGGATTCCCTATTTAATAAACGGTGCTGGGAAAACTGGTGAGCCATAAGTAGAAAGCTGAAACTGGATCACTTCCTTACTCCTTATACAAAAATTGATTCAAGATGGATTAGAGACTTAAATGTTAGACCTAAAACCAGAAAAACTCTAGAAGAAAACCTAGGCAATACCATTCAGGACATAGGCATGGGCAAGGACTTCATGTCCAAAACACCAAAAGCAATGGCAACAAAAGCCAAAATCGACAAATGGGATCTAATTAAACTAAATAGCTTCTGCACAGCAAAAGAAACTACCAGCAGAGTGAACAGACAACCTACAGAATGGGAGAAAATTTTTGCAATCTTCTCATCTGACAAAGGGCTAATATCCAGAATCCACAAATAACTCAAACAAATTTACAAGAAAAAACAAACAACCCCATCAAAAAGTGGGCAAACGATATGAACAGACACTTCTCAAAAGAAGACATTTATGCAGCCAACAGACACATGAAAAAATGCTTAGCATTACTGACCATCAGAGAAATGCAAATCAAAACCACAATGAGATAACATCTCACCAGTTAGAATGGCAATCATTCAAAAGTCAGGAAACAACAGGTGCTAGAGAGGATGTGGAGAAATAGGAACGCTTTTACACTGTTGGTGGGATTGTAAACTAGTCCAACCATTGTGGAAGACAGTGTGGCAATTCCTCAAGGATCTAGAACTAGAAATACCATTTGATTCAGCCATCCCAATACTGGGTACATACCCAAAGGATTACAAATCATGCTGCTATAAAGACACATGCACACATATGTTTATTGTGGCACTATTCACAATAGCAAAGACTTGGAACCAACCCAAATGTCCATCAATGATAGACTGGATTAAGAAAATGTGGCACATAACACCATGGAATATTATGCAGCCATAAAAAAGGATGAGTTCATGTCCTTTGTAGGGACATGGATGCAGCTGGAAACCATCGTTCTCAGCAAACTGTTGCAAGGACAGAAAAGCAAACACCGCATGGTCTCATTCATAGATGGGAACTGAACAATGAGAACACTTGGACACAGGAAGGGGAACATCACACAACAGGGCCTGTTGTGGGGTGGGGGAGGAGGGAGGGATAGCATTAGGAGATATACCTAATGTAAATGATGAGTTAATGGGTGCAGCATGCCAACATGACACATGTATACATAGGTAACAAACCTGCATATTGTGCACATGTACCCTAGAACATAAAGTATAATTTAAAAAAAAAGAAAAAAATAAAGATGAAGGAGGAAATATTGAAAGATTTATATATATATATATATTTGCTACAGAAAAAACGTGACAATCTATTTCAGACTGAAGAAGAATTTTTTATGGTTTTGATAATTAAGGGTAGAAAATGAATTAAAAAAACTAACAAAGAATGATCCAATTGCATAATTACAGAAAATTGTTCAAGAAAGCCAGTTCCTTAACCAGAGAATTAGAATGTTTACCAAACAACTGTCAAAATCTTCCATGAGAGAAATATTAAAGGTCATCCTCTCAGTGAAGACTCAGTAGTACAATGAATGTACAAACATAGATATTATTTCCCAGATTAACAAAAGGAAATAAAATAATTGTTTTTTAAATTTCCAAATTGCTAACTCTGGACTATATACCAGCACTCTTGGAACTGACACTTACTTCAAATTAAAAGCAATTCCTAAATGTATAACAGTCATATCAACAAATATTAATCTACCAAGTTGTATGGCTTTCCTATTTCTACGCTGTTCTTCATATTAGACAGTCCTGAAAGGAAAGAGCTCTTGCCAATACCAACCCAACTCCTGAAACATCAAAGTGCTCAGAAACTAAGTCAGCTCCATTGTTCTACTTTGGTTTAAGTCCCAAATATATTACCTTAAAAACACAAAACTTCCACATACCCATTCTTTATTGAACAAATCTTGTAAAGCACATGTAAGTAGTGTTTTCTGTGATAGATCATAGAGGTAAAAATGACCTAAGACAATCTCTTATCCAACCACCTGGCTCCACATAGGTAAGTTCTGATTTACTGCTTCTGTGAAGAGTAGACTAGTTTTTAATAGTTCTAATATCTTATAATACATTGTAAATGTAACATCCCAAATTAAAACCCTAATTTATTCCTAATTGCTGGACATTTTCTTTGACTTACACAACTCTGAATCTTTTATAACCTGAACCTTTCAAAGTATGAACCTTATAAAGTGAAGAAAAGCCTCAAGTCTGAAGAAAAACTAGGAAAGAAAGGGGAAAGAAAATCCAAGCCATTTGTATACTAGCAAATACTGAATAAAAAGCAGCTCATCTTAATAAAATCAAGGAAATTTCATGTTTCAATTGTATTACTAATAAAAGCTAGAAAAACACAAACAAAACTTTCATTTTTTCTGAACGACTAGCATATAATCTAAGAACTTTATTTACTGTTGGAAATGTTAACGCACCAAAAATTCTTTTAAAACAAACAGACAAAAAAGTATATAAACAACTACCTTAGGAATAGGATTCAGCAGAACTACACCAGATTTCTTGGTGATGACCTGTTTCGTTGTATAGTGATGATCTATAAGTTGAGGAATGTTTGAAAATCCAGTGCCCTCGAATCGATACATGTTCTGGAGAGAGAACAATAAGGTAGAATAAATGTGAAGACATTGCTTTAGAAAATCTACATTCATTGATAAATTAGATTCCATTCTTAAAAAAACTGTAATTGCACAACCATGTGAATATACTTAACACTACTGAACTATACCCTTAAAAGTTATTAAGATGATAAAAATATAAAGAAAGCTCTGACATGTTTTAAAATTCTACCTTGTGAGAGACAAATTAATTTTCAAAATGTTTAAATCTAATTCAAATTGTTGAAAAATAAAAAATCTAACAAACAGACCTGAAATGCATTTTGCTAAAATGCTAACCAAAGGAAACAAAGCATGGGATACACCTGAGTCAACGGACAAGATATATGTTTACATATGTCTACATATGTGTCCCATTTGATAAAACTTTCAATATCAAAAATAATGTCAAAAATATAAGGAAGGATATCCAGTCTGATGGTAAATATTTTAATACCTCTGATCATTTATTTTCTATCTGTTGATACAGTATTAGTTTGCTTTTTATGGTGGAGTATTCATTTATTATTCATTACCAAAAACACTCATTATCTTTGATAAAGAAATAAAATGCACCAGTGACAAAACTGCAGATATCAACATGCTCAAATCTTAGCATTTTTAAATTGTATATCACCAGGTAAGGTGCAATTTTCCCCAAACTCCTCCAAGACCCTTTTTCTCTTGTTTTCATATTTCAAATTGGCCTATGAGTAGGTTGTCATATGGATAAATTGATAACAATAAACCTGGCAAATCAAAAATACCCTATTGGCCATATTTTTCAATGCAAGAAGCATTGCAATGCAATGTAACAAAAGCTTCCAAATGATAGTTCTCACATCCAGGAGATATATACCAATACAGATTTGGGAGTACCCCCATTTTAAGAAAATCCTGTGAAGAAATAAGAACTTTCAAAACTGACTAAATTCTACATTACTTGCATTACTGGAAGATGACTTTCCCAGTTGAAAGTTTAAAAACTCAAAGCTCTTTTTCCATACTATAAAATAAAAAAGATTTAATGTATCAAAATTAAATTTATATAAAACTTCTTAAATGAACATTTCTGTTTCATCGAGTAAGGAACAAACTTGCATTAGTTTACTTTAGCACTTAACTATGGAGTATAAATCAACTCAAGGCAGTTAGTGTTTGAGTCAGTTCAAAGCAGTTGTTAATTCATTACCTAAAGAACTTTTGTACATAGTAGGCATACTTTCTATGATATATTAGCACTGATGCTTGAGAATATTTCACACTGAAAGTACTAATCTATTTATAATAATATATGTTCTAGGTGTACAAAACACCGAGCAAGATCTCTCAGTGTCTTAGCTTATTCCTTAGTGAAACAGAGATAATATTTGTACCTCCTCACAGAGTAAAAGAGTTGAGTAACTATTAACATGCAAACCACTTTACCCAGGATATGGTACATGTACTGGCACACATTCAGTTATCAAATCATCAGACAAATAATGAATGTTAATGGACACTTAAGATTGATTCCTTATTTTTGCTACTGTGAATAGTACTGCAATAAGCATGGGAGTACAGGTATCCCTTTGGTATACTGATTTATTTTCCTTTGAATAAATACCCAGTAGTGTGATTATTTGGATCATATGGCAGTTCTATTATACTTTTTTGAGAAATCTCCATAATGAATTTACTAATTTGCATTCTCAACAGTGTATAAGAGTTCCCTTTTCTCCACATCCTTGCCTGCATTTATTATTTTTTGTATTTTTAATAATAGCCATTCTATTGGGATAAAATGATGTTTTATTGTGGTTTTGATTTGTACTTCTCTGATGATCAGTGATACTGAGCATTTTTTCATAATACCTATTGGCCATTTGCACAACTTTTTGGAGAAATGTCTATTTATACTTTGTATTAAATATTGTATTCAATGTCTTGAATGCATGAATGCATGAGTGCATAAGCTTTCCAGTATTCATTTCTATGCTGCCTTATTGGTTTATTTAATTTCACATCCTGCAAAGTATGTATTCACTTATTGATTCTCGCAAAAACTCTTTAAGATATTAACCCCCTTTATTTCCTAAACCACAGAACAAGTAAAGACAGATCTAGGATTGAAAGTCAAGTGTTCTAACTCCAAATACAGTGCTCTTTTTATTGATCTACTATTTAATATTTTTAACTCCTCTAAAATCTTGTACTACTTCATAACCTCCTCTCTTGGAACACTTGTTGACTCATTTATTTACAGCTTCTATAATATAAACTCCTTCATTAGAATACAGTAGGCACTCATTAAATATCTGTTAATGAATTTCCCCATTTATTGACCACTTCTAGTTAATAGGTATAGGAGGAAATGAACAGGATAATTTTAGCTCATGGAAGATTCACCTGCACAAAATGAAAAAGAATTAAAACTCTATATCACCTTATACTGTTTGCAATTGCTTGAGGAGCTCAACATTATACAGCAAAAACTCACTAGAATAAAATTAGGCAGCAGAAAATCTGAGGCGTTCAGTGAAAAATAAATGTTCTCATTTTTAACAAGAGATATTTGAAAAATTTCAATGACAGAAGGAAACCGGATAAAACTATGAAATGTGAACTTGTAACTTCTTATTTTTAGCATATATTATATTGTTCATTTTAGCCACTTACAACAAAATGGCCATATTAAAAATAAGTAATAATTTGCACACTGACCCTTTCCTTTTTGTTTCTAAGAATGCTAATTTAAATACTTATAGTTACGATTTAAACTAGAAGTGATAAGATAAATATTTCCGTATTACATAATACATATTTCAGAAAAAGTTACTTTCAGAGCTTAGAAAATAAAATGAAACATTCATATAAATTGTGGTTAACGAGTTTATACTTTACCTACAATCTTTCTACAATTCTCATACCATGTAATAAATATTGCCAACATGGTCACAAATTGTAATAGGGTAGGTTATCTAAATTCATAACTTAAAGGCATATATAAATTACAAAAGAGTTTGCCAGGAAATAAAAAATGACACATCACTAGAAACAACATAGTTTCCAAAATAGTAAGTTAGATGTATGAATGTGGGAATATATGATTATCAAATTGAGGTCTGAATACTATGAAAAATTAACAAATAGTGTGAACATTATGATAGTGGAAATACTTTAATGGATATATTCCTTTTAACCTACTAGAATGGTATCTACTTTCATTTAGCTATAACTACTAGATGTAAATGTACTAAATGCTACTGAATCCTATACTTTAAAATTATTAATTGTATGGTATGTGAATGTCAGCTCAAAAAGGTACGTTTCATATACATACAAACTTATTAAGAGGTATATGTGCGTACATGTGTGTACATATAAGAGGTATATGTGTGTACATATTAAGAGGTATATGTGCGTACGTGTGTGTTACTAAGCTATCCAAGCCCTCAGGTTCATCTAATGATCATGGTTCAATTTTTGTAAGGCAATTAGTATCACCCTAGTCTCTAGACATAAACTGAAATCCTGTGGATAGCAATCTTGAAAATGCAGGCCATCTGAAATGATGGGAATGGAAAACAAATAGAAGTATCAATTCCTTCATATGCCAAAACCATTAAAATTCCTTAGTGGGTAAAGTTAAATTTTGAAATTACTCTTCATCTGTTTAAGGCTCAATAAAGAAATGTAACATAGAAAGTAGTTTAGCAATACTTAAATAAATTTCAAAAAATAAATTAGCATTAGAATAATCAATGTAGATAAATTATTGTTAATTCTTCATTAATTTCTATTCATTATTAATGCCAATAAACAACGGCTTATCTATGAAAAGAAAAATCTTAATCTTTAATGTATCAAAAAACCAATTCAACCATCATCCCATTCATTAAGAAATTTCATTATCACTATTCAATAAAGTATTTCTTAAAAATCTTTCACGGCACCATTCTGAAAACAATTCCAAGCTCCAATTTCAAAAGTATAAGTTTCATAAACTTAAGTTGCTCTAGAAAAAAAACTTATAATAATCACATTGTTTTTAGTTTTAATTCGAAATATCTTTAATGTTCAAATTTAACAATATATTTTAAATAGCTATAGACTTTGATTTTGTAAACACTATTTTTAATTTAAAATATTACTAAATACATCTTTCCTTATACATAAATGTTAGTAAATTTTGAAGCAATGTATTTAAGAAATTCAGAAAAAAATTAAGTGCTAAATTTCAAGTGTTGCAGGCATTTGTCACAAACCATTCATTATTTTAATATAATTGTACCACAATGAACTAAATCAAAATATACATATGAACTAAACTGGAAACGTACATCAACATATTGTATGATAAAATGTCTCCTCTGTCCATCAGAATATACAGAAAGGACATATTCACCAGGTTTCCCATGACTCTCTCGCACCAAAAAGTCTCCTTGTTTTTTTAACAGTTCTTGAGCTTCTATTCTGGGAATTGCACCATGGTACCAGTCCTGTTCTGCCAAAGGCTTCTCACTGATGGAGATCATATCAGAAAGCTTAAACAAATATTTAAAAAAAAAAAAAAAAAAAACTAAATTAGAGAAAATACTGATTATTTTCTAATAAAATTCATAGCAACTATAAAGGCTTCTTACAAATGTTCCTCCCTTTAATTGACCAATTAAAAGTTATACGATGAACCTAAAATATCTTTTTAAGTACTGGTGCTGAAGTTTACCACAAATACATACACTTCAACACTTTGTTTTATCTGTCATACAAAGGTAGACACAATATTAGCATTTAGAGTTAGCATTGATAATCTTATTCACCATGTCCTAAAATAAATCTATATACTAAAATTATCAACCAGAGAAATTATGAAGAAAAAGAGGGAATTAACAGAAATGTATCATAAAACAACTGAATTTTTATGTAAATGAAAAGCTAAGGTATTTCTTTTTTATGTAATTAACTCTTGATCACAGAGGTTCTGAGCAGTCTCATATGTTCCAGGAGCACTATCTCAGGTTTTATTTGATGCTGCCTTGCTGCTGTGCCTTCCTATCCTTATCTTCACTCACCTGACTTCCCTAACCATTACCTCTCCCACATGGCTGGTCCTGCTTCTACAAAGCAATGGTAGATAAAGCCCTAGGAGAAATAGCATCACTGAAAACCACCAATATGCAATTACAAACACATGGCAAAGATAAGGAATGGTTATAAACCAAGAGCATGGTAGAGAAAGCAAATTCTCTGTTATTTTAAGAGGCCAAATGCTAACACCAAGTCAGAGATAATTTAAGAGATGACTGCTATTTCCTTGAAATGTGCTAACTGGTAGTAGATTAAATCACACATTTTCTGATTACAAGTAAAAATGTTGCTGATGTTATTGTTGTTTTTATGGCACACAGGAACTAAACTCCTTCAGATAGAAAGAGTATTTTGTGGATAAGGTGTAGTAATTTGAACTAACTTTTAAGGTTCTCAAAACACAATATGCACAATGCCTCATGAGAAAGTAATTTATAAATTGGAAAAATCAGAATTAATAATAAATGAAAGGCAAATATTCATATTCATATATGAAGTTTTACAGGCTGATATAAATTCTAGGTAGGACCAAAGTATGGTAATTTTGTAGTAAGTAAAAACTGGTTTTTAACAAAGCCTTCATTGTTTTGTACCACTGAAGAGACCCAAAACTTACTGCTCAAAGTTCTATTTCATATTATCCTGTTGGTTAAAAGAACAACATATATTCTGTTGGTTAAAAGAACAAAACAACAATAAAAAACTTGAAAAGTCCAAAATAGATCTCAAGGAAGAGTCTACATTCTGATTCTTACTTCTTACACTCATATTAAATAACATTTTAAACTTTTAAAGTATATTCAGGTTGTGACTATACGTGGAAGTTTTGGTAAACTAAGTCTTTTTAATTTTCACACAAACTATGATAAACATCATTATATCATATTTAACATATAAGAAGAATATTTTATTTCAAAAAACGTTTTAACATATTCCCAAAATTTGTTTTAAAGAACAATTTTATCTAAAGAACCACCCACGACTATATGAGGTAAAAGAATGTTGCTTTTAAATACAAACATAATCTGCACAAAATTAACTTTTTGTATATACCGATACTAATAATTTACAATTATTAAAGAAGAAAAAATAATCAAATGTTTTCTATTCGTATAATCAAAAATTTTATTTTAAAATTTTATCATAGTGCATCTAGAGTAAATACTAAAATTTTTACTATAATGGACATATTTCTGTCTCACTAATAGCAAAAGTGCTTATTTATTCAAAAGTTATTACTGAATACAAGAAATTCAATGTAACATCTTTGCAAAGGACTTATTTTTATCATTGTCTCTCTAAAAGGTCTACATAACAGGAAAGCATCCCAAACAAGGATGCTACATGTTGATTTCTTGTCCTAGTCAACCTATCCTTCCAAATTTGCATTTATTTCCAACTGAGAGAACGCAGTTTGATGAACTAACTAAGGTGGAAAGGTATATGAAGTACAAAAGCTCAGCCAGCATTCCCAGAAATTCATTTTAAGTATATGATGAAGAACATGTATGGGGGAAAAAGTCATCTGGGGAAAGTATCTGAGTTTTGTTTCGTTTTTAAAAAACTAAATAGTAAGGAACTTATATTGCAATCTCATAAAGATCATAC
This sequence comes from Piliocolobus tephrosceles, assembly GCF_002776525.5. NCBI lineage: Eukaryota > Metazoa > Chordata > Mammalia > Primates > Cercopithecidae > Piliocolobus > Piliocolobus tephrosceles. The sequence continues at coordinate 105,823,934 of NC_045437.1, read as the reverse complement.
TTCAATTCTATAGGTTTCTTAGTTTCTTTGGGGGTAGGGAGGGAAGCTCAAAGATCTGTTATTCTCCATCCCCTATAAAACACTGTTATGAAATATAAGGTGAACTTACTGTGGATGTATGTGTGTATATACACATGTGTACACACATACACAGGGAAAAGTCACACATATCCCCTGCCTGGGTATATCAGGTCTTTCAAAGACTTCTCTGGAAGCACTGGATGGGATATTTTTATCAATATGATTTCAATGAAATCCCAACACAATTTTACAAACTTGACAGTAATATATGTAGGATGCGCCAGGAAAAAAAAAAAAAATATGCAACATACCAAGAGCCCATCATAATGACATCACAAACGAAACCAAGCTTTTTACCTCAAATATCCCATCTTTCTCAGCCTCAACAGACAGGGTTTTTCTTCGTTAGTAAATTATCTGAGATTTTTGCCAAAGATATGGGGGTAGGAGCAAAGCCTCCTTTTTAAGTTACAGTTAATACAGTACAGTTAATAATAAGTTTTCCTGATTGACTGGGCTAGCTGGTTAATTAGTTATTTTCCCTAGATCTTCTTCCTAAAGAATAGTCCAGCAAAAATATACCGGAATTAGTGAAATTAAAGAGATTTTTTTATATAAAAAGGCAATAAGGAGGCAGCACTTGAAAATATTTTTTTCTTGGGGAAAGAAAAAGAGATTAGTTTTTCTCCTTACCCAAGTCCAGGCTAATTTTCAAGTATGTAATGAAGATTTGTATACCTTCACTCAAGCATTTGAGTATCAAGATGAGCTTCTTTTTGGGAGGCAAAAACAAAAGTGTTTTTTAAAAATAGTCTGGTCTAGATTCTATTAAAATTAATTACCCAAAAAACCATTTTGAAAAAAGCAACACAAGAATAAAACAGCGTCAAAAATATGTAAGCAAAACCCTTACTGAGCTTGAACAATCTAAATAAAACTTCAACACAAACATTTTTAAATTCTGAATTTTTAACATAAAAATGACATTTAATTATCTTTTCTATTCTCATGTAAATTTAGTTATTAACATTAATTTAATAGTCTAATTAATAAGTTATTCCAAATCCAGTTTAGTAATATACTGGGGTGACTATGAGTAATTCACAAGATTTTAAACATTTCTCAAAAATTCTGTAAGACTCAGCTGGTAGCATGGCCAAATGATCTAAGGCACTAGATTAAGATTTGGCTGGGCACAGTGGCTCTAGCCTGTAATAGCACTTTGGGAGGCCAAGGTGGGAGGACTGCTTAAGTCAGGAGTTCAAGACCAGCCTGGGCAACAGAGTGAGATCCTATCTCTATAAATTCTATTTATTTATTTATTTATTTATTTATTTATTTATTTATTTATTTAAGATGGAGTCTTGCTCTGTCACCCAGGCGGGAGTTCAATGGCGTGATCTCCACTCACTGCAACCTCTGCCTCCTGGGTTCAAGTGATTCTCCTGCCTCAGCCTCCCGAGTAGCTGGGATTACAGGTGTGCATCACCCCGCCTGGTTAATTTTTTGTACTTTTAGTGGAGACGGGGTTTCACCATGTTGGCTAGGCTGGTTTCAAACTCCTGACCTCATGATCCGCCCACCTCGGCTTCCCAAAGTGCTGGGATTACAGGTGTGATCCACCACGCCTGGCCCTATAAATTTATTTTTTTTTAATTTCATAGGACCCCTTTTCTTTTAAAGCTATATATTACTTAGGAATTTTGGGAGGGGATGATAAATCAACTGTTTACAAAAGATGTAAAAAAACTGTTTACAACTGTTTAAAAAAGTTTAAAAAAACACTAGTCTACTGAATGTGCCTGGTGGTAGTAAAAATTATTTTCAGTGAAAGGGAAATGTAATCATAGGTGGGAAAGTGTATTTTATGTCATTTCTAGTTTGATAACTGAATCTAATTTTTTATTTGTACATATATACGAAATGTTTAATATAAAATGAAAACAAAAAACAATGTTCTCCCTTCCAGTTTTTTAAAAATTTCTAAATAGTTACATTGAATCTATTGAATTAATTTTTAAATAATGAAAAATAAGATATTCTGAATATTTGTACCTCAGGATCACTTGTGTTCAGGCTAGACAAACAGGATGTAAATTAGTTAAAATAGTGGTTCTATCTTTGGCACTAAATGACTATCTTTAATTCTACAAATTCTAATTTTTTAGCAGTAAAGCTGAATTGGTAGTTTTTTCATGTTCTGATACTATCAACCAAAAAAAGATGCTTCAGCTAATATTTACATTCTATAATGAAACTAGTCGTAAAATTTTTATTCATAAATTTCTTAACAATTTTTTGTACTACAGTATTTGAGAATTTGAATTTGTTTGGTTTTAGCTAACAATAAAACTGTTCTCTAGCATAGTAACTATACAGAATTACATGCTAATCAGAGATGAGCATTAGTACAGAATTCTTTCTAAAACTTATATTAAACAAAAATAGACAACTAAGCCAAACTCAAGTATCAGGTTGATACTTCCTTCCCATTTCCTGGCCTGTCTTTTTGTACCCCTTCTTGGGTCTCTGATAACGGACACAATGTTTAGCAAAATATAAATTTTATTTTACCTTCCTTTCTTTCTAACAGTTCTGCTTGTTTCAGTATCTTCGGGTTTCCTCCAACTTCTTTTTTGCTGGCTTCTTCTGTTCCCTTACTCATTGTTTATTGGTAATAACATGCTTTTCTCTCTTAATTATTTTTATGCAGTTACTTTTACGATTGTGCCAGCGACTCTCACTCATCCTCTCTCATCATTTTACCACATTTTTGCTATAGTTTCATTTATTCAGTATCAAATATTCTTTCCTTAAACCCATATACTTTACATATAAAATGTGCCACAATTATCAATAAGAACACATTTTCATCAATTACCTATATTCAATGCTAATATCTTATCACACATTGCAACAAAAACTACTACCAGGTAACTGTAATATGTCAATAGGCAACCATATTTCAGTAAATGTAAACATTTATCATCAAGTTGGGATTGCCTGTGTAAACTTAGTATCAGTCTGACATGATCTCTGTTACCTGTTTTAAGCACTTGAGCAAACATATAAACAATAGATTTGCTCTATTACAGTACAAATTACAGAATATCAATCTCAATAAGTCCTTTTAGAAAAATTACATGTAATACTTGTAATTCAAGTAATTCAAACCTTGAAATTAATAGAATATTTAATTTTCCTAAACATGACAGAATTCAGTGTATGAGAGTGACATAATCCAAAAAAATCTTTATTTTCCCTTGTTAATGACTCTCTTACATAATAATAAATGGGGGGAAAAAGCAACTTAAAACCTTAAGAATAATCGAAGACAACTGATATTTAAAATGTACACTATTTAACCTGAACTTAACAACATGTCTTGATTAAAGACAATATAAGGCCGATTTTCTAGACTCAAAGGAGAACACTGAAAAATAGAAACAGTTGATGTCACGCATGAAAATAGCTACATTCCCCTGTGCCACTGGTGGAAGCCAAGCACTGTGACCCTGTATTACAACTGATGTACAACTTAACATAACTGAATGATGTTTCTAAAAAGCAAGCAAGCAAGCAAATCTTACTTACAATATTACTCTATACAAAGGAAGCACATTTCTATTTTCCAATATTTTGATTTTCTAAATTCTAGTACAAAGTAATTCTAAAATTAAAATAGCATCTATGTCAACAGAGTGTAGAAAATATGAATTTTAAGGAGACTGCTGTCGAATAATTTAATAATTCTTCTGATATCTATATAAAGAACAAACCATTTCGACCAAAATGTGCTTTATTTTTGTTACAAAGAATATTTTTCAAAGAGTGCTACTATCAGAGGGGCATTATTCACTCCATGTATCAGTGATACAACTAGTATTCATGAGTGTCTGTAAGATGGAAGAAGTGATTTGCTCGGCCACTCATTATAGAAATTCTGCAGTAGATGGATGGCCCTAGAGAAAGGGCAATATTCTTGACATGACTGGAACAGATCTCATTAAATATAATATGATTTGAAAGACTTTCAATTGGAATGGACCCTTATGATTGCCAGTAGGCTTTTAAAATATGTAATTAATACTGTCTAACATCTCTAGCCTTGGCTTCAGAGGCTTCAGAACTGAAAAATAGTTCTCAATGCAAAATTACAACCTCCTTAAGATGGGTAGATACTAGATGTGACTGTAGCCTCAGTAACCTGAGATACTAATAAAAGGGCTTTTAACACCTTCAGTACACTGGAAAGGAAACACATGCTTGTAGCTGATATAACATATTAAAGTATTATTCTGATATTATATAAAATATATATTCTATATATTCTATTATATATTATATATAATAAGTATATATTCTGATATATTATATATTGTTACAATATTCTATTATTATAACAATAAATATTAAACATCTGGTGACATCAAATACAATATTCAGATGAAAAAAATTCCGCTATCAGCTAAAGTCTTAAGTTCTTTCTTCTATCAAGACTGTTGATGTAAGCATTCCATTAGACTGTCTTTAAAGGGAGCTCTACATTTTAATGATACTGTTAAAAACAGAGCTAAATCGTTATGTCAAGTCCATTGTGATTAATTCTAATTTCATTTTTCTATACATAATGCATTTGCTTAATTTTATCTAAAATTGTGCTTTAACATTCTAATTTTTGTATGTTTACTTGCATAAACAGTGATTCATAGTTGTTGCATTTTAAAGATTTTAAGTTAAGGCCGGGGGCGGTGGCTCAAGCCTGTAATCCCAGCACTTTGGGAGGCCGAGACGGGCGCATCACGAGGTCAGGAGATTGAGACCATCCTGGCTAATACGGTGAAACCCCGTCTCTACTAAAAAATACAAAAAACGAGCCAGGCGAGGTGGCGGGCGCCTGTAGTCCCAGCTACTTGGGAGGCTGAGGCAGGAGAATGGCGTAAACCTGGGGGGCGGAGCTTGCAGTGAGCCAAAATCTGGCCACTGCACTCCAGCCTGGGCGACAGAGCGAGACTCCGTCTCAAAAAAAAAAAAAAAAAACATTTTAAGTTAAATATGCTTCCATATGCAAAAGACTGAATTTGAACTCTTAGGGAGGCCACAGAGGGAGGATCACTTGAGCTCAGGAATTCAACATCAGCCTGGGTAATATAGTGAAACCTCATCTCAAAAATAAATTAATTAATTAAAATAAATAAATAAAATTTTGATCCCGTACCTTACTCCATATACAAAAATTAACTAATAATAAACAAAGATGTAAGTGGTAGGACTAAAACTATAAAACTCTAAAAAGAAAACAAAGATGAATTATCAGCATAATCTTGGATTAGACAATTTTTTTTTGACACCAAAAGCACACAGAGTCAAGGAAAAAATAAATTACTCTTCAGCAAAATCAAAAACTTAAGTGTGTTAAAGGACATTATCAAGAAAGTGAAAAAAAAAAATCCAAACGGTGAGAAAAAACATTTGTAGATTATATGTATAAGGAGCTTATTTTCAGAATATATACTCTTAGAATTCAACAATAAATAAGCAATTTTTAAATGTGCAAAGAATATTACTGAACACATGTCCAAAGAACACATATAAGCTGCCAATAAGAACATGAAAAAATGCTCCACATCATTAGTCATTAGGAAAATGGAAATTGAAACTACAGTAAGATACTACTTCATGCCCACTAGAATGCTTATAATATGAAAACATTCAAAATAACAAGTGTTGGCAAGAATGTGGAGAAATAAAAATATTCATATATTGCTGATGGGAATGTAAAATGGTACAATTACTATGAAAAACAGTGTGGCAATTCCTCAAAAGCTTAAATAGAGAATTATTACCATATAACCCAGAAATTCTACTCCTGGGTACACACCAAAGAGAAGTGAAAACATACATACATAAAAACACTTGAAAATGAATGTTCATGCAGCATTATTTATAACAGCCAACAAGCTGAAACAACCAAATGTCCATCAGCTGATGAATAGATAGACAATATGTGGCAAATATATACAATGGAGTATTATTCAGTCATAAAAAGGAATGAAGTACTGTCACATTGTATAACATGGATGAACCCTAGAAGAATTATAAATGAAAGAAACTCCATGCAAAAGGCCACATACTGTATTATTTTATTTATGTATGTGAAATATCCAGTGTAAGTAAATCCATCAGGACCAGAATTAGACTAGTACTTGTTAGGGGTGTATACACTGGAGTGCCTGTCTATTTGAGGGGGAAAAAAACCTTCTTCTCCAAATAAATAGAAGACCTAATGCTTTAGAGAAATGCTTCTGTGTGTTTGTTCATATGTATAAGATGGCCAAACGGCTGTTACTAAAGATAACTAACACTCAAGCACTACTGTGATATGTCAAACCCACATTTCAATGATTATCAAACAGACTTCAATTTTATAATCAAAATGTTCTTTGAAATATAAATATACATATACACTAATACGTTTTTAAAATATATATGGTAATCCCTACTGTAAAAGGGTTATGTTTCACTAGGAAAGAACTGTTTATACTGTTCCTCCAGTAAGACCTCAAAGTACATAAAATGTTCCTCATAATTATTTGTATATTGTAAAGGAAGCCTATAATTCAAGTTTATTTTTGTATTCCCTATGTCAGTGTCACATGGGATTTTACTATATACATATATAGACATTCATATGCACACAAAAAGTTAAATTATGCACTTATCTTTCCATTTGTAAGTGCAAATTTATATATACATACACACACACACACACATACACATACATATATATATTCATTAATGCATCAGAAAGAAGTTAGACAATGACTATTTTCAGTAGCACAGAGAGTTAATCCTACTTACTGCTGAAGAGCTCAGTGCGGATTTTGAAGACCTAATTATTCCAGCAATTGAATGACGAATAGATTCAAATTTGGATAGCCTCTCCTTTCTTTCCTGGAGGGATTAAGAAACAAGCCTTCAGCAACAGTAAACTATCCAATATGTATACACATTTATGTATTTAGGTACTTATCCACAGCTTATCCATCATGTCTTCCAACTAAACAAAATACAAACTTCCTCACATTAAAGATAACAAATAACCAAATACACACAAACTCTATAGCATTTTACTTTACTGACCCCTCAACAAATGTCTTGATTTTGTGGAAAGAAATAGAAATTCATATGGCAATTCATATAGAATTCATATAGATGAAAACAAGAAATGTAAAGGAAATTCACAGAAAACCAAGTATTAATTATTAGCACATGCAAAAAAGAACACAAGCTATAAGGAACCTATTTAACATAGACTATTTCAGATAGGACTATAGCTGTGAGGCAATTTCAAATAAGAAAAAATAATCACACACACACAAAAAAGGAAGAAAAATATACGGAACACATTTTTTAAAGGTGAATTTCACTTCAGTACCTAGGAAGTTTCCCAAAGATTCACATGATGATAATGACCATCACGATGATCCTGATGATAAGGAGAAAGGCGGCTGGGAGGAGGATGAAGTAAAACAAGAAGGTAATGGCAGACCTACCTACCACCAATCCTACCAAATCCAGATTGCTATTTGCCATACAATGCATATTTCTGAATATCATATACCATAATGAAGAAAACTTTTCCTAAAATTTCAAATCTTTAGAACCATTTTACAAACATAAGTGAATGAGGTAGGTAAGAGGGCAGAAAAAAAGAGGGAAAAAAGAAAAAAAAAAAAAAAAAAAAACCAAAACTAGGACATAAGAAGGGCACCAAGAGCAAAGCATGTGTGGTTTTGTAATGGAAGCATTGGTCAATTTTCCAACGATGACTGTATTTCAACTGCTAATCAGCAGCAGACAAAAGAACAAGAGATCCTTTCGTCAAGCACACTATTTCTGTAGGTCTTCCAGCATTAGTGATGCCCAGTTTTACTTATGGAAAATAAGTAAGCAGGTCACAAATAACATCTTTTGTTTCTTTTGTCTCCAAAGCTAGGGTATATCTCTGTAATAGTAAATGTAGACATTCTTGGCCATATGCTTTCTCCCAAAACCCTTTAGTAATATCAAAACAAAACATTTTCTAAGTGAGTAATGCTAAAATTACCCAATGGATTAGAATTAACTAATAGAGAGGTCCAGTTAGGGCATAAAGAAAACTTTAAAAATTGCTCCCTTATATTAAGTTACAAAACATAACATATTGTGTGTTAGATGGATACAATTAGTGAAAACATCTTTTCATATGAAGGTTCTTTTTAGATAGGTTGGCCTAAAAATATAATCAAAAATAATAATGAGACCTTAAGTTTCATATAGCAGCAATCAAAATGCAAATCGGGTTAATAAAACATTCCAACCAGTGTTGGATCATTTGGTGCCCAGATTTCTACAAATAAAACGAAACTCATTTGCCATGTAGTTCCTGTCTATGTAACATCTAGTAACAGCTTTAAATTACAGTCTACCTAATAACACATCGGACTGTGCTGAATTCATTGACAGGTTGATTTTCACATCAAAGAATCAAATGGCTACTTTTAAAAATTAAAATTAAAAAACTTCCCTTCAACTGCCACGAATACAATACCTAAGTTTGCTTTTAGGCCTGCCAGGGCTGGTGATGATACACTCATTTTACTCACCTCAAGTAATGGCAAGATACATTTTCCAGATAAAGGAGTTGTAGGAATTAGTTCTGGCTAAAGGATGGCCCCTCACAAAGGAGGTAGCAGGGGACTAATGAAGGGGTGAAGGGAGAAGCAATGTTATTAAATAATACCTGATATTATAAAATAATATTCTGATGAGATGCTCAGAAAAAGTGCTGTTAAGTTTAGCTATTACTTTGGCTTGAAAAAAAAGTTATAGGTACAGTATCAGTTTCACATCTCATTTAAGAATAGTTTTTCATTATGTTAAAATTAAGGCCAGGCGCGGTGGCTCAAACCTGTAATCCCAGCACTTTGGGAGGCCGAGACGGGCAGATCACGAGGTCAGGAGATTGAGACCATCCTGGCTAATACGGTGAAACCCCGTCTCTACTAAAAAATACAAAAAACTAGCCGGGCGAGGTGGCGGGCGCCTGTAGTCCCAGCTACTTGAGAGGCTGAGGCAGGAGAATGGCATAAACCCGGGAGGCAGAGCTTGTAATGAGCTGAGATCCGGCCACTGCACTCCAGCCTGGGCGACAGAGTGAGACTCCGTCTCAAAAAAAAAAAAAAAAATTAAATGAGACAGTGTATGTGTTTGTGTGCGTGTGTGTATATACACATACACATAATACTAAGAGACTGGTTCATAATAATTACAAGTGTATCTATTATCAATTAAAAAGAATGCTATGCCAGGCTTGGTGGTTCATGCCTGAAATCCCAGCACTCTGGGTGACCAAGTAGGGAGTATTGCTCGAACCCAGGAGTTTGAGACCAGACTTGGCAACACAGTGAGACCCCATCTCTACAAATAGTTTTTTTAAAATTAGCCAGATGTGGTAACGTGTGCCTCTAGTCCCAGCTGCTCAGGAAGCTGAGGTGAGAGGATGGCTTGAGCCCAAGAGGTTGCAGTGAGGCCAGACTGTACCACTGCACTCCAGTCTGGGCAACAGATCAAGACCTGTCTCAAAACAAACAAATAATAAAAACAAACAGAAAAACTCTATTTAAAAAATACCTAAATTACTTAAAGTAAAATCTACCTAGCAAGTTTTGAAATTATTCTTCATTAGAAAACTGCAGTGAAACAGGCTCTTGCACCGCAATGTTCCATTTAGTGCCCCCATCCCGTGAGCGCTAAAGCACAAAGACACAAAGGCAAGAATTAAGGTTCTGCTGATTGGAGTGGCTCTGACAAAGATCCTAAGCTCTAACCAATGACTGCCTATCTGGAGGCTGTACAAAGTGACAACTTCAACCAAAAAGCATCTAACAGTTCTGAAAGTGAGGTTCTGAAAGGAGGCACTAAGATAAAGGAATAACGTTCTTGAAGTCAAAAGCGATGAAGAGTATGAGTCTGAGCAAATTACTCAACTACCCTTGCTCTCAGTTTCCACATCAGAAAAAAGAAAGGCACTAGGCTAGATAAAATCTTCATCTCAAAAATTCTGTGACTTTTGTCCAACTCCCCATCATCTGTGTTGCACTGATCATTAATGAAAATCCAGAGAAGAGTTTCATGGTACCAGGCTGGCAATCAGTACTTTCCTTAGAGCACTTAGTCAGAGTTAGCCTGAGGTACCCTTAGAATATGAACCAATGAGAAGTCTGAACTATCTTGAAAGGAACACTTCTATTGTTGTTGTTAATAACAGGTCTTTAAAACAAAAACTGAATATTATTTCTCACAGACTTATGTAAATAAACCCAACCTAATAACATTCTTGGACAGAACAATGCAAGTGATTATTTGGCCCTGTAGGAACAGCCAGCGACTTATTAAAATCAGGAGGCAATAAGAATCAAGAAAAAGATAATATTCATGCTCAAACTCCAGGCTAAGTGCCAAGTATCTTAGGAGCTTCTTATGCAAAGCAGCCATAAAATTCAGAGGGATTTTGTGAGAAATAACTGCAGGGAAACTATAACCCCAGAGAAGACTACCTTCTGAAAAAATTCTACGTTATAGATCACTCATAATATAAATTAAATACTGTAAATATCAGTATGTCCTTCATTTTTTTGAAAAAAAATGCATTTAGAAGTAAGTAACCTAAGGTTTTGAAAATGCTGATTTGCTGGGCACAATGCAAGATACATAGTTTCTATTTCCATCAGGATACAGAATTTAAGTATTAAAACAGTTTCTAAATGATTTATTTTAGCAATAGGGTTTCTGACTAAAGGCAAATCATTTTAGTACTCACTCTTTGGTAACTTAGTTTGTCATGTTGTCTTATCTCTTTGATGCTTGCATATTAAGATTATTTATAAAAAGAAAGAAAACCCCCTTGCTAAATCAAGCATATTCATTTTCTGAAATAATGAAATTAGAAACCAAATACACAAAAGAAACATCTGATCTTGTTTTAAAACAACAATGCTAAGGAAACCTACAGTAAAACAGAATAGAGTTCGGTGAGATCCAGGTTGTAAAATGTCATAAATCATTCTTTTTGCTTTCTTTATTCTGTATCTCTTAAATAAGATGTCTGTAGAGAAATAAGACCCAAGAAGAAGGCTATAATTAGCTCTTGTCCTATTCAATAGCCAGTTCACATTCCATGGTGCTTTTCCCAAATGTGTGACCAAAATGGCTAAACAAGTATTTTTTTAAAGACTACTTTTTAGAACAGTCTTGGGTTCATAGCATAAGCAGGAGGAAGGAAAAGATTTTCTCATATGTCCTCTGCCCCCACACATGCACAGCCTCCACCATTATCAACATCCCCCTCCAGCGTGGCGCCTGTGTTACAGTTGAGAACCTTCACTGACAAATCATGATCACTCAAGAGTCCATAGTTTTCATTAGGGTTTGCTCTTTTTGTTGTACATTCTATGGGTTTGGACAAATGCTTAACAACATGTAGCCCACACTGTCCTAAAAATCCTCTGTGCTCTGCCTATTCATCCATCCCTTCACCAAAATACAATTTTTATAAATTATCCAGTATTACAAGATGGACACCAACTAGTTTCCTGATGAGCATCTCATTGATACAACAACTTAAGAAGTGATAAGACTTTGCTCAGTAAACAACTGCGTAATTTGTTTGTATGAAAAATTGTAACTATTATAAATTAAATTATCAAGGTATCTTAACTAAGATTCTGCTTTTGGTACATTTAGGGACATAACGATACAGCAGTAAATTTTTCTACTTGACTTAGAACTAATAAATTGTGAGACAAGGAATACCTTATAATGAAAGTATTATTTAATTAAAGACCAATGTTTAGCAATCAAGGCATTTTACCAGCTTCAGTTACACCTTCACAAAGTCCCCAGCTCATTCCTCCATTTAACAAATTATTTTGATAAAGTCAAAATAACCTCTTTACCATTCCCTGCATATACTACATACACCTCCTCACTGCAAGTTCCCTATCTCTTGTCTCCATCTCTCATTGTCCCTTCTTTTCCCTTTCTACCTTATCATAATAAATGCTCATAAATATTAGCTATATTTATTTTTATTTTACTATCAACGACAAGAACATTGGGCTGTTTTCACCTTCTGGCTACTGTGAATAATGTTGCTATGGACATGTGTATACATGTACTTGTTTGAATATGTTTTATATGAGTGAAATTGTAATTTCATGTTTAACTTTGAAGGACAGCCAAACTGTTTTCCTGGTGGCTGAACCAGTGAGGGTTCCAGTTTCTCCACATCCTCACCAACACTTATTTTCCATTTTTCTCATGAACAGTGTCTGAAAAGATGAGAAATTTCAGTAGAGATGCTAGCAAATAAATATAAATTCTGGAATTGAAAAATACAGTATCAGAGTGGAAAAACGCATTTGAGGGGGGCGGAGCAAGATGGCCGAATAGGAACAGTTCCAGTCTCCATCTCCCAGGGCGAGCGACACAGAAGACTGGTGATTTCTGCATTTTCAACTGAGGAACTGGTGTCATCTCACTCGGGATGACGGACAATCCGTGCAGGTCAGCTGCTACAGCCTGACCAGCGAGAGCTGAAGCAGGGCGAGGCATCGCCTCACCTGGGAAGCGCGAGGGGGAAGGGAGTCCCTTTTCCTAGCCAGGGGAACTGATACACACAACACCTGGAAAATCGGGTAACTCCCACCCCAATACTGTGCTGTAACACCGGCACACGGGAGACTATACCCACACCTGGCCGGGAGGGTCCCACGGCCACGGAGCCTCCCTCCTTGCTAACACAGCAGTCTGCGGCAATCTAACCGCAAGGCAGCAGCGAGGCTGGGGGAGGCGCGCCCGCCATCGCTGAGGCTTAAGTAGGTAAATAAAGCCGCTGGGAAGCTCGAACTGGGTGGAGCTCACAGCAGCTCAAGGAAACCTGCCTGTCTCTGTAGACTCCGCCTCTGGGGACAGGGCTCAGCTTAAGGAGCAGAAGCCTGTGCAGACCCGAACAACTCTGTCTGACAGCTTTGAAGAGAGCAGTGGATCTCCCAACACGGAGGTTGAGATCTGAGAAGGGGCAGGCTGCCTGCTCAAGTGGGTCCCTGACCCCTGAGTAGCCTAACTGGGAGACATCCCCCACTAGGGGCAGTCTGACACCCCTCACCTCACAGGGTGGAGTACACCCCTGAGAGGAAGCTTCCAAAGCAAGAATCAGACAGGTGCACTCACTGTTCAGCAATATTCTATCTTCTGCAACCTCTGCTGCTGATACCCAGGGCAAACAGGATCTGGAGTGGACCTCAAGCAATCTCCAACAGACCTATAGCTGAGGGTCCTGACTGTCAGAAGGAAAACTATCAAACAGGAAGGACACCTATACCAAAACCCCATCAGTACGTCACCATCATCAAAGACCAGAGACAGATAAAACCACAAAGATGGGGAAAAAGCAGGGCAGAAAAGCTGGAAATTCAAAAAATAAGAGCGCATCTCCTCCTGCAAAGGAGCACAGCCCATCGCCAGCAACGGATCAAAGCTGGTCAGAGAATGATTTTGATGAGATGAGAGAAGAAGGCTTCAGTCCATCAAACCTCTCAGAGCTAAAGGAGGAATTACGTACCCAGCGCAAAGAAACTAAAAATCTTGAAAAAAGAGTGGAAGAATTGACAGCTAGACTAATTAATGCAGAGAAGGTCATAAACGAAATGACAGAGATGAAAACCATGACACGAGAAATACGTGACAAATGCACAAGCTTCAGTAACCGACTCGATCAACTGGAAGAAAGAGTATCAGCGATGGAGGATCAAATGAATGAAATGAAGCGAGAAGAGAAACCAAAAGAAAAAAGAAGAAAAAGAAATGAACAAAGCCTGCAAGAAGTATGGGATTATGTAAAAAGACCAAATCTACGTCTGATTGGGGTGCCTGAAATTGAGGGGGAAAATGGAACCAAATTGGAAAACACTCTACAGGATATCATCCAGGAGAACTTCCCCAACCTAGCAGGGCAGGCCAACATTCAAATTCAGGAAATACAGAGAACGCCACAAAGATACTCCTCCAGAAGAGCAACTCCAAGACACATAATTGCCAGATTCACCAAAGTTGAAATGAAGGAAAAAATCTTAAGGGCAGCCAGAGAGAAAGGTCGGGTTACCCACAAAGGGAAGCCCATCAGACTGACAGCAGATCTCTCGGCAGAAACTCTACAAGCCAGAAGAGAGTGGGGACCAATATTCAACGTTCTTAAAGAAAAGAATTTTAAACCCAGAATTTCATATCCAGCCAAACTAAGTTTCATCAGTGAAGGAGAAATAAAATTCTTTACAGATAAGCAAATGCTTAGAGATTTTGTCACCACCAGGCCTGCCTTACAAGAGACCCTGAAGGAAGCCCTAAACATGGAAAGGAAAAACCGGTACCAGCCATTGCAAAAACATGCCAAAATGTAAAGACCATTGAGGCTAGGAAGAAACTGCATCAACTAATGAGCAAAATAACCAGTTAATATCATAATGGCAGGATCAAGTTCACACATAACAATATTAACCTTAAATGTTAATGGATTAAATGCTCCAATTAAAAGACACAGACTGGCAAACTGGATAAAGAGTCAAGACCCATCAGTCTGCTGTCTTCAGGAGACCCATCTCACATGCAGAGACATACATAGGCTCAAAATAAAGGGATGGAGGAAGATCTACCAAGCAAATGGAGAACCAAAAAAAGCAGGGGTTGCAATCCTAGTCTCTGATAAAACAGACTTTAAACCATCAAAGATCAAAAGAGACAAAGAAGGCCATTACATAATGGTAAAGGGATCAATTCAACAGGAAGAGCTAACTATCCTAAATATACATGCACCCAATACAGGAGCACCCAGATTCATAAAGCAAGTCCTTAGAGACTTACAAAGAGACTTAGACTCCCATACAATAATAATGGGAGACTTCAACACTCCACTGTCAACATTAGACAAATCAACGAGACAGAAAGTTAACAAGGATATCCAGGAATTGAACTCATCTCTGCACCAAGTGGACCTAATAGACATCTATAGAACTCTCCACCCCAAGTCAACAGAATATACATTCTTCTCAGCACCACATCACACTTATTCCAAAATTGACCACATAATTGGAAGTAAAGCACTCCTCAGCAAATGTAAAAGAACAGAAATTATAACAAACTGTCTCTCTGACCACAGTGCAATCAAACTAGAACTCAGGACTAAGAAACTCAATCAAAACTGCTCAACTACATGGAAACTGAACAACCTGCTCCTGAATGACTACTGGGTACATACCAAAATGAAGGCAGAAATAAAGATGTTCTTTGAAACCAATGAGAACAAAGATACAACATACCAGAATCTCTGGGACACATTGAAAGCAGTGTGTAGAGGGAAATTTATAGCACTAAGTGCCCACAAGAGAAAGCAGGAAAGATCTAAAATTGACACTCTAACATCACAATTAAACGAACTAGAGAGTCAAGAGCAAACACATTCAAAAGCTAGCAGAAGGCAAGAAATAACTAAGATCAGAGCAGAACTGAAGGAGATAGAGACACAAAAAACCCTCCAAAAAATCAATGAATCCAGGAGTTGGTTTTTGGAAAAGATCAACAAAATTGACAGACCGCTAGCAAGGCTAATAAAGAAGAAAAGAGAGAGGAATCAAATAGATGCAGCAAAAAATGATAAAGGGGATATCACCACCGACCCCACAGAAATACAAACTACCATCAGAGAATACTATAAACACCTCTACGCAAATCAACTAGAAAATCTAGAAGAAATGGATAATTTCCTGGACACGTACACTCTCCCAAGACTAAACCAGGAAGAAGTTGAATCCCTGAATAGACCAATAGCAGGCTCTGAAATTGAGGCAACAATTAATAGCCTACCCACCAAAAAAAGTCCAGGACCAGATGGATTCACAGCTGAATTCTACCAGAGGTACAAGGAGGAGCTGGTACCATTCCTTCTGAAACTATTCCAATCAATAGAAAAAGAGGGAATCCTCCCTAACTCATTTTATGAGGCCAACATCATCCTGATACCATAGCCTGGCAGAGACACAACAAAAAAAGAGAATTTTAGACCAATCTCCGTGATGAACATCGATGCAAAAATCCTCAATAAAATACTGGCAAACCGGATTCAGCAGCACATCAAAAAGCTTATCCACCATGATCAAGTGGGCTTCATCCCTGGGATGCAAGGCTGGTTCAACATTCGCAAATCAATCAACGTACTCCAGCATATCAACAGAACCAAAGACAAGAACCACATGATTATCTCAATAGATGCAGAAAAGGCTTTTGACAAAATTCAACAGCCCTTCATGCTAAAAACGCTCAACAAATTCGGTATTGATGGAACGTACCTCAAAATAATAAGAGCTATTTATGACAAACCCACAGCTAATATCATACTGAATGGGCAAAAACTGGAAAAATTCCCTTTGAAAACTGGCACAAGACAGGGATGCCCTCTCTCACCACTCCTATTCAACATAGTGTTGGAAGTTCTGGCTAGGGCGATCAGGCAAGAGAAAGAAATCAAGGGTATTCAGTTAGGAAAAGAAGACGTCAAATTGTCCCTGTTTGCAGATGACATGATTGTATATTTAGAAAACCCCATCGTCTCAGCCCAAAATCTTCTTAAGCTGATAAGCAACTTCAGCAAAGTCTCAGGATACAAAATTAATGTGCAAAAATCACAAGCATTCTTATACACCAGTAACAGACAAGCAGAGAGCAAAATCAGGAATGAACTTCCATTCACAATTGCTTCAAAGAGAATCAAATACCTAGGAATCCAACTTACAAGGGATGTAAAGGACCTCTTCAAGGAGAACTACAAACCACTGCTCAGTGAAATCAAAGAGGACACAAACAAATGGAAGAACATACCATGCTCATGGAGAGGAAGAATCAATATGGTGAAAATGGCCATACTGCCCAAGGTTATTTATAGATTCAATGCCATCCCCATCAAGCTACCAATGAGTTTCTTCACAGAATTGGAAAAAACTGCTTTAAAGTTCATATGGAACCAAAAAAGAGCCCACATTGCCAAGACAATCCTAAGTCAAAAGGACAAAGCCAGAGGCGTCACGCTACCTGACTTCAAACTATACTACAAGGCTACAGTAACCAAAACAGCATGGTACTGGTACCAAAACAGAGATATAGACCAATGGAACAGAACGGAGCCCTCAGAAATAATACCACACATCTACAACCATCTGATCTTTGACAAACCTGACAAAAACAAGAAATGGGGAAAGGATTCCCTATTTAATAAATGGTGCTGGGAAAATTGGCTAGCCATAAGTAGAAAGCTGAAACTGGATCCTTTCCTTACTCCTTATACGAAGATTAATTCAAGATGGATTAGAGACTTAAATGTTAGACCTAATACCATAAAAACCCTAGAAGAAAATCTAGGTAATACCATTCAGGACATAGGCATGGGCAAGGACTTCATGTCTAAAACACCAAAAGCAACGGCAGCAAAAGCCAAAATTGACAAATGGGATCTAATTAAACTAAAGAGCTTCTGCACAGCAAAAGAAACTACCATCAGAGTGAACAGGCAACCTACAGAATGGGAGAACATTTTTGCAATCTACTCATCTGACAAAGGGCTAATTTCCAGAATCTACAAAGAACTCAAACAAATATACAAGAAAAAAACAAACAACCCCATCAAAAAGTGGGCAAAGGATATGAACAGACATTTCTCAAAAGAAGACATTCATACAGCCAACAGACACATGAAAAAATGCTCATCATCACTGGCCATCAGAGAAATGCAAATCAAAACCACAATGAGATACCATCTCACACCAGTTAGAATGGCAATCATTAAAAAATCAGGAAACAACAGGTGTTGGAGAGGATGTGGAGAAATAGGATCACTTTTACACTGCTGGTGGGATTGTAAACTAGTTCAACCATTATGGAAAACAGTATGGCAATTCCTCAAGGATCTGGAACTAGATGTACCATATGATCCAGCCATCCCACTACTGGGTATATACCCAAAGGATTATAAATTATGCTACTACAAAGACACATGCACACGTATGTTTATTGCAGCACTATTCACAATAGCAAAGACTTGGAATCAACCCAAATGTCCATCAGTGACAGACTGGATTAAGAAAATGTGGCACATATACACCATGGAATACTATGCAGCCATAAAAAAGGATGAGTTTGCGTCCTTTGTAGGGACATGGATGCAGCTGGAAACCATCATTCTTAGCAAACTATCACAAGAAGAGAAAACCAAACACCGCATGTTCTCACTCATAGGTGGGAACTGAACAATGAGCTCACTTGGACTCGGGAAGGGGAACATCACACAATGGGGCCTATCATGGGGAGGGGGGAGGGGGGAGGGATTGCATTGGGGAGTTATACCTGATATAAATGATGAATTGATGGGTGCTGACGAGTTGATGGGTGCAGCACACCAACATGGCACATGTATACATATGTAACAAACCTGCACGTTATGCACATGTACCCTAGAACTTAAAGTATAATAAAAAAAAAAAAAAGGAAAGAAAAACGCATTTGATGCACTTGTTAGTAGATAGACTGGACACAGAAAAGAGATTGCTGAGTGTGACAAGCTGCTTGTCTTCATTTTTGAATTCACTGGATATTGAATTCAAGGTTGATGTAGCTTTTCTTCTTTTAGTACTTTGTCTTCTGACCACCACTGTTTCTGTTGAGACATTATCTACAATTCATATCATTATTCCCCTATCCATAATGTATCTTTTTCCCCCTGGCCATTTTTATAATTGACTATAAGTAAATATGATTTTCAAAATATTTCATCCTGCTTATGGTTTGTAAAAATTTCATGGACCTTTGGGCTGAAAGTGTTGGAAAGAATTTGACCATTAAAACCTGGAATTTTTATCCCCATATCTCTCTCCTTTACATTTGATATTATTCCATGACCTCAAACACTCCGTTATGTTTTTTCCTTCTTTTTTCTTTCTGTTTCAATTTGGATACTTTCTATCAACCTGTCTTTACCTCTCACTGATCTCTTTTCTAGTCTATCTAACAAGTCCATTGAATGAAGCTCTCAGTTCTGATACTGTATTTTTCAATTCCAGAATTTCCATTTATTTTACAGTATCCACATCTCTCCTGCAATTTCCCAGCTTTTCAGGGAATCTTCTCCACTACATCCCTAAGCATTTTTCTAACAGCTATATTAACAAATGTCTCATAATTCCAAGATCTGGGCCATCTCTGAGTCCATCTATTTGCTTGCCTATGGGTCACATTTCTCACTTTTTGGTGTGTTATATAATCTTTGATTGTAGGCCAGACAGTTTGTATAAAACAACAGTAGAGTCTGAATTCAAGAATATTATCCTCAAGAAAGGGGCATACCCACTCCTTTTTTTGTCAGGCTGTTGGAGAGTTGGAGCTGTAGTTAATAAGTTGGGTCTAGCCTTTGCCACAGTTTTAGTTTAAATCAATTGCCACAGCCTTCAAATACTTTGAGAGAGATCAGTTTTCCTTCATCTAGAAATAAAGCTGAGCCATGATGAGATTCTAGCATCCTCCCTCGGCTTCAAAGCTGATCCACCAGCTTTAGGAAATACAGGAGATCTCTCCCAGCTTTACAGTCTTTTGGGTGGGGGAGGGAAGTCTCTTTGCTCTCACCCACTATTTTATGTACCTAAGAAGACAACTTTCAGCTCTAATACACATTCCCCAGCCTAGTCTTTGGAGGGCCATTGCCCTAGACTGTGAAGACCCAGAATTCCCTACAGAGAATCAGTTTGGGAAAGGGCTCTTACATTCTTTTGTAAGTGAAAGCCTAGAGTGCTCAGTTCTTCTGCCTGAACTCCTCCCCACTCCTGCACCCCCTACCAGACACACACCCCACACACCACTTTTCTGATGTGTTGAGGATTTCATTTGAAGTATCTCTCTCAAGTCTCCTTCTCTTAGCTCCTCCTTCATTCAGTGAAAACACTCGAGTAAGAGCTGGTGGATAGATAGTGCTTTGCTATGTGGGTTAGGCTCCTCTAGATTCTAATCTTTCACATCAGCCTACACTTGATGCTACAAATCTCTCAAAAACTTTTAAGGATTCATCTGCTCATACAGTTCCACCAAGGATGAAAGTAATCATGGGTCTGTTTTTTCCTACAAAAGGCCTGTCACTTTCTGGATGTAGGTTCATTTAGGTTTACTTCTGTCCTTAGCTCTCTGATGAGGTTTCTAAAAACTACTATTTTGTAGCTTATTTTGGTTGTTAGGCAGAAATGGTGGTCTCTTGTGACTTTCCATATTCAACCTGGATATAAATTTCATACGCTTTTCATTAAGGCCAGTAATTTATTTAATACTTGTGATCATTTTACTTTCCTTTATTTATAAAGCAGGAAAACATAAAACACCTTTTATGGTTATTAACTAAAAAGTCCATCAAAAAGACCACTAATTTGTCAAAAGCTACAGGTTTGATTTTGACTACCATTTTCTATGACAGTCAATTACTACACAGTTAAAGGCTACATTCCTCAGAAAATAATTTAACAGGTTAAAGACTACTGTTTCAAAAGTTTGATATGTTATTTTGTGGGGTTTTGTTTTCTTTTGTTTTCCTTTATTGATGGGTTTCAGGGGATAGGGAGGATGAGTTTTATGGGTTTTGTTGCAGAGGACCTCACAAGGACACGATAAAGACTACTAAGTACATATTTCATTTTTGTAAATGTTTTAAGTTTCCAACTTTATCTAAAAAGTTCCTGAATGGTTTTAATGTTTAGTATTCTTGTACTGCACATGCATCAATAATCCTCTTATCAGAGCTCCTTTTGTTACTGGAACTAGTAACTGGGAACATTTGGAGTTTCAAGTCCTCAGTCAAGATTTCATTTATTAGAATGGAATCAGAAACTTAAGGACCTAAACAAAAATCCTAAGATTTAATAAAAATACAGAAAAATTAAAATTTTTAAATAAAAAAATGGTGGTTATAATATTGTACTTCTTTTATCAGCTAATAAAATCCAACCAGGAGATACATTTTAGAAAGAAATCACTCAGATTCTAAGTGCTTGTCCCATCCTCAGCCTCTCTGAGAGAAACTGTCACACTATGAGACATCAGTACATCCTGCCTGAGAATGAAGTCAATACAACAGAAGGTAGAGCTGAGAAATGAAAACAAATTCTTGACATGGTTTGAACTTCTGTGTATATCCAATTACGTGACTGGGTAAACTCTTTTATGTTTTAACTAATCCAACTTGGGTAACTATTGTATAGAACTAATATAGTAGGTTTTCCTGGAATATCAATTACTAATTAAAGATTTTCAATTAGCAACTTCAATGTCACAATGATCACTAACAAAACAATACACTAACTTACATTTTTAGGTTTTAGACACATTTAATTTTAATAGGAAAAGAAATATTTTGATATTGATACATATTAATGTAGATTAAACCTTCTTTATAAACTAAACACGTATGTGTGATAATTATTCTCACTTATTCCCATTAATTTAACAGTTTCAGCACATAACAAACAAAACAACTGCTCAAAAGTATAGGAAAACCCTAGTTTAAATGGCTGTTAATAGATGTCATAGTACAAAAGGTTCTGTAGTCCCATCGATTTTAGAAATGCACAGTTAAACAAATTTAAACAGATTCATTAATGCAATATGTCTCAGAGCCTTAATAAAGAATTACTACTTGCATCTTTTGGGAGAGAAAATATTCCGCAACATACACCTCAGAAGGTGCTGTCACAAAGCTTTCAATCTGTAGGGGTGGGAGGGGAAACATTTTTATCCTCTCTACATCAGTCATGGCTTTTCCTTGGACACTATCATTACATGGAAGAGCTCTAAATTTAAGCTCCCCTCTTTTTGGCCACAATCTCCTACCCCATCAGTTTGCTTTCAACCAGTCCCATTGTAACCATTTTTCAATCTCACTGGAACTCTTAAGTCTTGTAGTCTCCTACTTTCTCCCATCAATCATCTTCTCTTCTCTTCTCTCTTTATTTAACTTAGATGCCAGGCTACATCATTTTCAATGATACTCTTGCCAATATTCTAAATTCCCTTGCTATCCTGTCTCTTAGGTGCTCCCTTGTGGCAAAATCCAACCCTGGGTGGATCCAACTATATGCTCTGAGTTCCCACCCAAGCAACTAACCACTGTTACAGAGTATGGCCCTAAATATGGTTACTAACTTCAAATGGGCCCTAAATATCTGGCCAACTTATTTCTTATTTTCCACTGTCATTGTCAATCATTTCAAACTTTTCTTACTTTTCTATGTCTAAACCTTTTTCCATACCTTCTAGCTTCTATAGAATTAACAAAGGTAGGAACCTCTTCATCTTGCCTTTTCAAAGCTATAAACTTCTCTACCTTTTATAATCTCCTTCCCTTTTTTGAAACATGGGGCAGATAACTCTCACCTAAGGATTACCACTCTACTTCACTTTGGATCTCATTGCTTACTGATCTCCCAAGAACCTTACACCTTACAAGAACCTAACGGATCTCTGAGGTACTGTCAAGCATCCCTTCTCAAATGGTTCTTTCCCATCAGTCCATCAGTTTATATATATATATATATATATATATATATATATATATGTCATAGAAAAAAAAGGAGGAAAGAGAGAAGGAAATAAAGGAAGGAAAGAGCAGAAGAAAGGGAAGGATGAACCTCTCCCTTCACCACACATTCTGTTCCAGCTACTGCTTGCTCTTTATTAAAAAAAATTCCTAAAAGAGTTATATATGCTCACTGTCTCAATTTTCCCTACTCCCACTTATTCCTCAATCTGCTTTTATTTGGCTATCACCCCATAACTACACCAAAGCACATGGTCTTAGGAAACGAACAGACTCCATTTCACCAATCTAACAGACACATTTCCCACTTCCCTTACTTGATGTCTCAACACAATTCTGCTCTATTGACCATGTATGCCTACTTGAAACATTTATCCCCCTACCACACTCTCCTCCAACCTCTCAGACTACACATTCTCAGTTCCTCAGCAGGTTCACCCTCCTCTTTCAAGTCACTAAATGGTAATATGATTCTAGGCTCTACTGGTTCCAGGTTTCTTCTTTTCTCACTCTGTACTTTCTCCCTCGGTGATCTCTTTTATTTCTCAACTTTAATTACCACCTGAACCAAGTCTACTCACAAAATCTGCAATTTAAACTGCTTTAATTGAGCTCCAAACTTGTATGTTGGAACATCCATGTGACTTCTATTTAGATATCACAAAAGGCAGATAAAAGTCAATATATTACTGAACTCATAATTCCCAATGCTGGCTTTTTATCAGTTTCCCATTTCAATGAATGGTACTAACACCTCTGTTATACAAGCCAGATATCTGGAGGCCCAAGCACACACTCACAATATAATCTAAACTACAAGAGGGCAGGGGAATTTATTGTTTTTTTGACTCAAATTATTAAAATATTAAAATAAATGCTATATATTAATGATGGAAGTTAAGCAAGACAGGAGCTATTAGACATCATTTAAATAGCAAATAAAAGGGAATATATTTACTTGAACTATTGTTTTGTGCTAAGAAACCTCAAATGACACATAAGAAAAAAATGAAATTAAAGTACTCAAATTTAACCCAAGTCATTCCAATTATAGGTAATCTTTTTAACTCAGACTGATTTCAAGAATCTGCAGTTATCCATATTTAAATAGTAGGAAATTCTCAAAAACAACAGGAGAATACTATCTTGGGAGTTAAAACATATTTTCCTTTGCATTTTTCAAAAAGATTGATTTTTCTAATTATTTTAATTTGAAAACCAGTTTATTGTACTTATAAATAGCTAAAAGTGTTAATACAGAGAATATTTAACTTCTTAATAAAACAGGTTCAAGAAAGGCATAGTACACATCTAGAAATAAAAATGTATTATTTAATCCAGACATTACCAATTACCAAATCTTATAAATAACACCTCTGGGGCTTAATTTTTATCAATATGAATGTAAGTTAGAAATCTTAGGACCAGGTCTCCATTTCTATGTAATAGGCTCTAGTCTGCTTGAGTTAATAAAGTACCCATGAGAACTGTTGCATACTGGGTATTTTCAGAAGTTCATTAACTATTACATCAACAGGCAATTAAGCATAGGACAGTCGATATGAAATAAACAACATAATAAACCACTGGCCTAAAGCAGCCATTGTGTAACTCTTAACATCAGACTTACAACCATGAAGATCTCTGATTAAGAGTCATCATCAAAACTACAATTATTCATCTAAAAATTAACAATGGGTACTCACCAAATAACTGTATCAAAGGTTTAGCAAAATTATTAAAGATAAAATAATAGCCATTGATATTTAAAATTGTATTTTTTATATTAAGCAGAATTATTTTCCTTGCATAAAAAGTTTAAATATTGATTTTGAAAATCCCCTCAATCCCTTTGCTCCCAATGAATCCCCAGGTATTTTCCAAATAGTACGAGCCAGGACTGTGAGCCCCAGAAATACTAAGTGATTTGCTGAACATCAGGTGGTCAAGCAGCTGAAATTTAAACTCAGCATTAATACAAATTTTTTGCTATTAATCATTATGTTATTTTGCCTGCCTTGAATAGTTCTTACAAGACACAGACCTCTTATTTCCCAAGGACTCTTTTCCAAACCACTCAAAAAGTAATGCTGTTTGAAGTCTGCTCAATAAATGTATATTTAATTGCTCCAATAATATAATAAACAGAGGACTTTCTGGTCTCACAATACAGATGTAAACACTTGATTCAGAATCTATGTTCTAGGTCTGGCTTTGATTCTAACTCGGAGTTGGACCACAAACAAAATATCTGTGCTTCTGGCAAAAGAAAAACATTTTATAGTATCTTCCAGTTCCGAAATACTATGACTCACAGAGTAGTACTCAAAAAATTACTTGAATAAAAGGGCAGAAAGAACCAGCTTCTCTCAAGTTAAGGATTTCACCCACAACCAAAGTTTTAATTTTTGAGAACTTTCTTGATAATTAAACAGAAGAGAGACACAAACTGTAGGTGACCACCACCTCCCCCGACCCCGCTCAGAAGATATTTCCACTAAGAATCTGTGAACGTAACCTTACTTGGAAAAACAAGTTTTCCAGATTTAATTAAGTCAAGGGTCTCAACATGAGATCATACAGGATTATCCAGGGGCCCTAAATCCAATGACAAGTTTCCTCATAAGAAGACTTAGAAGAAGAAGAAACACAGAAGGTGATGTGAAGAAGGAGACAGATTGGAGTGATGTGTTTATGAACGAAGGAACAATAGGATCTCCAGCAGCCACAAGAAGCTAGGATAGAGGTATGGAACAATTCTCATTCAGAGACTCCTGAAGGCATCAACTCTGGCAAAACCTTGATTTTGGACTTCTGGCCTCCAGAACTGTGAAAGAAGATATTTTTGTTGTTTTCAGCCACCAAATTTGTGGTAATTTTTTTATGGAGGTCCTAGACCACAACACATAGCTGACAAAGAATCACTGCATATTTACCTTATAATCAGCAGCTACCTTAAAAGTCCAAGAAAAGAAAAATCACCCTTATATGTAATATATTAATCAGGAAAATGGGTTATGAATTGCATGATTCACATAGATTCCATGCAATAAAAATGTGCATATATGCTTTTTTCTTTTTTCCCAATCCTGTTCCTTCTGTAGATATATGCTTTTGTTAATCTTTCATTGCTCATTCAGTTTTTAGAACATTATTATCTCTAACTAAAGTGCCACCTTGCCCCAAAATCCACTGTCAGAAATGTAGCTGTAGTCCCAAAGATGTTTTTTCCCAGCAAGAGCCCTGATAATTCCAGGAAACTGTACAGCAACATTTACAGCTCAGCAGTAGCAAGGTCACTGGATGATCTCCCTCTGGCTATTCACCCACCCACAGTGCAGTAGCTGGAAAACTAGCTAACTTTTTCTTTGCTTTGCTAGCGTCTATTTTCACAGTAATTAGCACATGTAGTTTGAAGTTTCTTCTCATATTTTGGAGTCCAATATAGTTGCTGATAAGACATCAGCAAAGAAAGGACTTTAAAAAGTAACCAACTCCCAAGACAAAAATAAGTTGGTCAATATACATTTATGTAAACAGGGCATTACTAAAAAGACTGACATTAAAAATAAGTGTGAAAAACTACTGGTTATTCTATCACGTTTTTTACAAAGCTGTCATATAATGAAACGGTCTTAAATAGAATCAGTGGTAGAAGGAATCTTCTGTGTTAAAGATTTTCTATTTCAGCTTTTTCACTTCATAATACATGAGAAAATGAAGGTCAGAGGGGGTGAAGTGACTTGCACTAAGGCACAGAGAAGATAACAAAGTAACTCTTTGCTTACTCTCTTGGTACTAAGCCAGGTTGCCTAGATTACATACAGAAAGCCAAGAAAACGCTGGGCATCAGTCATTCATTCAAAATCAAGACAAGCATGCCCTCTCTCACCACTCCTATTCAACACAGTACTGAACAATAATTACAATCAAATTGATAATATTATATATAAAACTATGGTTAATTTATACCTAAGAATTATGCACCATTTTTTTTTTTCCCGAGATGGAGCTTCAGTCTTATCTCCTAGGGTGGAGTACAATGGTGCATTCTTGGCTAACTGTAACCTCTGCTTCCCAGGTTCAAGCGTTTCTCCTGCTTCAGCCTCCCAAGTAGCTAGGATTACAGGTCCCCACCACTACGCCTGGCTGATTTTTCTATTTTTAGTAGAGATGGGGTTTCACCATGTTGGCCAGGCTGGTCTCGAATTTCTGACTTCAGGCATGCACTATTTTTAATACCAAATCTCAAGAAAAGAGTCATTTTTGGCCTGGAATGGTAAGCGAATTTAGACATGAATGAAAACTATGAAATATTAACGACGTAAAATGATCAGAAACTTTTTTCCATTAAAGATAAAACAATAAGAGGAGAGGCCCTTGAATATAAACACAGGAAATTTTGGATCCACATTTCAGAAATGCTTCGTTCAGTGACACAAATTTATTAAATTTCAGTGTAGCTCAGTGAGACACCAAATGATTTTTTTATTGTAAAATACATGGAAAAAACAGAGTAACATCACTATTGCTGAAGTTTTAAGGGCTACATGAAAGATAACAATCACAATATATTATTTGAAGTCTCTGTTGAAAAGAGAATACTAACCTGCTTAGAAAAGGTCTCAAACACTGACAGTAGCACTCACTATGAGCCAAGCACCATTGCCTATTTCAATCTTCTATGAACACTATATAGCAGGTCCTGTTATTATCCTCATTTTAAAGATTAGAAAGCCAAAGCCTAGAGTGGTTAAATAACTTTTCCAAAGATAATAATAAAAAGTTCTTATGCAGAATAAGAATTCTTACAATCAAAACTACAATGTAATTTAAGCCAAGTCATATTTTTCCTTCCCTATACTGATAAGGGAGCAACAAAATTATTCAGAGAACTAATGGGTTGGGCCAGGCCCGTTGGCTCACGCCTGTAATCCCAACACTTTGGGAGGCCAAGGCAGGTGGATCACTTGAAGTTAGGAGTTCAAGACCAGCCTGGGCAACATGGTGAAACCCTGTCTCTACTAAAAATACAAAAATGAGTAGAGTGTGCTGTTGCTCACCTGTACTCCCAGCTACTCAGAAAGCTAAGGCAGGAGAATCGCTTGAACTCACAAGGCAGACGTTGCAATGAACCTAGATGGCACAACCAGTCTGGGAGACAGAGCAAGACTCTGTCACAAAAGGGAAGGGAAGGAGAGTAAAAAAGGAGAAGAGAGGAGGGGAGGGGAGGGGAGGAAATGGGAGGGAAGGAGAAGGGATGGGGAGAGGAGAAAAAGGGGAGGGGAGGAGAGGGGAAGAGGAGGGGAGGGAAGGGAGGAGAAGAGGCAGAGAGGGGAGGGGAAGGGGGAAAAAGGGGAGAGGAGGAGAGGAGAGAGGAAGAAAAGGGGAGGAAAAGGGGCAAAAATGGGGAAAGGAGGGGAGGAGAGCA
The DNA here is from genome assembly GCF_002776525.5 of Piliocolobus tephrosceles. Taxonomy (NCBI): domain Eukaryota; kingdom Metazoa; phylum Chordata; class Mammalia; order Primates; family Cercopithecidae; genus Piliocolobus; species Piliocolobus tephrosceles. The sequence continues at coordinate 105,795,771 of NC_045437.1, read as the reverse complement.
AAAGGGGAGGGGAGAGGAGAAGGGGAGGGGAGGGGAGAAGGGAAGGGGAAGGGAGGGGAAAGGAAGGAAGGGGAGAGAAGGGGAAAGGAAGGAAGGGGAGGGGAAGAAAAGGGGGGAAGGGGAGGGGAGGGGAAGAAAAAAGGAGGGGAGAGGGAGGAGAAGGGGAGGGGAGGGGAGGGAAAAGGAGGAGAAACAATTAATGGGTAGGGCCAGGCATGGAGGCTTATGCCTGTAATCCTTTTACTTCAGGAGGCCTGGGCAGGAAGACTGCTTGAAGTTCACAGTTTGAGACAGCCTGGGCGATAAAATAAGACTGTCTCCAGAAAACATTTTTTTCAGTTAAAAAAAAAAAAAAAAAAAGGGTACTAATGTGTTAATATCTGCAACTGCTTCACTGCTTAAGAATTATACATAGATTCAAAAAAAAATCCATAAATTATCTTGAGGGTGTAAAGGTACAAAAAACTAACAGCTAATTATTAGATATCTTAAAACTTCAGAAATTCACAATTTTTAAAACAATAACTTACCTTGGAACTAAAAGGCACTAATGAAATGCCTCATTGAGCCATACCTTTAAAAAGATTATCTTCAAAAATGGACAAATTTGTGGACACATACACTCTCCCAAGACTAAACCAGGAAGAAGTTGAATCCCTGAATAGACCAATAGCAGGCTCTGAAATTGAGGCAATTAATAGCCTACCAACAAAAAAAGTCCAGGACCAGATGGATTCACAGCCAATTTCTATCAAAGGTACAAGGAGGAGCTGGTACCATTCCTTCTGAAACTATTCCAATCAATAGAAAAAAAGGAATCCTCCCTAACTCATTTTACGGGGCCAACATCATCCTGATACCAAAGCCTGGCAGACACACAACAAAAAAGGAGAATTTTAGACCAATATCCCTGACGAACATCGATGCAAAAATCCTCAATAAAATACTGGCAAACCGGATTCAGCAGCACATCAAAAAGCTTATCCACCATGATCAAGTGGGCTTCATCCTTGGGATGCAAGGCTGGTTCAACATATGCAAATAAATAAACATAATCCAGCATAAAAACAGAACCAAAGACAAAAACCATATGATTATCTCAATAGATGCAGAAAAGGCCTTTGACAAAATTCAACAGCCCTTCATGCTAAAAACTCTCAATAAATTCAGTATTGATGGAACATATCTCAAAATAATAAGAGCTATTTATAACAAACCCACAGCCAATATCATACTGACTGGGCAAAAACTGCAAGCGTTCCCTTTGAAAACTGGCACAAGACAGGGATGCCCTCTGTCACCACTCCTATTCGACATAGTGTTGGAAGTTCTGGCCAGGGCAATCAGGCAAGAGAAAGAAATCAAGGGTATTCAATTAGGAAAAGAAGAAGTCAAATTGTCCCTGTTTTATATGATTGTATATTTAGAAAACCTCATCGTTTCAGCCCAAAATCTCCTTAAGCTGATAAGCAACTTCAGCAAAGTATCAGGATACAAAATCAATGTGCAAAAATCACAAGCATTCTTACACACCACTAACAGACAAACAGAGAGCCAAATCATGAATGAACTCCCATTCACAATTGCTTCAAAGAGAATAAAATACCTAGGAATTCAACTTACAATGGATGTGAATGACTTCTTCAAGGAGAACTACAAACCACTGCTCAGTGAAATAAAAGAGGACACAAACAAATGGAAGAACATTCCATGCTCATGGATAGGAAGATTCAGTATCGTGAAAATGGTCATACTGCCCAAGATAATTTACAGATTCATTGCCATCCCCATTAAGCTACCAATGACTTTCTTCACAGAATTGGAAAAAACTACTTTAAAGTTCATATGGAACCAAAAAAGAGCCCATATTGCCAAGACAATCCTAAGTCAAAAGAACAAAGCTGGAGGCATCACGCTACCTGACTTCAAACTGTAGAGTTTACTACAGTAACCAAAACAGCATGGTACTGGTAGCAAAACAGACATATAGACTAATGGAACAGAACAGAGCCCTCAGAAATAATATCACACATCTACAACAATCTGATCCTTGACAAACCTGACAAAAACAAGAAACGGGGAAAGGATTCCCTATTTAATAAATGGTGCTGGGAAAACTGGCTAGCCATAAGTAGAAAGCTGAAACTGGATCCCTTCCTTAGTCCTTATACAAAAATTAATTCAAGATGGATTAGACTTAAATGTTAGACCTAAAACCATAAAAACCCTAGAAGAAAACCTAGGCAATACCATTCAGGACATAGGCATGGGCAAGGACTTCATGTCTAAAGCACCAAAAGCAATGGCAACAAAAGCCAAAACTGACACATGGGATCTAATTAAACTAAAGAGCTTCTTTCTGCACAGCAAAAGAAACTACCATCAGAGTGAACAGGCAACCTACAGAATGGGAGAACATTTTTGCAATCTACTCATCTGACAAAGGGCTAATAACCAGAACCTACAAAGAACTCAAACAAACTTACAAGAAAAAAATGAACAATCCCATCAAAAAGTGGGCAAAAAATATGAACAGACACTTCTCAAAAGAAGACATTTATGCAGCCAACAGACACATGAAAAAATGCTCAGCACCACTGGCCATCAGAGAAATGCAAATCAAAACCACAATGAGATACCATCTCACACGAGTTAGAATGGCAATCATTCAAAAGTCAGGAAACAACAGGTGCTGGAGAGGATGTGGAGAAATAGGAACACTTTTACACTGTTGGTGGAACTGTAAACTAGTTTAACCATTGTGGAAGACAGTGTGGAGATTCCTCAAGGATCTAGAACTAGAAATACCATTTGACCCAGCCATCCCACTATTGGGTATATATTGAAAGGATTTAAATCATGCTGCTATAAAGACACATGCACATGTATGTTTATTGCAGCACTATTCACAATAGCAAAGACTTGGAATCAACCCAAATGTCCATCAGTGACAGACTGGATTAAGAAAATGTGGCACATATACACCATGGAATACTATGCAGCCATAAAAAAGGATGAGTTCGTGTCCTTTGTAGGGACATGGATGCACCTGGAAACCATCATTCTCAGCAAACTATCGCAAGAACAGAAAACCAAACACCGCATGTTCTCACTCCTAGCTGGGAATTGAACAATGAGAACACTTGGACACAGGAAACAGAACATCACACACAGGGCCTACTGTGGGGTGGGGGGAGGGGGGAGCGATAGCATTAGGAGACATAACCAATGTAAATGACGAGTTAATGAGTGCAGCAAACCAACATAGCACATGTATACATACGTAATAAATCTGCACGTTATGCACATGTACCCTAGAACATAAAGTATAATAAAAAAAAAGAATAATAAAGCATTTACGGTTGTATCTGTCCATATAATTCTCAAATACCAAATAGATGTAATTTAATGCCAGCCTTTATTGTTGAGTGTTCTAAAAATCAAGCCTAAGTTTTCTAGTAACTCTTGATTAAAATGAAAATTATTTTAATAAAGTATAAGGTTTTCAATCTTGGGAAAAAAAAGATTATCTTCAAAAACCAAATTATGTATTTCTGTCTTTTTAAACAGTTCAAAATGTACATGGTTTGACTTTCTCTTGATGACTCAAGGCTACGAGACTGCTTTGTAATTACTTATATCTGTGTTTTATACCTTTTTCCCCCGATATTTTAAAGTATTTTTGACTCGGAGACAAGGTCATATTTCTGGAACATTTTTTAATCAACTGGCCCTCTTATTCTGTTACTATTTCCCTCATTCATAGAAAACCTATCACTAGAGAGTTATTCATTTCTTGATAGTCAGACATTTTTAGCGACTTCCTTTAGAAAAGAAAAAAGAAAAAAAAAGTCACCTCCTTCTTTGTAAGCCCAATTCCTTAAAATGATCATGTACCTTATTTCTGTTAACTTAAATGCAAAGGAAAAGCCAACCTTGCTTTGGGTGAAATAATGCAACAGATAAACCATATAACCAAGGATTTCTGTGTTTCTAGTAAACAGTATCTCAGATGATGTCTAGATTCCAGCTAGCAACATCTGGTGAGATAGGAATTGACTTACAAGATGTAGCTACATCTAATAAAGTATTTATACTTGGTTCTGTCGCCACTTACAATGGATTAGCAACAACACATTCTGGAACAGAGTAATCTATTTTGGTGTGCTTCTTTAATTAAAAAAAATTATTGGCAAAGAGAGACTTTAAGGCAGCCAATGCTTTTTTACTACCACAAACAAACAAACAGTCTGTTTCTACTAATTACTGCAGGATATACACCTTTATGACATTAGGAATATAGAAATATCTTACCTGCTGTGATTGAATAAAAAGGCTAAAAACCACTTCATACTTTTCCTCTTTCCCAGTCCTCTCATGGTAACTTACAGTCTATATCTGGGGGTAAATTTTTATCATATATTCAGTGTTCTCATATCCCCACAGATACATTTATTCATCAAAATAAAGTTTATACAAGACATTTTTAAATCCATAGTAAAGTATAATAAAAAGCAAACTATAAAGACTCTAAGGATTATTTGGCTAAAATATTAGACACAGATTAAAGCATTCACCTATCATTATCCTTTTGATTTATTTTCTAACTTTGACCATACTTTCTACTGCTCCTCATTCTCTCTCACCCTCTTCTTTAAGAAAAGAGGAAAAACAGTTTATACGTATATAAACTTCATATAAACATATATTACATAAACAGTTTATATACATATATATGTATGCATGTATATGCTTTCAAGGGAGATGCTATATAAAAATTATACCGTTCACAGCTAGAATAAACCTTTTGCTAGAAATTAATTAGAAACTGAGCATCCAAAGCAGTACCTAAAGCTAAACAATCAGAAAGGGCAATGTGAAATACAATTACCTTATTTTCTCAATATATTTAACAGCCATTAAAATCAATTCCTTACAATATTTATTTTATTCTTATTAAAAAGTTGAGCCCTATGATACATTTCAAGAACTCATGAATTTATTTTCATAAATACTATTATCACATCACCAAACACTGAAATATATACATAGCTTTAAAATATTTTGTGACATGATTGCCAATCGGCAGCAGTAAAAGCTTTCTAAGAATTCAATCAGAAAGTATGGAGCTGGCAGAAGAGAAAGTACCAGGACTTCAAAACATATTTATTTACAAAAGCAAGGTGTGATGGCCAGATTTTAAAATCCACCAGAACATCTAACTGATGCACTAGAATTCTTCTACCTTCATAAACTTAGTGCCACAAGAAGCTCCTGCGTTTGGGAGCAAGCACCTTCTAAAACAGGAACAAACAAACTACAGTGATGGAACTAGCAGTACTGTGCTAAGTAATATTATCTATTTTTGCCAACATTTTACTTACTCTTTCAGTTAGGGTTGCTTTCAGCTACTGCGGCAGAAATCTGTCTAAAATTAACCTAGATAAATAAGGTTTTATGTGTCTCATTAAATGAAATTCGTAAATGAAGTAAGCAGTTCAGAATTGGTGCCAGTTACTCAACAGAAACAAGAAGAACCTAACCTTCTTCTGTCTTTCTTAGAAAAACGCTCTTGACCTAAATTTGCTTATCAGTTATCATCCCTCAGTCAACACTACTTTTAGATCAATAAATGCAGAAACTAAATTTGAGGTGGGTCTTTCACATGACTGCTAAAGTCATCCCAAAATGACCAAAAGTAGAAAAAGAGACTAAAAAAGAGAGCACATGCATTGATGAAAAAGGAGGAATGAAGAGAAGTTCCAAAGATTTCAACAATGAGCAGGGATACAATGCAGTACAACCAAACTCCACAAGCCTTGAAAACACAAAGACTTTCACATGAGGGTAAAGGAATAATAAAGCCCACATTAATAGCCACTTCTCAACGCTGAATTACATGGGATACGGGAGAATGAGCAGTCTTCTGTTAAACAGGAAGTTTGCTTACCAGAATGAGGTTTCAAAGGTCAAATTTAAAAATTCTTAGAAGATGGAAAATTGTATTATAATAGGTGAGGGAAGTGAAATCCCAATAAAGAATGGATCTACCATACATAATACAGTATCAATACGACACACTACTTGGAGGGAACAGATGACCCAGAAAAGCAGCTTGAGGGGCTATGGCTTACCCGAAAACTAGGTCTAGACTAGTCTCATCTCCAGAGGAATGTCAGTTTCTGATAAAAGGATAACTTCTGCCTAAAATATACTCTTGTGAGTCAGTATGTACCTTATGGTGGTAAGAATTCACTGAAAAAAAAAAAAAAAAGAATACCAGAAAATAAAAACAAAAGATGTCAAGAACAACTGTATAAAACACAGAGGCTAAATAGTGACTCCGTAAGAATACAAAGGCTTCCTATGATCAATTCAGGTATGTGTAACTGAATATGTATGTCTTCAAGTGAGTGTAGTAACATCTGACTGAGCAGACTGACAATGAGAAGTACTTAAAAGTATATTTTTAGGTTTATCAAGACGTCTCATTATACTTACGTCAGTATTAGTTAATAACCAAAGACAAATCATCAAGGCAATGGGTAGAAGTTCATAATTATGAGAGTTCAATGAAGTATTTATTTGTTGAATTGTTTTAAAATTTCAAGAGTCAGTGTGCATCCTTATATGTAATGTCTTCCTAAGGATGGTGGCTGGTAGCCATCAAAGCAAAAATTCTTATTCTATTTACTCTAAACAGAATTGACATAAATGAGAACAATAATAAAGTTGTAATCTTTTCTACTTTACTTTGAAGATATGTAGTAGAACTAATATAAAAGAAAAAAGTTAATAAAATTTAAGAGGATTAAGAACTATTTCAAAAATAAGAAACAGCACAAAATTGTTTTGAAAAGACAATGACGGTATGTATAAAAAATGCATAGTAAAATATTAAAGAAGGATAATAAAAGAATGTATATCAGAGATTGAAAATTCTAATATAAAAGAAAAAAGTTAATAAAATTTGAGAATTAAGAACAATTTCAAAAACAAGAAATAAAAAGCACAAAATGGTTTTGAAAAGACGACGGTGTGTATAAAAAAACAGAAAAATATTAAAGAAGAAGCATAAAAGAATATATATCAGAGATTGAAGAGTTACAAGAAAGCAAGACTTTTCTTAAAGTTAAAAAAATTTAAGTTATGCAAGTCACTAGCTAGCCATGTGAGTCATTAATTATCTCAGGCTTCAGAGACATTATTATATATAAAATGATAATTTGGAGAAGACAATCCCAATGGATTCAGTATCTTCTAATATATTTATAAATTTATAAACCAGATAATGCAAAACTTATGCACACAAGTAATGGTCATTAAATTTACAAACAGTACTTATCCAAAAATTTAGGACACATATTTGGAACACCATAACCCAAATACTGGATGTAGTAATATTAAAGCAAGAATCGTGTATGCATTTCAACTATCTTCAAAATAAAGAAAATATATAAACTTTTTGGCATTTACAATTCTTATTTGAAGGCCAGAATTAGGTTTTCCTAATATAGTGAATCTGGAAAAATAAAGCCTAAAAAAGAGAGGCATTAAATAAGGGACTCAAGAGAATGCAGGCAATTAAGTTTAAATTGTCAAATGACATACAAATATAATTATTTACCAACACAACAGATTGAAAATAGGGCTATATTCCTATTAGTAACAGAAATTATATCTTATACATTAAAAGAGTAAGGAATTAGTGTATTCCAAGTTACTAAATTAAACCATAAACACTGATTATAAAATTAGCATTGAATTATACAGTTAGATATCATAATGAAAAGCTTTACCAGTTATTGTCACCAACTATTAAATACCTATGTTCAAGAAAAACATTATTATTTTCCTTTGGTGACAGATATAAATTGAGCTCACCAGCCAGAGTAGACACTGAAATTTGAAACATAGAAATCTTAATACTATCTTTGTTGAATATTCAGTTTAAAATCTGAGCCATGTTTCTCCTCAAACAGTCGATAAAACTGCACTGTCTTTTACCTTCCATGTATTGAAATACTGGAAAGGACGTATTTTTCTCAAAACTGAGAAGTGAATTAAGGAAACAAATGAAATAAAATACAAATGGAAAAGAAGCCACTTTCATTTTTTTAATGACTTTGGTTTAGCATCTGAGTGACAGCATTGTTCAAAAGAATTTTGTTTACCCCCAGATACAGAAGCCAAGAGAAATTATCCTTCCCATTTGAAGCAGCCGCATAAAATAGATGACCCGCTGGACTCTTAGATAATGTCTGGGCCCTGGGTCAAGTAGGCCTGAGACAGAACTTCCCCTTACCTGATCTCTGTGGACTTCTGATGTGGAAGGCTCAGAGCTGAACATTAAAGCACATGTTTTACAGGACTGGGAGTCGAAACCAGGCTCCAGCTGACCCTTACAATGAGGACATTTCATTTTCTGCTCCATCTCAGAATTTAGCTAAGAGACAGTGACAGTGGGCCCAAGGAAGTCAATTTACCAACAAACCTTCCTGTCTGAGGCAAAAGCAAGATAGAAGAGAGATGCAAATCTGGATCTCCTATTTCATACTATCACCCCCTGCTGGCACGGAAGTATACTAGTCAGTTCTGGATTAAAGGTACAGATACAGCCAACAAATGTTGCGTTTTCAAGCAACAAAGAGAAAATCCTTGTACATTAAGTGAATATACACTATCTAAGAAATAAATCTCTGTTCTACTTGATGATGATGATGATGATGATGATTATTATTATTATCTTTTTCTTTTTTTTTTTGAGACAGAGTTTCACTCTTGTCGCCCAGGCTGGAGTGCAATGGCACCATCTTGGATTTCTGCAACCTTCGCCTCCCAGGTTCAAGTGATTCTCCTGCCTCAGTCTCCTGAGTAGCTGGAATTACAGATGCCCGCCACCACGGCTGGCTAGTTTTTTTTTTTGTTTTGTTTTGTTTTGTATTTTTAGTAGAGATGGGGTTTTACCATGTTAGTCAGGCTAGTCTCGAACTCCTGACCTCAGGTGATCCGCCCACCTCAGCCTCCCAAAGTGCTGGGATTACAGGCGTGAGCCACTGCACCTGGCCTTTGATTTTTTTAATTAGATAAATAAAAATACCTGATTTTATTCCTAAGAAACATACAGAAGTCTTCTTATTTTAGGTTTTTAATCTCAAGGTCTCTGAGAATAGACCAAACTTTCAAGCAGTTCTTGAAACAAAACCTTGCAGATAGCTGTGCTGCAAAGCTTTTCTTAATCCAATGTGTTTTAATTTTTTTATTTTTTATTGAGGTATAAGTCTCTAATATTTTATAATTCTTCTGTTCAAAGGTAAAGAATATAAAGTATGTGCAAATGATCTCTAAGGTCTAAACAGAAATAAAAATTTTAAATTTCCTTGCCACAAGAATGTACTACACTTAACACACAATGAAGTGGCACGGCTAGAGAGGAAGTAGAGTGGGATACTCAAAACCATAAATGTTTAATCGGAAAGTAAGGCTCCACTTTTGATAACCTATTCTATAATAATTTGTTAATTGTTTTATAAATCTCTGCTTTATTCATTCATTTTTTAAAACAAATATACAACTACTAGATGTTGTACTATACAACTACTAGATGCCAGGTATATTCAGGTATTGTACAGAACATTCTTTCTAATGGACCAAAGTTCAAGAAACTTTATGAAAACAAGTAAGAAAAACAGAAAAGAGCAAAAGAGTCAAAAGTCTTACTCAGTAAAACTTTCCCGGGTCACAATTCTAACATAAACATCTCCTTCTTTAAACTCTGGCTCCCTTTATAATTAGATGCAATCAAAAAAAAATTTTTTTTTTTTATTTTCTTGCCTCTTAGGATAATTTCCTCTAGTTTTTTGGGGGGTATTCACTTTTTAAATTTTATTGTCTGCAACAATCATTCTTTATATCACGTCCATCAAAATAAATCTCATTTTGTATACCGAGAATAATCTTATAAAATTTTACATTTAATAAACAATAATAGACAATATAGGGTAAAGAATTTCTTAGGAGCAGGCATTGTTCTTGGCGTTTTAGATGGATTATCTCATTTAATTCCCCACATTAACCCTATGAAATAGTTTCTATTACAAGCCCTAGTTTACAGATGAGAAAACTGAGGTAAAGAAAGTTTAACTTGCCCAAACTTACATAGCCAAAAAATGACTGATGCCACATATTCAAATCCAAGCAACTTTGTTCCAGAAACTATGCAATTAACTATTATACTATGTTTCTTAGATTAAGTCCCTGCTCTATTTCACCAAAGGTATTCTTTTGCCAAAAAAAGAGTCTCCAAAGATAAATTAACAATTTATTAATTTTGTTTTTCTACTTAAGTGTTGATACATTCAGTAAACAATATTTACAGTTTCTCAATCATTCCCTGCACTCATTTTTCTCGAACTGCAAACATAATTTGAATTTTATACCAGAATAAGTTTATATTTTCATTAAAATAAAAGTATATTTTCCTATATTTTATTCCCTGATTGGTTTCACTTATTTATTTTTTAAATATTCATTAAGCATTCATTAGGTGCCAGGCACTTACCCAGGTTCATAAAATCATAAAACATTAAATCTGGAAGCAATTTTCAACATTAAATGAGTTGAAATCAATGCTTACAGTCAAAGAATATAAACTCTTAAGATGCTGGATTTGTTCCCTGGTCTAGCCCAGAGAGAAGCTAATTTTGGTGTTTCTTTGTTCATCATCTGTACTCAATGGTTTTGCTCTTCACAACTAGAAAACTTTAATATCATCTAGATACCTCAACAGGAAGACCCTCCTCTTTCAGATCATTTATAAAGACAATAATCACAACAGACGTTGTATTAATTCCCCAGGGCTGCTGTAACACAGTATGATAAATGTGGTGACTTAAAACAACAGGAACTTATTATCCTACAGTTCTGGAGGCCAGAAGTCTGAAATCAAGGTGTTAGCAAGGCCATGCTCCCTCCAAAACTTCTAGGGGATAACCCTTCCTTACCTCCTATAGCTTCTGGTAGCCCCAGGCATTCCTTTGCTTGTGATAGCATAATTCCAATATCTGCCTCTGTCTTCACATGGTTGTCTTCCCTGTATGTCAGGCTCTCTTCTCTTCTTATAAGGGCACCAGTCACACTGGATTACAGCTCACCATATTAACTAGTTTACAACTACAGACCCTATTTCCAAATTAGGTCACGTACACAGGTATTGAGTATTACAACTTAAAGATATCTTTCAGGGGCACATAATTCAAACCATAACAGATGTGATAATCAATTGCTGGGGCACCTTGCTCTTTATACTTTTCTAGTCAAATAGACATCTATTCCTACTTTTTGGTTTCTGATTTTAAACCTGTTCGTGGGTCATGCTAAAAGCCTATTTCCCGTTTCAGCAGTGATTTAACATTTAGTAACCTTTGGTAAAAAGCACTATCAATGTATTTTCTGAAACCTAAGTAGCTTATTTTATATACCCTATTACCTTCACTAAAAAAGACTCTAAGAATAATCAGTCAGGTATGATTTCTTCCATTGAAATGTTCCCTATCCCCTAGGAGATTATTTTACGTAAATATTTGGTAACTCCATTTGTTGATATGAGTTCTAAGAGCTTGTCCAATATTCAAAAAATATTTACTTAGCCTTCTCTACATAGCAAGCACTGTACAAGGCAGAGGAAATAGTAGTAAACATAATGAAAGTGCCTACCTTTTTAGAGCTACAGTCTGAGGAACAAGCAGGGATTATAGCAGAAGACAGATAATAAAAACATACATACATACATACATACATACATACATACATACATACCATAATCAAATGAGTTCATACATACCAAAGTACATATATTAGTATTTAATGCATGGAAATATTTAGAACTAACCTTCCACAGAGTAAATTATTAGAACCAACCTACCACAGAGTAAATTCTTAATAATTGTACTAATAGTTGAAATGGTAAAAATACTAAAGTAAGTGCTTTGCAAGAAAAGGAAAAAGGCAATAGGATAAATAATGATGGCAGGGGTCAGATAGGGTCTATTACAGCTGAAGTAGTCAGAGATCTCTCAAAGAAGTATCATTTGACCTGAAATTATCAAAAGAAGGCAGTTGGTCATATGAAGATCTGGGGAATAAGTATTAAAAGGAGATAAAACATAAAGGCCCAGAAATAAGAAGAAACTTATTGTACCCAAAGGACAATAGGACCTCAATGGCTGGAGTCTGATGGGTGAGGACTGCTAGGAAATAATGAGGGGAAGTAAGCAGGGATGAGATCATCTAATTGAGTTCATGGTGAGGATTAGAATTTTATTCTAGTTATACAGGAATACCAATGGAGGGTCATAAGCAGGAGAAATATAAGATCTCATTTATACATTAAGATAACTCAAGCTATTATACAGAAAATAAAATGTACAAAGTGTAAGGGAACAAACAGGTAAACTGGCTGAAGTAGTTCAGACCTTAATTTATGGTGAATTTACTAGGATGATCACAATGGAGATGTTATCAAGAGGTCAGATTTGGGATATATTTTGGAGGTAATATCAAGACAACTTGCTAATACGATTTGGAAAAAAGTAAACACAAGGGTGATTCCCAAGATTTTGACTTAAGCAATTGACTGAAAATACTCTTTACTAAGAAGACTGTAGGAATGGCAGATTTGAGGGTTTTGTCAAGTTAAATTTAAGATTATCAGTCCAATTACTATATGAAATGATCAAATTCAAAGACAGTCTTTATAAATTAAGTTCACATTAAAAATGTCTTATTCATGCAAATGAACTGTCATACCTTATGTATGACACCAGATATAGCAAATGATTTAAAATAATTATAGCAAAAGCATTCTTTCTATATATTCAAAAACCAAGTTGCAGGGTGATAACTTTTGGTAGGATTAAAAAAGGAAGGCCTTCACATATAAATTTTAAAATTATATGCATGTAATTTTATTTTCAAAACAAGGTGATAAAATACCTCAATTTCAGAAATTTGGTTTTTCTGACACTGAGCTCCACCTGCTGGTAATTTCTTACCTTTCGGTATTACATAACTAAAAAGAAGTAAAATATCTATGCTAAGGGGACTATTGTCTCCAAAACGAAAATACTGAAAACTCTACTTAGGAGGCATGAAGGAAACATCTTCTTTCTTTATAGCTACCATTTATTGAACTTAGCTATATACCAGGCACTGTACTAAACATTTTTGCAAGTGCTATTTCATTTAACTTTCAAGACAATTCCGTGAGGTTTCTACAACTTGCCACTTTTAACCAGTAAGGAATCTTATCTCAGAGAGGTTATGTGATTTTGCCTGTGGTGATACATTAATAGCACAGAGGATTTGAACTAAGGTCCCTCTGATTACACATCTGTTGGCTTAGTAACCACGCAACATTGATTGTATAAAATAGAAACTTCCTGACAGAGAAACTTCTATCAGGAAGTTTCTATTTGAGCTTGGATCGGCCACACCGATTCTGATAAAGTTCCTTCATCTCTTCAAGCTTCAATGTTCTTGTCTGAAGGGCTGGTATAACTCCTTTGCAGGACTGTTTGCCAGTAGTATATAAAGTATGTTATATATATAGCATACTGCTTAGCACACCGTGAAGAGTAATTAAGGATTAGTTCTTTTAGTAATTTTTGTTAAATGGCATGTTAAAATTACTTATGAGGCTTTATTGACAAATGTCAATGAATCAAATTAAGTATCTCTCAAAGAATCTTTTGGAAACTTTAAATTTTTCCATTTTAATAGCTACCAAATAAATTTGTTTAGAAAAACACTCCCTCCAAAATAGGACATGTTTCATACAACAGCTAAATTTTCTGTACTCTTTACTCATCTATGAAACCTATAGAAATATTGATCATCTATAAAGCTATCAAAAAAACTCTACAAAGTGAAATCAAGATAACCAACTACAACTATCAAGATAACCAACTACAACTACGAGATCCAACCCCGACTTAAAAAAAAAGTAGAAATAGTAAGATATTGATGAGTAAAATGTAAAATGAAAATTGTTAGCAAAGTTGAAGTTTAACACTGAAAATTACCCTTCAATCATCAGCAATATTTTTTAATCCTAACAAGGGAAATGACTTGAATAATTTGTGGGAGTTATAATTTCACAAACATAAACATTATTTTTAACATAGAAAATATCTAATTGTTTAAAAATACAGCTTCAAAATTTTTGAAACTCAGCTAATGAATTAACTAATAAATCCTACTAATTTTACAGATCTAGCCTCAAGCAAGTATAAAATATCTGCAGTTGAGAGAGAACTCCCCTCAGAATACAACTGAGAACTCCCCACAGAATACAATTATCCATTGCATATCCAAACTTTAGCTGAGAAAAGTGACACTAAGAAAGGATTGTTAAAAACACACCCAGTCCACCGCCCATTACTGGATAAAATCAATTTAGAGACTGTTGCATTCTTAGGCCCACATAGCACCGTTTTGATGTCATGGCCTCCACTTTCACTGATGGATTCTAGATTCTGCAAGAGATGGCCTTATGAATCTCTTTCTTACATTAGCTTTAGTGATATTGTAAAGGGCACTGCCACTACAAAAGTCAGAATGAAAGCCTCCAGTAAGAAATTCTATTAGGGCTCAATACAACGAAAAGCTTTGCTTCCCCTGCAATGTGACATGCTTTCTTTTACTTAAGAGTGTTATATGACTTTATCTCCCTTTTCATTTTGGCCTTTGGAAAGCTTAGAGACAAAATAATAGCTCTAGGGTAGTAACTATACATACATCCTATAAACTATAGTCTTGATATCCTGTTACAACTTACATTGTTTCTGGTTCTCATTTTATTTTATATTTATATTTTCCCAAATGTTGTTGTCATTAGCTACCTCAAATACTCTGGGGAGTAAGGTAGGAAATGAATAAATGAGTAAATGAATACAAGCATGTAAATCTTTTACAAAAAGCCCTGCAATGTGAGGTTTACTTATTCAGGGAGCTATAACAGTCTTACCTCTGAACAATTTAAAACAAAAACCTGATTACCAAGAGTTGGTGACATCATGCTCCTTGGCATCTTCAGACCCCCAGACATGGTCATTCTACTGAGCTACCTTTCTTAGAGGTAATAAACCTGAAGCTTAAAGCATCAGCTTTTTCATACTTCCTGTTAATCATCTGTTTGACTCTAAGGAAAATTAGAAGCAAACAAGAAGCTTCCCTTGTGTTCTTTGGTTTTCAGTTATAATCACAAGTTACATCATACACCTACTCAGTAAGAAATCAAAGCTGTCTCTGACTTTGGGAAATGGGAAAGAGGCAACATCCCCCCAGATTGCCCAAGAAAACAATAAGGAAGAGCAGACAAAAATTAAATTATTTCTACTTAAACTGACTTATCTGAAAAAAAGTTAAATTAGACTTTCATATTCCCGTGGAGAACAAAAGACCAGTGTTTCATTGGTCTAGTGTGACTAGTCCATGCTTGTTTTACTTCCCATATACCAAATTATCTTAAGTGTTTGCAATAATTACTCCATCACCTTAAAAGCATGGCTTATCTTAAAAACAGAAACAATTATGATTTAATTCCTCAGCATAATTTTAAAATTATAATGAGCAACCACTAAGTTAAAATTAGGCCTCTAAATTGTATGCTGTCATTAAAAGCTAGAAAGCACATACTTATTAATTTCTGTTGAGTTAAATAGCAAAAAGTCAGAATCAACATATCTATATATTATCTTTGTATCATAGTCCTTTGGAATAAAAGACAGCCTCGTGGATTGTCATTATTATTTTATAAAGCCTGGCAACGAAATTTTCTGATTAAATTCATGTTTAATACACAAAGACAATTATATGAATAAAAGATGATACAGAATATTGTATCATACTAGCAAATGCTAACTGATCAAAATACAGAATCCTATGTTCAATTAATTTGTATTCGATTTAATACAGGAATTAAATCCTGGAAAACATGATCAAATATAATACGAAATTGATGGCAGTTATCCAAAAAGTCTATATAATTCTATTACACACAAAGGGAGAACAAAAATGAATCTCACTAACAGTTTTCAAGATTACTTGAATTTCATCTCATGCCATCCAACCCATGAGCGAACATGACAGA
The DNA here is from genome assembly GCF_002776525.5 of Piliocolobus tephrosceles. Lineage (NCBI taxonomy): Eukaryota > Metazoa > Chordata > Mammalia > Primates > Cercopithecidae > Piliocolobus > Piliocolobus tephrosceles. The sequence goes on along the minus strand of NC_045437.1, from coordinate 105,779,621 downwards.
GTTATCTGGCAATTTTCTTTTCTAATAACACACCTACACTTGAGCCTAATAAATAGCAAAGACTATGAATATTTTATAAGTAATAAAATTGGAAAAGGCTCACTATATCAAAAAGTACAGCTATCTGTAATAATTATATAACACTGCTAACATAAGCTATATCTAAATACCCATAACACAATTAATAGAAAATTGAAATAACTATATATATAATGCAAGTCTATACTCATCCAGGTCCCTCCCAATCCAATGCTATAATTAATTACACTTCAGATTTCTGTTTGGTGGGGTGTCGGGGTGCCTAAATTATTAAGGTAAACATCTATATTTCCCATTTCATTTTATCTTATTAAATACCTCCCAATTAAAGCTTTTGGGAATCAACAATTTGGAATGAATCACGTAAGTACAGATAAACAAATTTTCTATTTGTACTAGGCTCCTGACGTAAAACTTGAATCAAGTGTAATAATGAATTTTCCTAAGTATCTGAACTACAAATTATATCTATATATTAGATTTTATTAAACTATAAAGGAAGAGTTTTGACACCTTTAAGTAAGATTGGTTCAATAAATATTTTTATTTTAAATTCCAAATATTTTTAATTTGAGAATGCAAATATAATCAATGCCTTTTGTCTATGAATTCTTACCTTGTACAGCTCCAGTTTAAAAAAGAAACAGAGGAAAAGTTCTCAAGTCAGTAGTCAATAAAAATGGAAACCTGGAGAGTAAAGCAGGAGAGAAGAGGGAAGTGGGTCATATCATAGTACCCTGAGTCAAGCAGGGGAGTATGGGAAAAGTGAGAGAAGAGGGAATGAAAAGCTTTTCTTACCTCAGGCCCTCTTTTTCATCTCCTTTTTCCTACTCCCTTTTTGTTTGTCCTTTTATCTGCCTCTCATTTCTGTATTTTCTTTCTCTCCTGTTCTTTACCTTTCATCTTCCTCACCTTTCTTTACTGATCTTCCTGCCCTCACCTGTTTCTCTTGCTACCTTTCTTCTGACATATATCTCCTTTACCTCTTTCTTAATTCTTCCTTAATGGCCTTAGCAACAAAAAACTGGGGGAAAGAAAAGAGTTCCCGCCAAAATTAAATTTTAATTAGGACAGAGTAATTTATCCCCTTGCAAAAAAAAACAAAAGTCCTTTGTGGAATAAGAACAATGTTCAGGCTCCACAAAAACTGCGCCTTATTATGAAACAAACAAACAAACAAGAGCCATTTAACTACCAGAGTTTTAGAAAGCAGCTATTTGTTTTTTTTGTTTTGTTTTGAGATGAAGTGTCAATCTTGATGGTACGATTTCAGCTCATGCATCCTCGGCCTTCCGGGTTCAAGCCATTCTCCTGCCTCAGCCTGTAGGGTAGCTGGGATTACAGGCGCCCATCACCATGCCTGGCTAATTTTTTTATTTTTAGTAGAGACGGGATTTCACCACGTTGGCCAGGCTGGTCTTAAACTCCTGACCTCAGGTGATCCAACTGCATCAGCATCCCAAAGTGCTGGGATTACAGGCATGAGCCACTGGGCCAGGCCAAAAATAGTTATTTGTAATGACTAAGGTTCTGGAGACTCTTAGGTTAACTAAATCTCTCAAAAGACAACTAAAGCTTTTTCTTACTAACTGGATTCTATCTCTACCTGACCTTCTTCAGTCCTTTGTTCACTGACTTCTGAAACCAAGTATCTTTCATAATCCACATCCTACTTTACTTCAACTCCTTCCAAGTTACATGCCTAACCCATACCCTCCTTGTCTTTGCTAAACCCATTTGCTTACACCTGTAGCCACCACCATTCCTGGCTATACTACAGAAAAGAAATGTGTTCTTCTTTCCAAAATTTCAAGAACTTTTCCCTAGCCTTCTCCGCTGTTCTAAATTATTTTTTCCTATATACTTCTCTTAATCTAAATTACTTTTGAAAAGGGAAGAGCTAGGCTTACACAAATTTGTGAAATGGGCTAAATTAATCTTCAGCAACTTTTCACCTTCTGTTCCAGCACTATGCCCCTCACTAGCCTGTCTATCAGAATAAAGACTACCATTCAAAGTATCATTTCACATGCTTGTGCTATCCACTTCCATGCTGACTCCACTGCTCCTGAATTCCCCAAGCCCCTGATTTGAGGTACATATTAATGTCTGATGATGCTTAACATGCTACTTCTCCAAGAGGCATTCAGAATTTAATAAGGATCTTTAAGACAAAAATCCTTTGCCCAATAGTCATTATTTTTCAACCACAAGAGATCTGAAGAATACAACACTTTGTTATCAAAAATAATAGTGAACTATAGTTTCTCAGTAAAAGAGAAAGAAGAGGAGGTACATGGTCCATAGAAGAAACGTAATAATAATGGTTAGAGAGTGGGTAACAGAGAAAAGTAAGTATGGCATATATAGTTTAAAAAGCTCCTCCTTCTCCCAGATAATTCTGAAAAGATAGCCATAGAAAGCTCAACACACAAACTAACATACACACGCATACACACACACAGAGAGAGAGAGAGAGAGAGAGAGAAGTTAAGCATGCTTTCATTTTGGTCCTATGCTAAGTTAGAACAATTTTTTTCTAAAATTTTTCATTGAAGTACAAGATGAATATAGCGAAGTTTACAAATCAAAAGTGTGCGGGTTATACATTTTTGCAGATTGAAAAAGTCCTTGTAAGCAGAATACAGATCAAGAAACAAGTCACCATCTATACTCTAGAAGTCTCTTGTGTGGCCCCTTTCAGTCTCTACACTCACCCCACCAAGAGGAACCACCATTCTAACTTCAAATGTCATTGACTATTTTTACCTTTCTTTGAACTCCATATAAATGGAATCACAGAATATGTACTGTTTGGTATCTTTTCACTTAACATTATTTTTGTAAGATTCAGCCATACTGCTGTATGTAGTTGTAATCTGCTTATTTTCATTACTGCAGAGTATCCCATTGGGTAAGTATCCCACAATTTATGTATTCTACTGTTGACTGACATTTGGACAGTTTCTACCTGGGGTCATTATAAATGGTGCTCCTGTGAATATTCTTGTACATGCCTTTTTGAAAGACTATATATGTATTTCTATTGGGTATATATCCAGGAGCGGATATACTGAGTCACAGGGTGTGCACATTTCCTTCTTTAGTAGATACTGCCCAATAGGCTTTCCAAAGTAGTCACTGTGGCTAAGAGATTTTAGAAGACATTCTGGCCCTGCTTAGATAACACAGCATACCAAATTTCTACTTTGCCTATCTATAAATGATGTGTTAGTCAAGACTACCACTCTGCATCCTTTCCTTTCTGTGAGAATTATGAGTTTATTACTTTATCACACAGATTCCAGACTAATTTATCCCTATACATTAGCTGAGTGTTTTGGTTTTGTTTGGTATTTATATACAAGGAATCTGTGCAGAGAGTCACACATTTAAGTAAAAACTGCTACCTAAATGCTGATGGTTTCATTTTGCAACATTAACCATGTTCAAAAAATTTTTACTGAGTACCTACTCTTTGCCAGGTACTGTGTTAAGCAGTAAAAGTTTATATAGAAAATAGCTTCCAGCTTTCTGTCTCCTCCCCTCCATAAGGGTAGGTCCAATTACTTGGCAGCCCACTTAGCATAGCAAAGAGCTGAAGTCCAGAAATGTTGTGTGGAAAAACCAGAGGACCCCCAGTTGGTGCTTTGTTCTTCCCAGCTGTGCTTACTTCCCAAGCAGAGCTGCAATCCCCTCTGCTGTGGCTTACCCGGGTTTAGGTCAGGACCCAGGGATACTATTATTACATAATTTTGCATTGTACCTCAATGCAAAAAAAAAAAATGTATGAAGGAGAAAATAATTATAAGAGATGCCATAGGTATAATAATAGCATAAATGAAACCATTTGTGGACATTTACATTCTCAGTACTCTCATCTACCTCTCGGACACTCCCTTTCATTTACTGAGGTATTTGGCAAGTAGCTTAAGATTATTTTCTTTCCAGCTCAACCCCCAGCATTATCATGAATGATTCTTATACCCAAGGCCTCAAAGTTCCTTGGATGGCTTCACCTCCAAAAGTACTCATCTATGCTCAACTTCAGTAACTCATTCTACCATTTGTAACTTGGAACTTACCAGTCAGAATTTCTTCACTTGTAAGATTTCAAACCACACTTGATAGCTACTTACTCCAATAACACTTGTTCATAACTCAATTGATACAACCAGCCCAGGTTATACCCCCAAAATTTTTCTCCCAGGCCTTCAACCCTTATATCTTCCTTTCTTGTTTTGCTCGCTTCATAGCGTCATGTCTGTGATTATAACCAGTATCCATTCAGATTAGTAAGAGTTCATGGGGCCACACGGAGTGGCACACACCTGTAGTCAATCTCAGCACTTTAGAAGGTTGAGGCAGGTGGATCACCTGAGGTCAGAGTTCAAAACTAGGCTGGCCAACATGGCGGAATCCCGTCTCTACTGAAAATACAAACATTAGCCAGGCTTGGTGGTGGGCGCCTGTAATCCCAGTTACTTGAGAGGCTGAGGTATGAAAATCTCTTGTACCTGGAAGACAAAGGTGGCAGTGAGCCAAGATCGTGCCACTGCCCTCCAGCATGGGCGACAAGAGCGAGACTCTGTCTCAAGAAAAAAAAACAAAAAAAGTCCATGGTAGGGGCCAGACAAGGTAAACCCTTTAGGCGGGTCATTTAATGAAATTTGTTGTTTAATCCTAAGCAAAAAGAATAAATCTGGAGGTAACACATTATCTGACTTTAAATTATACTACAGGGCTATAGTAACTTGTATTAGTCCGTTTTCACACTGCTGATAAAGACATATCTGAGACTGGGTAATTTATAAAGAAAAAGAGGCTTTACTCACAGTTCCAAGTGGCTGAGAGGCCTCACAATCATGGTGGAAGGCAGAAGGCAAAAGGCACTTCTTACATGGCAGCTGACAAGACAGAATGAGAGCCAAGCAAAAGAGGAGACCCCTTATATAACCATCAGATCCTGTAAGACTTATTCACTATCACGAGAACAGTATGGGGGAAACTGCCCTCGTGATTCAGTTACCTCCAACCATGTACCTGCCACAACACGTGGGAATTATGGGAGCTACAATTCAAGATGAGATTTGGATGAGGACACGGCCAAACCATATCATAAGTAAAACTGCATGATACTTGTACAAATATAGACACAGATCAATGAAGCAAAATAAAGAACCCAGAAATAAAACCATCTACCTACAACCAACTGACCTTTGACAAAAATAAACAATGAGGAAAGGCTACCCTATCCAATAAATGGTGCTCTGAAAATTGGCTAGCCATATGCAAAAGAATAAAACTAGACGTCTATGTCTCACCATATATAAAAATTAACTCAAGATGGATTAAAGACTCAAACGGAAACCTGAAACTATAAAAATTCCAGAAGAACACCTAAGAAACACTCTTTCAGACATTGGCCTACACAAAGAATTTATGACAACAACCCCAAAAGCAAATGCAACAAAAACAAACACAGATAAATGGGACTCAATTACACTAAAAAGTTTTACGCATCAAAATAATCAATGAACAGAACACACACACAATCTACAGAATGGGAGAAAATATTTGCAAGTTATGACTCTAACAAAGTACTAATATCCAGAATCTATAGGGAACTGAAACACCACAAGAAAAAAATGAACAACTCCACTAAAAAGTAGGCAAAGGAGGCCGGGCGTGGTGGCTTACGCCTGTAATCCCAGCACTTTGGGAGGCCGAGGCGGGTAGGTCACGAGGTCAGGAGATCGATCGAGACCATCCTGGCTAACACGGTGAAACTCCGTCTCTACTAAAAATATAAAAAACTAGCTGGGCGTGGTGGCGGGTGCCTGTAGTCCCAGCTACTGAGGAGGCTGGGGCAGTACAATGGCGTGAACCCGTGATGCAGAGCTTGCAGTGAGCCGAGATGGCATGACTGCACTCCAGCCTGGGCAACAGAGCAAGATGCCATCTCAAAAAAAAAAAAAAGTGGGCAAATGACATGAACACACATTTCTCAAAAGAAGACATACACATGACCAAGAAATACACGAAAAAAAAGCTCAGCATCACTAATTATCAGAGAAATGCAAATTAAAACCACAATGAGATATCATTTTACGCCAGTCAGAATGGCTATTTTGAAAAAGTCAAAAAACAACAGATGTTAGTGTGGATGTGGTGAAAAGAAAATGTTATGCACTGTTGATGGGAATGTAAATTAGTTAAACTTCTATGGAAAACAACATGGAGAATTTCTCAAAGAACTAAAAATAGAACTACTACTATTTGACCGAGTAATCCCACTACTGGGTATCTACTCAAAAGAAAAAAAAAATCATTATATCAAAAAGACACCTACACTCATATGTTTATAGTAATACTTTTCACAATTGCAAAGTCATGGAATCAACCTAAATATCCACCAATAGTTGACTGGATAAAGCAAATCTGGTATACATACACTATGGAATATTATGCAGCCATAAAAAAATAATGAAATAATGTCCTTTGCAGCAACTAGATGGAGCTGGAGGCCATGATCCATCATCCTAAGTGAAAAACCTCAGAACTAGAAAATCAAACACCATATGTTCTCACTTATAAGTAGGAGCTAAACAATGGGTATATTGGACACAAAGCTGAAAATAATAAACACTGGGGACTCCTAAAGGGTGAATTTGGAGGAGTGGAGGGGGTTGAAAATTACCTATTTGGTACAATGTTCACTACTTGGGTGATGGGTATATCAGAAGCCCAAACCCCACTATTATACAATATATTCATGTAACAAACCTGCACATATACCTCCTGAATCTAAAATGGAATTAAATTTTAAACAAACCTTTAAAAAAAAAAAAAAAGTAAAAGCCTTCCAAAGAATAGGGGAATTATGCTAAGTGTGGTCAAGAAATTTGGTGTTTTGCCTGAAAGTCATAAAAAGCCATCGTATCCATTCTTGCTGTGACCACTATAACCAGACTGATTTGAAATTTTAAAAGATAACTTTGGCTAGAGTAGAGAACAGGTTGGAAGAAAGCCACTGTAGATGGTGATAGACAAGTTTAATAGCTCATTATTTTATAACTGCATTTCTTAATCATTCTTTTCATTACTAGTGGGTTGAAAAGTTTTTAAATATTCTTACAAAAATTCATATTTAATCTATTATGAATATCTTACTCATAATCTTTGCCCATTTTTAATTGGTGCATTACTTTTTTCTAAACCAATTTCAATGATCTACTTATACATTTACAAACATTGATACTTTGTAACATCAGCAGCACATATTATTCCCAGTTTTTATCCTGCATTTTAATTCAGTTTAATTTCAACACAGGAAATTTGGAATTAAACTGAATTTAATTTAATTTAATGCAGTTTAATTTCAATATAGGAAAATGCTCACTAATATTTTCTTCTAGTAGTTTTGTGGTTTTTTAAAACTATTTGAGCATTTAATACATCGGAAATTTCCTCTTTATGTAGCACAAGTTTAAAATCAAAACTGATATTTATCCAATATATAGTTTTGTTTTCCTCAAAATATTATTTTATTAATATATATAAGTATATATGATACATATATAAATACATATACATAGGCGTTTACTTCAGCAAAGTGTTCTTCTCTATTAGTCTCTCTGAAGATTGTTTCTTAACTATGTGGTACCCTTCTAGTTGTTCAAATGTTTTTTTTCCTAATATCACCAGTATGACAGCATTAATTCAAGTTTCAAAAAGAAGGCAGATTTAAAAATCTGAATTTGTTTATATTCTTCTTATACTCCTCTGACAACATATACCATATAGCTAAATACAGAATAGAAGTGTAACCGATACTTTTTGAATGAGTTGTTTCTCCTTCCAAAGAACAAATGATTTTTTACACAACCTTGAGAATTTTCAAGAAAACTTAGCCTCTACTCTCAAAGATCTCTAAATACATTGTGATAGAGAAAACCTTTCCTTAGTTTCAGATCACATCCTTCATCTGTGATTTGCCAAGTAAACCGATGACTTAAAAAATTAACAGTGGATCCATAAGCTTTTAAATATGTATAATGAGAAACAACTTTCTGCATAATACTATAATAAAAAATAGGATTTAAAATTCATCTGGTACCAAATGAAGCAATAAATCATAACATTCACATATTCTCTTTATAAAAACTTTCAATTAAAGAAATTAATGTCATAAAATAATTTCAAAATTCAAGACACAAGATTTTGAAGATAAAAACATGTAAATCCTTCACTACATACATTGTCAAAAATCTATCCACAATTAAGTCGCCAGATAGCAACACCTTCAAACATAATTTTTGTTTGTCTGTTTTCTAAGACAGGGTCTGGTTCTGTTGCCCAGGCCAGGGAACAGTGATGTGATCTTGGCTCACTGCAACCTCTGCCTCCTGGACTCAACCCATCCTCCCACCTTAGTCTCCTGAGGACTACAGGCACGTGCCACCACACCCAGCTAATTTTTTATTTTTTGTAGATACAGGGTTTCTCCATGTTGCCCAGGCTAGTCCAGAACTCCTGAGCTCAAGCGATCCACCAACTTCAGCCTCTGAAAGTACAGAGATTACAAGCATGAGCCAGTCACCACACCTGGCCTTCAAATATAAATTTTAAAACAAATACTATTCAGTTTAATAGAGGGATTAGCAACCAAATTGTATAGGTTGGAATGACTTTTTTCAGGTTGAAGAAAATTAAATTATTTTTAAAAATCGTAACAAAATGACTTGAACATGTTATATGATGGTTTACATGCCAAGCAATTACTTTTTGATTGATTAATTTTTTAATGAGCACCCAAAAACTATTGTATAGGCAGGAAAAAAGAACTATTAATCTATCAACAGAAATTTCTTCAGCAATTTCATTCTTAACAGGTATTATTTCATTAGAACAATGTAAGGAAAGAAAAAAGGTTTAAAAAAATTTTTTAAGTTATTACAGCAAATCAGCAATGCATTTAAATATCTTCCTTTTTCAGGTAATTAAATTTCTGTTCAGTTTATCAAACAATATACCCTCATTAAGCTATACCATCATAGTCCAAAGTTTTTGTTTTTCAATTAACACAAAATGAATGCCAGGTAATACTACCTCTGTCAGGTAAATAGTTAATCTAAAAAAGAAAATCAAAGGAAGAAAATCTAATTGATATATAAATAATAATGAAATTGTTTTCAATAAACTAAAGTGTTTTACCACATTTAACCTTTTCTGCATGAAATTGTTTAAATCACTTAACTTTCTCTCTGCTTTCATTTTTTGTCTTTATCTGGAGTGGTATTCCAGTATTACCAATTTTCTTGAAAATGTACATTTGGGTGTCAATCAATTGATGTCTAAATCATGACAAAAGAAAAAAAAATCCACCAATACCTGAATACAAAGAAAACACAACAAATTGAAGACTAAGTGTTAAATACTGAAGCCTAAGGAATATTAATGATCAATTTCATCAGAGTACTTAGTTCTATCTGATGTTTTCTTGTTAATCCTCTGTTTACTGCAATTTTCTGCTTGCTGAATATAGATCTAAGAGTGCAGAGACTCTTGTCTACTACTCCAGGTTATCTACATCCATGGCACATAACAGATACTTAAAGAAGTTGGTTAACTGTGGCCAGGCGCAGGGGCCCACTCCTATAATCCCAGCACTTTGGGAGGCCGAGGCAGGTGGATCCCTAAGTCAGGAGTTCAAGACCAGCCTGGCCAAGATGATGAAACCCAGTCTCTACTAAAAATACAAAAAAATTAGCTGGGTGTGGTGGCGGCACCTGTAATCCCAGCTACTCAGAAGGCTGAGCTCGAGAATTGCTTGAACCCGGGAGGCAGAGGTTTCAGTCAGCCGAGACTGTGCCACTGTACTCCAGCCTGGGCGACAGAGTGAGACTCCATCTCAAAAAAAAAAAAAAAAGAAGTTGGTTAATTGTGTTTTATGAGAAGGCAGGGGAGGGAGGGAAAAGTGTAAGAGACAAAAAAAAGAGGGGAAAAGGAAATGGAGAAAAAGGGGAAAGAATAGGAACAAAAACCAAATGTGCATTAAGCACTTTCCTAATTGTATCTGGGGCTGTACATTGTTTTTACATTCATTCATAAATTCATCCAACAATCCTATGAAGTGTATATTATTAATTAGATTTTATCAATGAAGATATTGTAGTTTAGCAGGTGAAAATCCACCTAAAGGCAATTAAACCCAGGATAATTTGACTCCAATTCTCACATTTTTTTCCACCCTACTCCAACGTTAGAAAGATAGTCTTTGAACAATACTGACAGAAAGGGACCAAAGGAAATGAAAAAAACAGATTTCAACTGGTAGAATGAATAAAATCATGGTATTGCATAAGATGGCAGAAAGGAGAACTGTTAAAAGGAAGCAATATGAGTATCAAAAGCTGTTAATTATTTTCCATAGCAGCAAATTTAAATATATAGATATATTATTTTAGTAATGAATAAATAAGATATAATTGTACTTAGGGATTTTTTTTCTTTCATTCAAATTAAACTAGAAAAGAAAACTAACATTAAAATAATGGGATTATGTGCTATGTTTTACAAAAATTGCATCATGTAAAAATTTAAACACAAACTTTAATTATGTATGAGAAAGGAAAAAAGCAGACTTCTAATAGTTAAACTAATAACACTAAAAATTTCTGAAAAAAATAGCTGATCAACTCTAATAATGTCATAAAAAGGCTATTATGAAGGTAATGCATAAGTCATAGTTAATTACATGACAGTTTTTTAAAAAATGTTTTCCAATCTATTGTGGCTAAGGGACAACAATATTTCAAGTACAGAGAAGAGTAGATTCCAAACATGCTTACCTATCATCTAAAAATTAAGTTTGAATTTTTAAAAGGAAGGATTTATGCTTAATGAGAAAATAATATCAAGAACAGGGATAAAAAACCAGCGAAAAAGTAAGCACACACATTAACTTATTATTGCTTCTGTGATGTTTAATCAAATAATCAAATATTAGACAATACTAGTTTACTAAGTGACAAGCACTGTTCTGCATGCTTTAAATGTATAAAATTAACTATTCCTGCCACAAACTCAAGGGTAGGTAACACAGTAACTCATTTTACACATTGGGAAATGAGGACAAAAAAGTCCCATAACTTGGTTTATACCCTGCACTTACTTAAGTGGTGGGGCAAAGACTCAAACCCAAGAAGTCTGGCTCTACAGCTGGGGCTCTCCCTAGAGCAAAGATTCTATCACAACCACTCATTAGTCATTATCTCTGTAACTACCACAGATTTTTTCACCGTTAGAATACCACTGCCACAGCTGCTTATTAATAAAGTGGGAAATATTTGATGAAAACAATTTTAACATTTAAACCATTTTAAAAATTGAGTTACATCAATTTTAACCTGCTTTTGAAATTCTGTACCTATTCATTTCATCTATAAACATTTATTGAGTATATATAAGTACTGCTAAACACAAGTTTAAAAAATGTCTTAATGTATAAATACATACAAGTCAAAATTCAGCCAACTTTCAATTAACTGTTAAATCAATTACTTGTGCTCCATCTCTTCGACCAAATCCTATAACAGCTTCTAAATCTCTTTGACCCACCTTTCCCACAAAACCCCATTACATAATATTCCTGTGGTAAGTAATCATTAAGCACTGTTGAATCCCAAGTGACTGAATAAATAAATCTGAGGAATTCTTTTTATTTGCATTAATCATAGTAGATATTTAATTCTTACCTAACTTTATCTTCTCTCTCCTTTTATTATATCCTTCTAGGGCTAGTTCACCCCTGGCCAGTTAGTTTATGCTAAGAAATTAACAAATTCATAATTTAAAAGATAAATTTGAAATATATATATATACACACACACACACACATATATATATAGTTCTTTCCAAAAGCAAATGGAAAATCTAATTTTTATTTACTTCATTTTGGCCTATATATCCACTTCATATGAATGCGAACACAGGTAACTGTTAAAAAACATTTCGAAAATTTAAGCATTGTTTTTTCTCTCCTAATACTTAAGATACTGTGGCCTAATGAAAAAGAATGTTTCTGGCACCATCCATTGGCTAACATGATGTGAAATGACTTCATTTATATGAGCCAAAGAAAAATGGCTATTGATGAATGGAATCTTGACCTGAATCATCTCGAAAATGATTATAATCATAGTCACCTCCTAGCCTACCTGTTTCATAAGTTAGAAATTTATATATCAAATTTATATACAGTATAACACGTAACTGTAAATATACTTTAGGTGTCAGATCCATAGAAGAATTCAATTATAGTAATGGTTTATTAAGACACCGAAGTTCAGCATGGTAAAAATTCACGCCACAGAAAAGCTGGAAGCAAAAATTTACTAGCCTACAAAACCGAAGCATTAATGTTATAATTAATATCTATAACTGACATTGTTCTCAGGTTCAGAAACTTTTCAACTATTTTGACAGTAAAATCTAAACCTATGTAAGCTGAACAAAACCTAAAATGTATCTTACACATAAACTACACATAATAGTATTATATTTTCACTGAAGATGTTTTTACAACAAAAAAATTGAAAACCATGTTAAAATGTCACTCCCTCACTCAGAATGCTCAATGATTTCTAATTTCTCTATGAGTTAGCACTGAAGTCCTACGCAAGTCTGTATGACTTTATGATCTAACTGCCCATTAATTCTCAGACCCTATCTCCTATTACTTTCTCTCTCTTCAGCTACACTGGCTTCCTTTTGGTTCCTCCTTTCATCTGCTCTTCCCACTGCCTGAAATATTCTCACCCCAAGCAGTCAGGTCTTCCAGATATCTGCACAAATGCCACTTTATCAAGGAATCCTTCCTTAACCACACTATGCATAAAAATAACTCCCAGCACTCATTGCCTTATTGCCCCCAATCTTGTTGTCTTTTTTTCAAAAGAATTTACCACCACCTGACACACTATGTATTTATTTGTTTGTTTACTGACTGCCTCCTCCAATTAGAGTAAAAGGCCCACAACAGTGGAAAAAAAATTCTATTTTCTTCACTACTGTATCCCCAAAACCTAAAATGATACCTGACACCTGATATTCAATAAATATTTGCTTTTTAAATGGATAAATGAAAAAAAAACCTGAAGTAACTATACATTCACTGTTATAAAATACCTAAGATGCATTAAGTAAAAAAGCAAGATATAGAACACTACTGTTGTATGCTCTAACACTTATATAAAAAGAACAGGAGGCAAATTATTTACACTTGGGCTTTTATTTGCATACAACACTTCTGGAAGATTACCTCTAAGGACGAGAACTGAGACACTAAGAAAGGACATTCAGACCCACGTACATGTGCATGTACTACCTATCCAAAGAAATTAAGGCTTTTCCTTTACAAATAAGAAATATGTCAAATAATCCTACAGAAAATCTATAATTCATATTTAAGAACTCAGTGATTATCAATTAATTTACCTGTAAACTAAGGTACATTTTTAGAAAAACTGAAATAGAATCTGATGTTTTTCTACAGGATTTTATAATATACAAAATATGTTTATACACATTATCTCATTTCAGTGTCACAGAAATCCTGTAAGGCAAAAAAGGTATATATTCATTTCCTCCCTCTATGGAAAAGAAAATTAAGAAAGGTTAAGGAACCTTTTCTTAACCACGTCTGGCTAATCTTTGTATTTTCAGTAGAGACACGGTTTCACCATGTTGGTTAGGCTGATCTCGAACTCCTGACCTCAAGTGATCCACGGGCCTCGGCCTCCCAAAGTGCTGGAATTACAGGCACGAAACACCACGCCTGGCCTGACAATTTTTAGCCAACAAATTAAATGTGTTGTTGGTTGAAAACGTAACAAAGCAGGATTTTACTGATACTGCTGCTCAGTTAAGCAAAACTAAGTAACATGTGCAGAGAAGAAAAATCTATGTTGTGTGTTGGTCTAGCAAAAGGGCTTAAACAAAATGCGTAATTTCAGAAACAAAGGCAATTATCATATAGAGTACCTAATTATATTTATAAAGGAGAAATTCATTTTATGGTGCCATCAATTCTAGACATATTTGACATATCAGGGAGATTCTTTCAATCAAAATTATTGTATGTTTGGTCCAAAGCATATATTGTTATAAAGTAAAATAACCAGATTATTCTGTAGTGAAAAGAAAGTCCAATTCTTTAATTCAGCATATACTGACTGAATACTTATTATGTTCTTAAAACCAGATAATTAAAAAAAGAATGAAGAACATGTCTCTTAATAAATAAATATAATAAGAAAGTCAGCAGCTGAAGTTTACTTAGAGATTAGAAAATTCTGATATTCTCATCACTATGAGTCAATAGAGTTCACCCTCCTAATTTGTCCCAGAAGGCAGATTCTTCTACCCCAAAGAGCTAGAATTGAAGCATTATATAAAATAATCCTTAAATTCAAGAACACATAAGCAATTCAAAATGTCTTCAGAATTATTAGACATTTAATCTGTGATTATCCTAATTAAATAAGAAAGAATTTATCTTCTAACTAAGCATTTCCCAAAGTATGTTCCATTACACTACGGTCCTCTCAGGAGGCTCCTTGAAAGGGAATTGGGACAATATTTTCAGAAACACTGCATTCCATATACTATTTCCCCTCTTGGACATTTAATATGAAAGGCTTAGAAAAAGTTCCTGCAGTCAATATTACTGTTTCTTTTGGCTTCACCTAACATGACTCAAATTCTGCAACTCACTTCTCTGTGGAACACTTCTTAACATCCCACAAACTAATGGGAAATACACAGATAAAATAAAGAAGTTATCTAATCTAACGAATCAAATCAATACAACAAAACTCAGACTAGTACTACTGCCAGCCTAGCAAAATAAATACAACTACGGTTTTGCTAGGAAAACCTTCCATAAGTTATCATTGTACTTCTCCTTTTGTAATTATAATGGCCTCAAAGACATTTCTCTCTAAATGCTCTAAAGATATGTATTCTTACAGCCCATTTTTTTTGTCTTTAATAAAGAGTACTGCCAAAGTTCAAATGAATTTATTCCCCTCCAGTAGTCTATAAACTTGATGGTATAGCAGAAAAGACTAATCTTTCCAATGTTATCCTAAGTCTTAGAAACACTCTGTTAAGTTCAGAGAAGTAGAGTGAACCTTTGCAAATAAGGTAACACTATGATTCATGGTTTTTAAAGGTTACTCTACTAATAGACCAAAATTATTTTTATTTTATTTTGAGACTGGCTCTCACTCTGTCACCCAGGCTGGAGTGCAGTGGCACAATCATGGCACACTGCAGCCTCAAACTACACAGCTTAAACAGTCCTCCTACCTCAGTCTCCTGAGTAGCTAGGACTACAGGTACGTGCCACTACACCCAACTAATTTTTATATATTTGTAGAGACAAGGTTTCGTCATGTTGCCCAGGCTGGTCTCAAACTCCTGAACTCAAGCAGTAAACCCACCTCAGCCTTCCAAAGTGCTGGGATTATAGGTGTGAGCCGTCACGCCCAGTCTACCAAAATTATTTTTTTAATAATATTAAGGTTTGTAAAATGGCAGGATTTTATTGCTGTGGTAGACACAAAGCGATTATTATTTCTTATATTCTCTTACGGGTGTGTCACTGAAGATGCTTCACTTTTATTTCTGATTCTGCTTACTGTCACTGGCTAGAGGAAACTCCAAAATTTTAAGATTCTATTATCTAATCTATTATGCCATGATCACCTGATTTAACAACCTATCTCCTCAAAGCACTTTCCCTTACACTCCATTCCTCTCTTGATGGCCTCTCTATTACACAGCTTTAATTCTTTAATCATTATAATCACTTTCTTACACACATCTTCCTTCCTTTTCCCCTCTCTTACTTAATTCATCATACTTATCTAGCATAACCACAGCTTTAAAGACATCCAACTTTCTGCCCACTCTACATCATGCTAGGATGGCTGAACACACTCGGCAGAAAAAAGTACAACCCTGTTGACAAGTCCCACCTTAAACTCAGGATCCAAGTATTACATAGTCCACCATATATTCTTGGTTGTACTGTGTAGAACCACAATCTTAGGTGAACCATTATTACTACTCAGCAATCACACTGCACTGTCCTAGTCCATTCATTCTCCATTCTGCTAGATGATTTCACACCTTCTTCAAACATCCAATACCCTCTTCCCATATCGTCACTCTCAGCAAATGACCCTGACCTTAATTCTACTTCACTGAGAACACAAAGCAATCAGAAGAGGACATTCACAAAATCACCACCCACATAACCAGGAATTACCATCCTGTTTGCCAATTATTGTGCCAATATTAAAGCCAATCCATGTGGATACTAGATCCCATCCTCTCTCACTTATTAAGACATTTATTCTGGGCCAGGCATGGTGAATCATGCCTGTAATCCCAGAACTTTGGGAGGGTGAGGCATCAGCATCACTTGAAGCCAGAAGTTCAAGACCAGCCTGGGTGGCATAGCAAGACCCCATCTCTACAAAAATTAAAAAATAAAAATTAGTCAGGCATGGTGGCTTGCACCTTAAGTCCTAGGTACTCATGAGGCTGAGACAGAAGCATCACTTGAGCCCAGGAGTTTGAGGTTGCAAGGAGCTATGGTCATGCCACTGTACTCCAACCTGGGTGACAGAGAAAGACCCCGTCTCTAATTTTTTTTTAATTGACTCATTTCTTCTCAAAATGATTAGCTTTCCCCTTTCTAATGGACTGTACCTATAACGTTCAGATACGATAATTTCCTCCTCTTTAAATACCCCAATGTTCTCAAATTTACTGCCTTATTTTTCATATGCTTTTGCAGCATAAGTCCATGAAAAATATGTCTATGCTCACCATACACAATTATTCTCTTTTCTTTCTCTTAGACTCACCCTAATCAGTGATCTATCCCCACCATTCCATTAAAACTGCTCACCAATGACCTCTGTATTGCTAACTACAATGTTCAACTATCAGTTCTCACCTTACTGCACCCATCAACAACATTTAACACAACTGATCACTCTCTCTACTTTGAAATACTTTCCTCACTTGACTTTCAGGACACCAGATTCTCCTGATTTTCTTCTCTTTCACTGGTTTCTTCTTCTCAGTCTCTTCTACTGATGCCTCTTCTTCTCTTAGACCTCTTAACTTGACTTCAGTCTTTGTTCCTCTTTTCTTCTCTATCCTCTCTCACTTGATGACCTCTTACAGTCAAATGGTTTTAAATGCCATCTGATGTCTACGACTCTCAAATTTTTACCTCCAGTTCAAATCATACTCTTGAACTCCAAGCCCAAATACCCAAATTTCTGCTGACTAGTCATTTTTGAAAAACAAACTGAAGGCTTGATCTTCCTCATCAAAGCTGCTCTATGTGTAGTCTTTCCACCACACTTGAAATCAACTTAATTCCTTCAATGCTCAGGCTAAAAACCTTAAAGTCATTCTTGACTCCGCTCTCTCATACTCCACATCCACAGAAAATCCCATGGCCTCAAGCTTCACAATATATACAGGAGCTAAACACTTCTGACCAACAGTGGTATCTCACCATCCTTGCTCAAACTGTCATCTTCTGTCATGTAAGTTACTGCAATTGTCTCATCTTTCCATCCTTACTCCCCACATTAAGTTTACTCTCAACATAGTTGCCATACCTATCCAATTTAAACTGAAAGTCAGGGCATGTCATTCCTCTATTACAGCCCTCCTACCCAATGGCTCCCTATTTCATTCAGAGAAAATTCATAATCCAAGGCCTCAAGATCTGTTCTCCATTACTATTCTAACCTCATTCCCCATACTTCCACATTTCCTTCTACTTAGACCTTCTTGCTAAACCTTGAACAGTCCAGACATGCACCTGTTTTACAGCCTTTGCAACGGATGTACCCTCTGGCTGGAATGCTCTTTCCCCCAAAACTGAAGCAGTTTATTAGCTTTCTGCTTCAAGTCTTTCTTCAAATGTCACCTTCTCAGTGATGCTTATTCTGACTTGCATTTAAAATTGGGTCCCAACCTCTGACCTTGCTTTGTTTTTACTCCTTACCACTTTTTTTCCAACATGATATATAATTTACTTATTTATTAACTGCCATTCATCATATAATGATGTATACAACCTCTAACAGATGAGACTGTTTATTACTTTTATTCACTCATGTATTCCATGTACCTAGAAATGTGCTTGGCACATAGTAGGTACTCAGTAAAGACTGCCTGAGTGAATAAATGAAATAGAATTATACTAAAATTAATCATTTTCTTCTTTGTATTTTGGCCAGATTAATGTGAAAAAAGACAACATTAGAGGGATTACCTGTCCTATGAAGATGATTTATCTGTGTCTATACATTTTTAGATTTTTATAAATTAATAGTTAGGAGTATTACACCATTTTATGCTTCTATAACAGAATACCTAAGACTGGGTAATTTACAAAAAAACAGAAATTTATTTCCTCATTAGTATAGTTGTGAAGGAAAAAAAAAGAAAGAAATTTATTTTTCACAGTTCGGGGAAGTCCAAGATCAAGGTGCTAGCAGACTTGGCATCTGAAAAGAGCCTAATCCCCAATTCCAAGATGGGTCATTGAACACAGCATCCTCCAAAGGGAAAGAATTTTTTGGTTTCACATGGCAGGGGTGGGGAGGTGGGCAAAGAGGTAAAGGGGAGCTGAACTTCCTCTTTTATAAAGACATTAATTACATCCACAAAGGTGAAGCCCTCCTGACCTAATCACCTCTCAAAGGTCCCACTCTTAACACACTTACAATGGCAATTAAATTTCCACATGAGTTTTGGAGAGAACAAACATTCAAACTCTAACAATGAGCTTTAACTCTCATTGACTTAGAGAGCTAAAATAAACATCAATAATTCTAAGAACTTGACTATACAACCCCAACCCTGATTATACACTTGATCATTTGGAACCTTTATAAGAATACCCAATGATGGCACATTTCAAGGTTACAGTTCCTTAAAGCACTCTTCCACAGAAGCATTCACCACCGAAGAGTCGGTATTTTCAGTAACACTGCCATTAACTAAGATCATGGAGAATGTTTGTTCTCTCCAAAACTCATGTGGAAATAATTCATTGTCTCTCCTGCTCTCAAGTAATATTTACACAAATTTGCACAATTTTCCATGATACAATAGTTTCATTTTGAGGTCTTCCAATTCTTCCAATATTCAAATAAGTCTCTTATTGAAATTGTATACCATTTATAACAATGGAATTTATAAAGAGAAAATATCAACAGAACTGCTTATGTGAATTCCAGGCTTTTCTTGTAACATTATTCATAAAGCAATGCTTAAACAGTTATTTGGGGACAAAATCATTTAAAACTTTGATTCTTTTTGTTTCCAAGTAAACTGAAAAATAATACTCTAATTATTAATTGAAAAACTGAATTACACAAAGATTCACTGATACATGCAGACGTATTATTAAGTTTTAGGAATTAGGCATTGTAAAGATTTCTAATTTTCCTGAAAAAATGCTGTAAAATCTCATTAATTGGCATTAATTTGTAAAAATGCCCTGTCTTATTTGTAAAATAATAATTTATTGCTTTAAACTACATATATTATAGCATTCTTTTACAAAAAAATCCTTAATGACTAAAAGCATTGCTTCAGCAAATAGGTAAGATCTAATTTATAATTAGTATTTCAACAATTTAAAATAAATTTGATAAAATGAAATATGCAGCACCATCTTGTAAAAATATATAAAGTATTATCACCATTGAATAAATGGACACAAGAGCAGAGATTGAAGGTGCCAGAAAGAAATTCATTCTCTTAAGCTACACTATACACTACCTCGGAAACATTATGTATTCATTAAACAAAACTTCTCTTCAATGATTATGAAATACTAAACTCCAGATGATCACTTTTTTTTTTTTTTTTTTTTGAGATGGAGTCTTGCACTGTCACCAGGCTGGAGTGCAGTGGGACGATCTCAGCTCACTACAACCTCCACCTCCTGGGTTCAAACAATTCTCCCACCTCAGCCTCCTGAGTAGCGGGGGGATTACAGGCATACACCACCATACCCAGCTAATTTTTTTTTTTTTTTTTTTTTTTGTATTTTAGTAGAGATGGGGTTTCACCACGTTGGCCAGGATGGTCCAGATCTCCTGATCCTGTGATCCACCCACCTTGGCCTCCCAAAGTGCTAGGTTATAGGCATGAGCCACTGCGCCTGGCCAAGCCTTTAAATAACCAATTCCACAACCGCAAGGTAACGGAAATATTATAAACCACACTCAGTGAACAAAAGATTTACTAGATAAGATATTCAAAAGCCAAACAAAAGGAAAACTTTTCAGAAGTTCCTTTGAAAGAACACATATGCCAGATACCTATCAAGAATCACGAAGCAAGAAAAGGAATTTACAGGGTCCTTGGTACATATGCTGAGATCCTTACAGCTAGGACAGTGAAGGAGAGGAAGGATTCATAATTCACAATTCACAAAGTGATGTGTAGATTAATATGGCTCAATATTAATAACAACCACAATAGTTTAATTTTAATATGTAATAGTAATAACCAAAGTTGTTTAAATACTTCATATTCATTTCTACATTTACCATATTCTCAGATATAGGCTTTTTTTTTGGCTATGGAGACATATGAATCCACTTAATCAAATCATACCATTTAGAATCACATAAAGTAAAAATTACTAAAATATCAGCTATAGCATAATTATAATAGTTCTATAAGTTACCCACAGGAAATGCCAAGGATATAGCTCAGACTTTTTTAACCTTGGCACTTTTCATATTTTGATCTAGATAATTTTGTGCTGGTAGTGTGAAGGGGGGGGTGTTCTACGCATTCTAAGAGGTTCTGTGTATCACCAATCTCTACCCACTAGATGCCAATAGCACCCATTGATTGTGACAATCAGTGTCTGGAGATACTACCAAATGTCCCAGGTATGTGCGGGGGGGGTGCTGGGGAGGGTGTCATGGGTGCGGAATGACCACTTGGTGAGAACCACCAACATACATAGATAGATAGATCAACAGATAGATAATAGAAAAAAGAAAGAGAAAGAAAAAGGAAGAGAGAAGGAGAAGGAGGAGAAAGAAAGAGAAAGAGAAAGAGAAAGAGAAAGAGAAAGAGGAAGGAAGGAAGGAAGGAAGGGAGGGAGGGAGGGAGGGAGGGAGG
>NC_045437.1:105480223-105758227 GCF_002776525.5 Piliocolobus tephrosceles | reverse complement strand
GGGGGGGGGGGGGGGGGGGGGGGGGGGGGGGGGGGGGGGGGGAAGGGAAAGAAAGGGGGAAGAAGGAGAAAGGAGAGAGGAAAGAGGAAGGAAAGGAGAGGAGAGAAGAGAAGAAAGAGGAGAGGAGAGGAAAGGAAAGGAGAGAAGAAAGATTTTATACTAGGCATTCTTAAACAGTTAATAAAACTATGAAATAAAGTTGAATTTCGAGTTGGCGAATTTGAATGTATTTATTGTAGTTTAAGGATCATATTTATAAGCAGAAAAAAACTTCTTAAACTAAATCAATATTTTGTATTTTAAAAGCAATAAATACACCAGCAATCTCAGATAAGATTCTACTTTACTTAAGATGAAAAAAATTAATAGCTTTCTTCTTATTGTTTACTTCTCTCTTAAGAATAAGACCCTACCTTCCTGCTGTCTCCCAGGAATAAAAACAACTGCAGTCTTTCCTTTCAGTTTTGAAGGCAAGAGAAGAACTTTTTCCTCTGACTCTACAGGTGGTTCCTGAAAGTGCTCTCCAGGTGACCTGAGGTGACTGACAAGTCTATTTTGCATTTACAAACAAGTTTAATAGGACCTGCATATTAACAAGAGTAATAATGTGTTATAGCAAATTGGAGTAATTTTTGTATTCACTTATTACCTAGACACTACTCTTGCAAGTTTCTCATTGGATTATTCTTTAGCTTACCATAGATGTAACTGATCGTGCATCTTCTTCATAATTTACTACTGGAGGTGGCTCTTTCCCATCATTTTCTTGCACTTTTTGCTCTAGTAATTCCTTCTGTGCTGAAAACTTTGCTTCAGTGCATCTCAGCTGCTGGACTGACTGCTTCAGTTCTTCAAGTGCCTGTTTTTGGCTTAGCAGAAGCACAATACTAAAAGAGAATAAATTAAATATAAATGATTTCAACTTCATTAAGAAGACATTAAGGAAACCTCATATATGTAAATTATGCTTTTCTTTGATTTCATTTTTATAAGAGCATTTTAGAATCATAAAAAATGTGAAACTAAGCAGATTTTAAGTTATCACAGTATTTATTACATGCTAGCGTTAACAAAATAGAAGGAAGTGTTTGGAGTCAAATCCAAATTCAAGATGCTTTCAAATATATTATGATCTATGACATTCATTTTATTTTAGCTAAACCATATACCTCACAGAGTAGACACTTAGGTTCAGAGATGTAGGGCCTAGAATGAATTAAAATAACAGAAGCAGAATCTTAAATTTACCTTAAGTATCAAAGGCAATATAGGTAGGGTCAGATCTGTGCCTAGGGTAAAATAAATAAAATCAAGGTGACAGTCTGGATACCAAGCTTGTGTATATGTTGTGAGGGATGTGTGTCTGGAGGCAGGTGAAGCTACAATGACAAGGACTAAGGGCTAAGATGTAATTGGGGGAACGAGTAAAACAAAGGGCCCCAAATCTTTCCAACATCTCCAATATAAAGACATTAGACTTTCCCACCCCTCCTTTAGAGTACAAGGCCACAGGCTGTCTCACTGTGACTTTTTAACCCTTGGAGGCTGCCTTCAATGATAATTTCAAACTCATTCACCCACATTGAAGCCACAGGTAAACAAGCACTGGTGGTAGATACTTCTGGAAATAGCCCACACTATGTATTACAATAATTTCCAAAAAGGACTATGCCATGCACTGCTGAACATAAGTTATTAGTATGTAAGAGACAATAGATTATAAATTAGAGAAAATGTCAAAATCAGAACATAAGGTCAGAAAATGTCTTCTTAAATTGAAACTATAAGGCTCAACATAAACTGAATAAATATTCACAGGCAAAAACAACCACACTAAGAGAGATTTATTTATAAATACAATGCTGATCAATATTTTGAAAACTAAATTCAAATTTAATTGAGCAGGGTGCAACCTCAATGACTGCTATAAAGAAAGCTGTAATCTCCTTATTATAACAGGTTTCAGGTGAGTGTCCTAACAAACAGATGAGAAAAAAGTATAAGAAAAGTAAAACTAATGAGTAAGAACATTTATAAGAGACCTAGTAATATCCAGAAGATAGACCTCTCCAGTGGAATTCAATAAATGGTAATCAGCATTTACATCATTATCATTCAACAGTCTGTGATCTGTGTTCTAAATCCACACAGACTTCATGGTAAATTCATGCTGTTTTATTTATTAGTTGGTAACTTCTTTCTAATAATAAATTGGCATTTTTGATTTCTCAGTAATCTCTTGAGAGAAAGTTGATTTTTTTAAAAAATCACTTTTGTGGCAGCATGATTTATAAAGACACATACACAAGTATGTTTATTGCGGCACTATTCACAATAGCAAAGACTTGGAACCAACCCAAATGTCCATTGAGGATAGAATGGATTAAGAAAATGTGGCACATATATGGCATGGAATATTATTCAGCCATAAAAAAGGATAAGTTCATAGAGACATGGATGAAGCTGGAAATCATCATTCTCAGCAAACTATCGCAAGGACAAAAAACCAAACACTGCATGTTCTCACTCATAGGTGGGAATTGAACAATGAGAACATTTGAACACAGGAAGGGGAACATCACACACTGGGGCCTGTTGGGGGAAGGGGGGAGGTAGGAAGGATAGCATTAGGAGATATACCTAATGTAAATGACAAGTTAATGGGTGCAGCACACCAACATGGTACATGTATACATATGTAACAAACCTGTACGTTGTGCACATGTACCCTAGAACTTAAAGTATAATACAAATAATAATAATAATAATAATAATAATAATAATAATAATAATAATAAAAGAATCACTTTGTGAATATAAATTTATAAGGACCAGGTCCTGGAAAACACTGCATCCATTATGTACTTAAAGCTTCCAGAGGATTTCCTCTTTGCAACTCCTAGCTACAAAGAAAAAAAAAAAAGACTCCAACAATGACAACGATACAAGACATAATTTAAAACATTCAAGGTAAAGTGGAAAACTACATTCTCATGTACATCCAGAATATCAGTCACATAAAGGTGAATTATTTCAAAAATGTGAGCAAAATCAACAGGGAGGTATACTTCAAAATGATAATACTCTAAAGTAATATTGTTACAGTAATTTTACACAAACAAATTTCATAAAGACCACCAGGAAAAATAAAAAAAAAAATTAAAAGAATAAAAATAAACTTTGCAAAATGAAATCAGAAATGACAAGGCACAAGGCAAGTAAATATTAACTGAACATCTGAATATAATTCAAAAACATGTATTTATAGAAGTAAATAGTATATATTTTACTCTCTTAAACCTATGGTCAGCTGAATAATGTCCCCCAAAAGATAACCACATCCCTTATGCCCAAAACCTGCAGTGTTTGTCAGCTTACATGGCAAATAAACTTTTCATATATGATTAAGTTAAGGATGTTGAGATGTCGGATTATCCTATATTATCTAGGTGAGCCTAGTGTAATCATAAGAATACTTACAAGGAGGAGGAAAGATGAACAATGGCAGACAAGGTGATGTGAAAATGGAAACGATGGAAGAAAAGGCAGTGTAACTTGGGACAGAATGAAGTAATGAGGATAGCCTTTAGAAACTGGAAAAGGCAAAGGAAGCAAATTCTCCCCTAGAATGTCCAGAAAAATCAGCCCTACGAATACCATAGTTTTAGGCCAGTAAAACTGATTCTGACTTGTGACCTCCAGAATTATAAGAGAATAAATCTGTGTTGCTTTAAGCTACTGTATTTGCGGCAATTTGCTACAGCAGCAAGATAATAGTAATACAAACCCTGATAGACGTCATATCCATTTTATGTTCATTTAAAAGGAAAAGATTAAACCATTTTAAAAAGTTAAAATTTTGAAAAAATATTTCAAGTCATATATATTCTCAAGTTTAGAGAAACAGCTTAATTTTAACAAATGACTTATCATGATGTTTCCAATCTCTATGCCTTACTGTTATTTCACCTTTATTTTACCCTGGATAATAAACAGGATCTTCCAAAATGATTCTAAAATATTTGTATAATTTTTTAAAAATCACTAAAAACTGATTCTCTAACTACAACAATCCATTTTCTCTAATCCTCACTGGGAACCTGAATAGCCCGATATGATTTGGCTGTGTCCCCACCCAAATCTCAAACTGTAGCTCCCATAATTCCCACGTGTCATGAGAGGGACCTGCTGGGAGGTAACTGAATCATGATGGTGGGTCTTTTTTGTGCTGTTCTTGTGGCAGTACATAAGTCTCATGAGATCTGGCGGTTTCATAAGGAGGGATCCCCTGCACATGCTCTCTCTCTTGCCTGCTGCCATGTAAGATGTGTCTTGCTTCCCCTGCACCTTCCACCATGAGTGTGAGGCCTCCCCAGCCATGTGGAACTGTGAGTCTAAACCTCTTTCCTTTCCCCTGCCCTCTTTCCAGTCCATCCCGTGGCACCAGCACCATGCTCTTCTATTCTTTTTTCAAGCCGGTTGTGGAACTCAAGAATGACCTGAGCATCTGTAGAACGCTCCATTCTGTGGATCAGTATCTAAACATCAAACTAACTAATATCAGTGTCACAGACCCTGAGAAATATCCGCACATGTTATCAGTGAAGAACTGCCTCATTCAGGGCTCAGTGGTTCGATACATGCAGTTGCCACCAGATGAGGTACACAAACAGTTGCTACAGGATGCAGCAAGGAAGGAACCCCTGCCACAGAAACAGTGATGGCTCCTCCTCCTCTTCCCCTTCCTCTTTCACTGGTGACCCCAAGTCCCAGCCTGAACCCCTAATGCCTAATACTTGAAGAGGTTTTATTTGTTTTTTTACTAACGATGGTTTTGTGGGGTTTTTTAAGGGATGAGTGGATGAGAGGAATAATAGAGAATAGCTATCCTGTTGAGAAGGTGAGAAAAAGTAGGCTGGGAAACTTCAAAGCCTTCCAGTGCCCAGCACCTGCCTTTCTCGCTACTTCCCTGGAGACAGTGGAAGAGTTTCCTAGGTCTTTCCAGGGCAGCATGTGATTCATTTGGTGATGGAAGGAATCTGTCCCACATCGGGAATAAAAATTATGATGCAGGGAAAAACAAAACAAAACAAAACTCTTTCCTTTATAAATTACCCAACCTTGGGTATGTCTTTATTAACAATGTGAAAACAGACTAATACAGCCCCCTGCCAGTTTTATTTATTATTTAAATATCTGTTCGTGGAGTCCTCCACTGCAAGTAGGAACACTTTCCTTAAAAGATGACTATTTGTTTGTTTTTATGCTCTTAGAATCACCCAAGATCAAGTTCTTATGACCATAAGTCCTTTTTTTCCTTTCCCTTTGCTTGTCCCACACAGTTGCCTTTAGTCTTGTTGCTGTTAGTCATTCAGCCGCTCACACAAATATGGGGGGAGACTTATGGGGACACTGTCATCTTGAATGCTGAACATGCTGTCTATGGGATTTTTTTGTTTTTATTGTTGTTGTTTCCACGTGGTATCCTCATTACTATGTCTGCTTCTGTGAGACATTTTGGCCAGATTATAAAACTACATCACAAAACCTCCTACTTCTACAAAGATAGAATGTACTGACTCTGCAGAAAAGAGTTAACATAGATTTAAACGTAAAATCTCGAACTATTAAACTTTAAAAAAAAAAAATAAAGAAGAAAATCTTTGAGATCCAGGACTAATAGCATGTACTGACTCTGCAGAAAAGACTTAACATATAGATTTAAATGTAAAATCTCAAACTATTAAGCTTTTAGAAAAAAACAAACAGAAGAAAACCTTTGAGATCTAGGACTAGGCAAAGACTTCTTAGACTTAACACCAAAGCACCAACCACAAACCTTAAAAGAAATAAAATGAACTTTTTTTTTAAATGCTAGTCAAGTGCAGTAGTGAGAATGGGAGAAGGAGTAAAACAAGGAGCTCAATCTATAACCGACTGAACAATCAATTGAGTTATCCACTACCTTCAGACCAGCCTAAAATGGACTTCTTTTTTTGTTCTATGAAAGACCCTGTCTCTTGAGAAGATGAAAAGACAAGGCACAGACTGGGAGAAATGTCAAAGAAATAGAATACATGAAGAACTAGAATATAAAGGTCTAGAATATATAAAGAGTGCAAGAGTAAACAAAACAAAACAAGCAAACATCCAATTAGAAAATGTGCGAAAGAGTTGAACAGGTATTTCACTAAAACAGGATACACCAATGACAAACCAGCACATTGAAAAGATGTTCCAGAACATCATTCATTAGGGAAATGCATATTAAAACAACGAGATATCACTACACATCTTTTAGAATGGCTCAAATATAACATAGTGAAAAACTGACAATACCAAATGCTGGCAAGGATGAGGAAAAAAACGGGATCACTCACACATTGCTGGTGGAAACGTGTAATAGTACAAACTAAACTAATGCAATTACCATACAATTAGCAACTGTGATCCTAGGCAGTTACCCCAGAAAAATTATAACTTATGTTCACATAAAAACCTATACATAAATGTTTGGAGACCTTTATTTGTAGTAGCCCCAAACTAGAAACAAACCAGATGTCCTTCAAAGCATGAATGATTAGACAAATTGTGGTATATCCATACTGTTAGGGGTTGAATTGTATCCCCCAGGAAGATATGCTCAAGTCCTAATGCCTGAAAACTCAGAATGTGACCTCATTTGGAAACAGGGTAGTTTCAGATGTAGTTAAGATGAGATCACACAGGAGTAGGATAGGCCATTAATGGAAAAGACTGTTGCCCTTATAAGAAGAGGAAAATCTGGATACAGAGAAGAGACACACAGGCAGAGGATCATATGGAGACAGAGGCAGAGACTAGAGTAAAGCTTCTACAAACCAAGAATGTCAAGGATTGTCAGCCATTACCAGAAGCTAGGAGACAGGCATGAAACAGATTCTCCTTTGGAGTTCTCAGAAGGAATCAACACTGCCAACACCTGATTACATACTTTTACCCTCCAGAACTGAGAGAGAATAAATTTAATAAATAAAATTATGTTGCTTTAAGCTGCCCACTGTGCAGTATTTTATTACAGCAGCCTTAAGAAACTGATACACATAAAAAATAAAAAAATACAAAGAAATAAAAAAAAATGAAACTGATACACATACCATGGAACACTGTACTACTCAACAGTAAAAAGGAATGAAAGTAGCTGGATGGATCTCTGAAGAATTATGCTGAGTAAAAAGCCAATGCCAAAAGGTTACATACAACATGACTCCATTTATATAACATTCTTGAAAAACCAGACTAATGGTTTTTAGGGTTTAGTAAGGAGCTAGATGGACTGAAGGAAGTGTGGCTATGAAAGTACAACATGAGAGATCCTTGCAGTGATGGAAGTGCACTGTATCTTAACTGTATCAATGTCAGTATCTGGGTTGTGATATTATTTTATGGTTTTACAAGATGCTACCATTGAGGGAAACTGAATATAGGATAGACGGGATCTCTCTGTATTATTCCTAACAACTAAATGTCAATCCATAATGATTTCAAAATGAAAAAATTATTTTAAAAATATGTATAACCGCTGCTACATCATGCTTCCTCTGGTGAGGTGAGGAAATTTCTTCATTTTTTATTTTTGTAGGTATATAATAGGTATATATATTTATGAAGTACATGAGATATTTTGATAAAAGCACGCGATGTGTTATAATCACATCAGGGTAAAGGGGGTATCCATCACCTCAAGCATTTATCCTTTGTGTTACAAACTATCCTATTATACTCTTCTGGTTATTTTTAAATGTATATTGACTACAGTTACCCTGTTGTGCTATCAAATAGCACAACAATAGAATAGGTCTCATTCATTTGCCCAGCACTTCCCACTACCCTTCCCAGCCTCTGGTAACCAACCTTCTACTCTCTATCTGCAGGAGTTCAAATGTTTTAATTTTTAGCTCCTACAAATAAGCGAGAACATGCAAAGTTTGTCTTTCTGTGCCTGGCTTATTTCACTTCACATAATGCTTCACATAATGAACTCCAGTGCCATCCATGTTGACAATGACAGGATCTCATTCTTTTTTTAATGGCTGAATAGTAGTCCATTTTGTACAGGTACCACATTTCCTTTGTCTGTTGATGGACACTTAGGTTGCTTCCGACTCTTGACTATTGTGAATAGTGCTGCAATAAACATGGGAGTGTAAATATCTCTTAGATATATTGACTTCCCTTCTTTGGAGTATATACCTAGCAGTGAGATTCCTGGATGGCATGGTAGCTCTATTTTTAGTTTTTTCAGGTACCTCCAAATGTTTTCCATAGTGGTTACACTAACTGAAGTGAGATTTTTATCCTCTCATATGTCTTAAGCTCTTAACTAAATAATCTGTTTTGGAGGAAGGTCCTTTTTATTCCCCTTCAGGACTTGAAAGTTTCTACTGTATTGTACCATGCTGGCAATCAGTTAGACAATATCGTAATACCAAGAATAAGATTAAAATGTAAATTTCCTCGTTTTGATTTTTAGTGGTTTTTAAGGATAATGAGTCTTGTAGTGGGTATATGCCTCTAGTCCTAACATTTAAAAATCAACATGTCTGATCATGAAATCAATTAGAAAAATTCACTTCTTCCAATTAATCCCATTTCAGCCTTTATCCATGACATAATCTCTCATATATGAACATGTTCCTTCTGTTCAGTAATTACTGAAAAAAATGTATTGCTGGTCTCACTATGTAAAATATTATACAATTATGTTATGTTTATAATACCACTGAGCAAATATGCAATACATACCTCAGTAAGTAGACATTATAGTAAATGTATGATTATTTAGTACAAGATGCATAGGAGGCCATAAATAAATTTAAAACGTGGAAGCTTCCAGGACCCTTGCATGTGCTACTTCCTATCTCTGAACACTCTTTCCATGCATTCTTCACATGCAGGGTATCTTCTGCCCATCTCCTAGGAGACCTCTGATCATCTTTCTTAAGTAGCTGTTCCTCCGTTATTCTATCTGAACCCTTATTTCATAGCAATGATCATAACTGGTAATTATTTTAATTTTGTATTGGTTTCCTCCACAAAAGTGTAAGTTTCATGAGCCATGTGACCATACGTGTCTTACCTCTCACTACAGTCACAGCATCTGGTAGATGCACAATCAACATTGTTGAATGAATTCCCTATTTACATAGCACATTTTTTTTTAAATCGCATAATTCAAAAACTCTGAGCCAAAGGAAAAAAAGAAAGGTTCCTGAATTTCAAAACTAGAACACTTTTCTAGATTATTAAGTCTTACCTTTACCAGAAGCTAGATGTGACACTTCGCAAGTCTCTTAAAATTTCTGGACCTCAAAATGTCACATTATTTGAAAGGCAGTGAGGCTAAATCAAATGATCTCTTAAGATTCTGCATGGCTCTATGATTTTATAATATATAAGGTATTTTTAAATACTAAGTGATAATGGTATAAAACAGGTTAAGACAATACAAAATTAAATAATCATTTTACTTTTTGTAAATCAAACCAAGCATTGAAACCAGCAGTAACATCACTAGCTCTTTATGCCACCAAATCATCAATGACATATGCTTGGTATTTTTTCCCATAACTTTTTTCTAATACAAAAGTCAAGGACCACAAAACAGGAAAAGATTGGTATTATTTCCATTTGAATAAACAGGCTTTAGAAGTAATGAGTGAAGGTATATATACTAGACTGATACTCTGTGTTGGATTAAAGTATATTTAGTGTATATTATACAATACAAAATTTTAGTGTATTAAATACACTAAATACACCAAGTACACGAAATGTATTTAATTTAGCATATTTAGTGTATTTAATACATTACAATTTTTTTACAAAAATTTCAAATGGTTGGTTTTCCTTTCATTCTATATTTTTTAAACAAAATTCTGCGACAGCTACATTTCAACTAAGACCTGCATTACTCACATAAGCTTGAACTCTGTTTTTGCTAATGTGTCAATTTAAAAATCACATAAAAGCCATTCTTGAAGTTTATTTTTCACTTCATATTATTCAATTATAGGAATCAAAGCTATCAAATGATTTATCATATAATTTATTTTTTTCACTGTCATTAGACGTCTTAGAGACATGGATATATTAAATTCAAATTATAAAAATTTGGTTTTAGTCTCATATTTTGTACGACAAATACTGTTATTTCTATTAAGTAAACACTCAATATAATTCCATTAATTTAAAAATAATTTAAGAATGCAAATATCTAACATAGACTATTTTTGACATTAGGGAAGAAATGTAGTCTTTTTTTTTACTTTCAAGTAACACAGTACATGAAACTAACAAAGTGTTGAGAAGTAAAGATAACGTAAGTTTATTATTAAAACTAGATAAAAATTGCTTTTAATTATATATGCATATTTAAACATATGTGTAGATATACACACATGTACATAATAAAAGGAAATGTTCAAGAAATATTAAGAAATTAAAATGCAAACATTTGCCCTGGAATCCCTTTCAGAGTATGTGTTTAACAAAATATGTTAACATATAATTCAAAGGCAAACTTCAACCCTACCAATGTCTGCATTTAATGAAATTTAGCAGTAACTCTTTAGTCATATAAACATACTTAACATTTTCAAGATTATACCTTGATTCTAACAATAAAAACTCCATGCTAACAAAGGTTAACAAGAGTTCGGTTAAACAGGTCTCATCCCCTGAAAAACTTGGCATACTTACCCCTGCTAACTTATTCTCTAAAGAATGCAGTTAAAATCATAAGATCAAGCAAATGATATGATCAAAAAGACAAAAGCTATGGAGTCAGCAATTCATGTGTTTTCTACCATTTACTATGTATGTGATTGTAGGTAAGTTATCTAAACTCTCAAAGACCTGAACGTAAAACACAGGCTACTATACAACAGGCACAGAAAGATAACATTCAATGAGTTAACATACATATATATAATGTACATATAACATACATTATATATATGTTTATATATGTGTGTATATATATCCAGCGTAATATGTAACACAAAGTAAAACCTCAAGAAATATTACTTTCCATATATCCTCTACCCTTCAAGGCTCCTCTCTTATATCCATTCTCATATCCTGATAAATATAAACAGATAGAGGAACGTGGATTATACATCCATTATGCAGATAAAAAGAAAGGCAAAGATTTGAGTCAAGAAAATATGTAAAAATTCAAATAATCTCATAACTTCTAGATTAAGGAGCCCTTAAAGATCATCTCCTCCAACAACTTACAGCCAGACATTCTGGTGAGAGGATTAGCACTTTCAATTTTCTTTCTTTATATCCACTAAATTTTAAAGTAGGAGTCAATTTATAGTGTGTGCTTTTGCAAAATTATAAAAAGTAGAACCACTTGGTCATCTATAAACATGTGAAGAGATTTATCCACAAACACAGAAAAGCAAAAGTTAATTCTTTTGTTTAGTTTTACATGTGCAATGGGTCATCTATAAACATGTGAAGAGATTTATCCGCAAACACAGAAAAGCAAAAGTTAATTCTTTTGTTTAGTTTTATATGTGCAATGGGTGATGTTTTATTTTATCATTCAAATAAAATCTTCTGTTAATGCAATACTAAAAATTTGCAGATTTCGTAAAGGAATGATCAGAGTAACTCAAATTTTTCTGTTCTCGCCTTTAAAGGGCTCATTGATTCCCATTTAATGTTTCAATGGACTGAATGTTTGTATGCTGCCAAAATTCAAATGTTGAAAACCCCTAATACAATGGTATTAGGAGGAGGGGGCCTTTGGAAGGTAATTAAGTCATGAAGACAGAGCCCTTATCAATGGGCAGTAACTCTTTAGTCATATAAATATACTTAACATTTTCAAGATTACACCTTGATTCTAACAATAAAAACTCCATGCTAACAAAGGTTAACAAGAGTTCGGTTAAACAGTCAAGACATTATTACAACTTGACTAACTATATAATAAGTTATTTTTTCACCTACTAGGTATTAGGAGGTGGGGGCCTTTGGAAGGTAATTAAGTCATGAAGATAGAGCCCTTATCAATGGGATTAGTGCCATTATAAAAGAGATCCTGGGGAGCTCTTACCCTCTTTCTGCCATGTGAGGATACAATGAGAAGATAGCAGTCTGCAGTCTGGAAGAGGGTCCTCACAAGAACCCAATCATGCTGGCACCCTGATTTCATACTTACAGCCTCCAGAACTGTGAGAAATAAATTCCGCTCTTTATTAAGTAATCTAGTCTATGGTACATTGTTATAGCAGACCAAACTGACCAAGACAAAAATTTAACACCAAGTTATAACAGCTATAGTATAAATGAGAAAAGTAGCCCTCTAAAATTTGATGTGGTATAATAGAATAGATGATGTTGCCATTCACTGAAATAAAGAATACTAAGAGTGCACTAGGTTAGGTTGAATGTGGTTGGGTTGTATGAAGATTTTTAATTCAGCCTTTGGATATGGGGGATTTAGGATACTTCTAAGACATTCAAAAAGGCATGTCAAGGAGGCAACTGGTTACATGGCCACAGAGTTCAGAAAATAAATCTGAGAGAGTAAAAAATGGGTCATTTTCAGGAGATCACTTAGGGAAAAAGTTCAGAGAGAGGAGTGAGAGAGCCTAGGGCCATGCCTTCCATAATTCTAAAATGGATTGGCTGAGTGGAGGAGAATGGGTTTGCAATGGAGTGGCCAGAAAGAGAGGAGTAAGATCTGGAATTTTGAGTTCCAAAGGCCAAGGAAAAAGAAAACAAATGAAGTCACTAAATTCAGATACTATTAAGAGGTCAAGTAAGATAGTTTCTAAATTTAGCTAGCAATGTAGACGTCATTGTGATCTTAGAGCTACCCGTTTCCATAGCGATAGGGCAAAAAGCCAGACTTTGAAAACTAAGTGGGAACTGAGGAAATGAGTGAGCATAATCACTCTTGGAACAAGTTTGAACTAAGAAAACAGAAAGCAAAGATAGTACTTGGGAAAAAATATGGAGATTTAACAAGGATTATCGGGGGTGGGTAGGGAGGTGGAGATTGCTTTTCGGAGTCAACATTTAAGTATATTTAAAAAGTGAGCACAAGGCCCCGGTTGGGAAGGAAAGGTGAACATAATACATAAATTATGTAAAACCTGTGAAAGTAGAAATAATAAAATACCAAAAAAACAAAAAAAACAGGCATAAGAAATGAACTTAGGACAAAGAACAGTTCCTCTACTGAAGTAAGGAAAGAGAATGAGTACAAATTTGGGTAGGTTTGGAACTCTAATCTCAGAAAAGAAGAAAAATGTCATCCAATGTTTCTAATTTCTTTCCGGGATGTGGATGTCCATCTGCTCACTATGATGAGGGAGACTAGTAATCAGAGATCCGAAATAAGTGAAGGATATATGAAAAGCTGTGCAGAAAGAGCAGGTACAAACCAGAGAAATCCTATATATCACGAATTCCTTGAGAGCCTAGATAAATCAAAGAATATGTGAGAGTATAATAGCAAGAAATATGTAAAGTCTAGTCAGGATTAGAGAAACCACACCAGCAACCACTGTTGTAGATGCAATTAATAAAGGCAGATTAGAAACTTGAAGTTTAGATTAAAATTTAAATTCTTAAGCAGTAGAAAGCATAATGAAGTCAGTAAAAGAAGAGTATACCAACACAAGTAAAGTCCGTGGACCTAGGAAGATATTTACAAATCCAGAAATCAGCAAGACAAAACAGCACAGCTAATCACTGAGTGATTTTTATCTGTTTTCTAATCA
The DNA here is from genome assembly GCF_002776525.5 of Piliocolobus tephrosceles. Lineage (NCBI taxonomy): Eukaryota > Metazoa > Chordata > Mammalia > Primates > Cercopithecidae > Piliocolobus > Piliocolobus tephrosceles. The sequence goes on along the minus strand of NC_045437.1, from coordinate 105,744,440 downwards.
GTCTGCTTCCTTTTAACACAGTAGAGCCTATTTATAGGTAATATTGGTCTGCCACTTTCTTAACGGGAATTCGCAATGGGTCTGGTGAAAATGGATGTAAGAAAGTAAAGACAGCTTTAACAATGAATTTTCGAAAAATAGTTCAAACTGTTAAAACATTAAGACATACGATCAGGATGCTACATTTACAAAAACACATAATCATTTTTCCCAAGGACACTATATTTTTTAAAACCACAGAATCATTTTTCCAGAATCCTAGAAATTAACTATACAAAATTTTACACTTAAAATGAAAGTTTCTGTTACTAGAAATGTTATGTCCATACTGCCATGTAACTAAAATATTTTTGTAAAACTACAATTAAACATTCTTCCTTCAAATTGTTTCTCTTTTACTCACTCAGACTTCTTCTCACAAGTCTCAGAAGATTCTTCAATTCTCTTCTCTAACTCCAAAACAGCCTCCTCCTTGTTTAAAAGCATCTGCTGTGTTTGCATAAGTTCTTCTGCTAAGGTTTTCAACCTAGAATAAACAATATCAATCAACAAATTACGTTCACTTTATACATATCAAAAAAGTATTCATACATCTTATGTTGCAATGTCCAAAACAGTAGCCACATATAATTTGATTTAAACTAAAGTAAAATTTCAGCTCATTTCAGATGCTAAACATAAATGTAGTTACTGGGACCTTGTTGGATGGTGGAAAAAAGAATATTTCAATAATCACAGTAAGTACTTGGGCAATACTGGTCTAGAGTCTTATTTCACCAAAAAGAAAAAGAGAAGTAGGTAAAGAAAAGAGAAGAAAACAACTTGGGTAGACATTGAGTAAATGATAAGTAGTAGTATTTCCAGGTGCTATCTCATTTACTCTTCACAACAGTCTTCTGAAATACATACTATTATTTTAAAGAAATGAAAGTGAGGCTCAGTTATTTGTCATTTTAAATTTATGGTAAGCTATTTCTATTTTCACATATTGTAATAATACTTTAGGAGTATTTTCTGTATAGAATTAAAGACAATTTAACACACACATTAATATGCACTCACAAACCAGAAAATTTATGTTTGCATAAAATGCATTGAGTCCTTAATGGAAATATTTCTACCACAAAAACATACATGGTTATCATATCACTTTAAAATTTTTATCTTCAGCTTTTCAAAGCAAGATATGAAACCCAAAAGATAAAACAGAAAATATTAAATAATCTAACTCTATACAAATATAAATTTATTTGAACTTAAAGAGATCATAAAGTCAAAAGCAAAATTCAGACTGAAGAAATATATGCAGTGCAAATTACCAGAAAGAGCCCTTTTCATGCAGTAAAACTCTTAGAAAAAAGACAAACTAATATGAAAATGGACAGAAAAACACAACGGAAGTTCACCATGAAAAAATTAAATGATCAATAAGCATATGACATTATTACAACTTGATTGACTATAATAATAAGTTATTTTTCACCTACTAAAATTGACAAGCATGATAAATACTTGGAATACCCAGTAATAACAATTTTTTTTTTAATGGAAACAATTATACAACACTGATGTGAAAAAATTGGCACAAATTTTTCAGGGGTCATCTTGGAACTGTCTCTCAAATTTTAAATTAGAAAATTATTTGACCATCTAAAAATGTGTTGTACCAAAACACTTGTACAATATGCACAAAGTCTGTCCATACAAAAATATTTGTTGCAATATTGATTATAAAGCAAAAAACTACAAAAATCTTTGAATGCCCTAGTATAGCATACAGTCACTAAAAAAGAATTAGGCACACATATATAAGGTTTTTCTAAGATATAATTTTAAATTAAAAGGCAAGATGTAGCAGAATACATATAGCATTGTTCTAATTATATTAAAATACATATACATGCATATGTTCCATGAACTGAATTGTGACCCCAAAATTCATCTGTTGGGGCCCTAACCTCCAATATAATGGTATCTGGAGATGAAGCCTCTAGGAGGTAATTAGGAATAGATGAAGTCATGAAGGTGGGACCTTCATGATGGGATTAGAGCCCTTAGAAGAAGAAACAGCACAGAACTCACTACTTCTCCTCTCTCTCTCCTCACATACACAAAGAAGAGGTCACCTGAGGACACAGCAAGAATTACCTATCTACAAGTCAGGAAAAGAGCCCTCACAAGTAACCCAAATCAGTTGACATCTTGATCTTGGACTTCCCAGCCTCTGTATCTATGAGAAGTAAATTTCTGTTGTTTCAGCCATCCAGCCTATGGTAATTTGTATGACAGTGTGATGTGATTTGGCTATGTCCCCACCCAAATCTCATCTCGAATTATAACTCCCACAATTCCCACAAGTTGCCAGAGGAACCCAGTGGGAGGTAACTGAATCATGGGGACAGGTCTTGCTCATGCTCTTCTCACAATAGTGAATAAATCTCATGAGAGCTGATGGTTTTAAAACGAAGAGTTCCCCTGCAGAAACTCTTTTTGCCTCCTGCCATCCATGTAAAATGTGACTTGCTCCTCCTTGCCTTCTGCTATGATTGTGAGGCCTCTCCAGCTATGTGGAACTGTAAGTCCATTAAACCTCTTTTCCTTCCCAGGCTCAGAAGTCTTCATCAGCAGCATGAAAACAGACTAATACAGTGCAAACAGACTAATACAATATGCATGTATTTATGTGGTATGTGTTTATATATGTGAGTATATAGGATAAGAAACAGACAACTACGAACCAAAGTTTTATCCAAACTCTCAGAGGTGTGGGATTGGAGTAGGGAGTGATTTAAGTCCAAAGAAGTCTTTCATAGTTTACTCCATATATATCAACATTGTTTGAATCTCTTATAACAAGAATAGATTTTTAGAATCATTAAATAATAAGTAATATAAAGAGAGGCAGAAAAACTATCGTACATAATCAGAAGAATGCTAAATACAGCAATAAAGATTGTTTCATTTTTATTTAGAGTGAAACAACATAATAAATTTCAGTAAGTCTCTGACAGCATTTGATATTAAAGCAAAATAAAAGCAATAATACTTATAATAATGATCGAGAGTCATCAGGGAAAGGTCAGACTGAACATTTTTCTTTAATCATATATATATATTCATAAAAGATTTGTATCAAATCTAGTAAAATTATGTTTTTGAGTACCATGGAGATACAAGCTTCAGTTATTGAGAGAATTCGCTTACATGGAATAGTTCATATTCTGACTATCAGAAAAAGAAGAATTACTGTATTAACATTTAAGATCATTCTCAAGAAAGCTACATTTCAACCACTGGCTCCAACTTCCTTATTAAATAATTATAAATAAGTAAGTAAATAACACATAATGTTTTGTCATTTATCAAACTATGCCTTACATATAATCTCATTTAATTCAAATGAAAGTTTAGAACACAGAGCCCTACCTCAGAATCTGTCCCAACCACTTTCTGTCACCCAAGTCTGGAGAGAACAGAAAAAACAAACAGCTTCTTATCCCTGCCTTGACCATGCTACATCAAACCTGAATTTAATAAAAAGCCTTTTCTCTCCTTATCACTTTGTTCCGTTCTATCCTTTGCTTCTTTTCCCTGCACATTTCCCTTATTCTCATTCTCTTCCTGGTTAATTTTCCATTCACCTCTCTTCTCAAATCTTCAGTCATTCATTTAAACAAGTATTTATTAAGCACATTCCTTCTGTCAGACACTCTGGTACTCAGTAGGGATACAACAATAAACAAGTTTGCCCTCAGGAAACTTACATTCTACTAGACAGACATCAAATAAGAAAAGACAAATGATTTAGAAGAATAAAATTATACAGGGAGGCCAGGAGCAGTAACTCACACCTGGAACCCCAGCACTCTGGGAGGTTGACGGGGGGTGGATCACTTGAGGTCAGGAGTTTGACACCAGCCTGGCCAACATGGTGAAACCTCATCTCTACTACAAATACAAAAATTAGCTGGGTGTGGTGGCAGGCACCTGTAATCCCAGCTACTCAGGAGGCTGAGGCAGGAGAATCGCTTTAACCTGAGAGGCAGAGGTTGCAGTGACCCAAGATTGTGCCACTGCACTCCAGCCCAGGTAACAGAGCAAGACTTTGTCTCAAATATATAGATATATATATATATTTTTTTATCTCTCTTGCCATATATATATATATTATATATATATGGAAAGTATTTACTCTTTCTTACCATTATCCCCTTTAAAAAAAAACAAATCCTGTAGTGTGTAAATTAAGTGAAGAGAAAAACATTTCAGTAATTACAGTTCATGTATAGATGACATAATAAATGTAAGAAGAGTTCATAAATTTCAAAGTACAATATTCACCATCATGTTATTACATGTTTCATACACAAATATTATAGTAACAGTTCAAACGAGAACACATAGATACAGGGAGGGGAACAACACACACTGGGGCCTCTTAGGGGAGGGCCGGCAGGGTGAGGGAGAGCATTAGGATACGCAGCTAATGCATGTGAGACAATAGCCGGTGATGGGTCGATAGATGTAGCAAACCACCATGGCACACGTTATATATAACAAACCTGCATGTACTGCACACGTATCTGGAACTTAAATAAAACAAAATAACATAAAAAATAGTAACAGTTCAAATGGCTTATTCTTTACATTTTTAAATTAAATATTATAATATTATAATGCAAAGCAGTTAAAAGTCATAAAACGACTCTGCCTGGAAAAAATTCACAAAATGACATAATACTTAACATTTATTGAGTACCACGCATAGTTTTAAGTACTTTATAAATAAGCACTTAAATTTATATAATTATATAAATTTATATAATTCTTACAACACCCTTATAATCTCAATTTACATATGAAAAACTGAGGCAGAGAGGTTAAGGCTCTTGTCCAAGGTCACAGAGCTGGTAAGTGGGAAAAGCTGATAATAGAGCCCAGGCAGCTTAAATCCTGAATCTACACCCTTAGCAACTAATATCCTGTCTTAGTAATTACATATCCTAGAATTTATCCTACATATATGCTTTAGAAAGAATGTTTATTGTATAATCACAATAAACAAAGGTAAATGTATTGTGATGCTAATGATGCTTCTCAGTTGCCTCACTTGCATGATCCCTTTCAAAACTCTATACTTAATTTTGTATTTGTAAGTTTGTATAGATTTTCTTAAAGATGCTCCACACACTCCAATTTTATAAGCTTGGAGTCCCACAAAACCTAGCACCAACTCTGGCAATGGAAAAAACTGGAAATAACCTAAATGCCCATCAATAAATAACAAAACTAAAGAAATTACATTACATACAAGTAGTAAAACACTGTACACGTTAAGAAGATTTAATACATGTCAAGAAAGAAGATGACGCAAAGGAATATGCATGAAATAATTCCTACTTACACAGAAGAAAACAATTCATACACATGTATATGCTTGTATACACATTCTAGAAAAACACATACACTTTTTTCATGAGTTAAACCTGGAAGGTAGTGATGGTGGTCGACAAAAAGAAGAAAGGAAAATTTTAATTTTTATTATATATCCTTCTGTAAGATTTTACAGATTTTATCATCTGCATGCTTTAGTTAGGTAATTTTTAAAGATTTAATTGTATTAAACGATACAAAGGCAGCCCAGCACGTTGGCTCACGCCTGTAATCACAGCACTTTGGGAGGCTGCGGCGGGTGGATCACTTGATGTCAGGAGTTCGAGACCAGCCTGGCCAACATGGTGAAACCCCATCTCTACTAAAAACACAAAAAATTAGCCAAGCATAGTGGTGCACGCCCATAGTCCCAACTACTCAGAAAGCTGAGGTAGGAAAATCACTTGAAACTGGGAGGCAGAGGTTGTGGTGAGCAGAGATTGCGCCACTGCACTCCAGCCTGGGTGACAGAGCAAGACTCCATCTCAGAAAAAAAAAAAAGATACAAAGTCCTAAAACCTTTATTATGGATAATAAAAAGTTTCTAATACTTATCCAACACTTTTTATATCATAATCATTGGATGTCATGATCTAAATCTTACAACACTCTTAAAGGGCCCAAACTTCCAAAAAAATTATGACTTGACAAACAATTCATCTTAACTTTTATTTCTTACATGAAATTTGCAATGCTGTAACTTTAAGTGTGATATTTGAGTTAATTAAAAAAATGGAATTTATAGTTGCCTGAGGTAACTTTTCTGACATCTCTTTTTCTCTATTGCTGCAACATAAATTGAAAATATAAACTATTTCTTGCCATCTCTTTCTTAAAATATAATTGCAAGAGCATAGGATTTTTAAGGATGACATTCTATACCGTGACACAAATCTTTATGAGCTTTTCTCAAGAGTAAACAGAAGACGGCTCTACAACCAAGCAAAAGTTACAAGTTTCTGTTAGAGTCACCTCCTAATACCCACTTACACCATCTCCAATCCAAAAAATCCATCTGCTTTCTTCCCTACAACTTTGTTTCCCTTAATCAAACAGTCATTCCAACATGTCACCTGACTTCAATATTTTACATTTTTCCAAATCTTTCCAACTCACTCCTAAAGTATTCCCCTAACACAGCCTGAGAAAATTCTAATATTGTATATGTTCAACCAGAGACCAAACTTGAGCTAATACTGTAAACATGAACAGCCCAAAACAGATTTGGTAAAAGCAAGGTTCTATGTAAGAGATGAAGGAGTAGTGGAGTATTTGACACCCCATTCAGTACAAGGTTGATTCAGAGAGCTGGATGGGTTAAATTGGTATCATCCTCCACAACAGGAGTCAGCAACCATTTTCTGATAAAAGCACAGAGAGCAAATATTTTAGACTTTGCCACCAAGAGGCAAAATCAAGCATAGTATATAAGTATTTATATAACAAAAGAGAAAACAAATATTCACAAATATTTTGTTGGCAAATTCAAAATATAGTCATAATTGGGTACATGTTATTGTTATGCCAGTCTCCTAATGAGAAGAATGAAAATCTTTTGATGGCCATAATACTTCCCCTATCACTGCAGTTCAAAGTTAGTGTTTACAATCAAAATCAACTGTAAATGTTCACCTATTAATGCAGACATTTAATAAGATTTTAAGTCTTTCATATTTGTACAGTACATAGACTGGTACTGCCAAATACCAGTATCAATCCATGAGCATAAGATTTTAATTAAGTATATTCAATGCTTAGCAGGCATGGTGCAATGGCATAATAAACACAATGTTTCTTCATCTAATTCAGTAACAAAATAATCCACACTCTGCTGTGCCTTAAAAGTGTCACATTTTAAATCCATTTCCTCTTCTTCTTTTGACACTACAGGCATGAACTGATAATAAAAATAAGATGCCACAGTACATTGATATGTGTGGCACTCGAAATGCTGTTGAGTTATAACTGTGTCACTGTGATGTGTATAGTGCCAAGCAGCAGTGTGAAGTGATGAGTGTGACACATATGGTCTCTGTCACAACTGCCTGGCTCTGCCACTGTAGCAGGAAATCACTCATAGACAGCAGGTAAATGAATGAGCATGGCTGTGTTCCAATAAAACTTTATTTATGTACTCTGATATTTAAACATCACATAATTTTTGTTTGCCACAAAATATAATTCTTCCTTTGATTTTTCTCCAACCATTTAAAATGCAAGCAGCATTCTTAGCTCGTGGGCTGCACAAAAATAGGCAACTAGCTGGATTTGCCTCATGGGCTATAGTTTGCTGACTCACGCCCTATAAGAACCAAGAGAATCACTTTTCCACATAGAGAACTGCCATTCTTCAATTAAGAGATCCTATTTATATTCTATTAGAAAAGCTAAATATGTTCTGATTTTAAATTTTTTAAAATGTACTTGAAATCCTAAGGCCTGAGACTAGATTTTGCTTTAGAATATAAGACTATACATTTCACATAATCATGATATTCAAATATATCTACTACTGATAGGCAATAACAACTTATAATAAAGAGACCTCACTTGAAATCAGAAAACAGAGTCAACAAAATAACTAAACAGGACCTTAATTCTTTACCATTTTATTAAAATTAATCAAAATTCCTTCTTTTGCAGACAAGTTAATGCTTATATTATTTTGGAATAACCTGCTATCTTTAATTTGTCATACTTAGCCTACTGACGTGTTGATTCAAAACTCCATTTAAGTTTGCAATAGGTCACCATTAGATGACTCATCTGTCCATAATGACAAAAAGCACAAAACAGACACTTAAATATATTCTTCTAATGTTCAAAATTGTATAGACTTGAATTTTTCAAGTAATTTGATAAACTAAAATTACTGAGTCCCAAATTATTCATTTAAATAGTAACTAGATGAGATGAAATATTTGCATATATAATTTGAATAAATAGATGATTAAAAATAAATTAAGCGCAAAAACCCTTTCAGCATTTGGCAAAGAAGGTAGATGCAAAAAAAAGAGGCAGATGGGAGACAGGTGTTGGTAGGGAAGGAGAGAGACTATGTTATATATAATAGAAACAAAGAAAGCAACCTCAGATTTAAGCCCAAAAATAATGTAGCCTAAATGCATGTGTGATGGGAAGTGCACAGCCTCAGATGCCCAGTACTAGAAGTTACCTGAAGCTGAGAAACAGCCTTTGATCACATGGTAAGACACCATCCAAAAATTTTTCCTATAAATAGGAGATAATCCTACGAATAATAGAGTTTAACTCTCCTATGTATTTAGACTTTGATAAATACAGTTGATATATAAATAATGAGATTACAATAAAATGCTTTGTGGTACATATTCAGATGGGTAAAGGTGGTAACTTTATCAGGTACATGTCATAGTGTTAGATTTCCATAACAGAGGGGATAAGTAATCTGTCCAGTTTCACAAACATAATTTGCCAAACTATACACCAACTTACATATGTAGAGACATTTTATAAGAGCGCTTATATATCTGTATGTTATATAACACTGGGTATTATCCAATTATTTAATCTTTGCTAATCTGGTAAGTGAAATAGCCTAATTCTTTTTAATTTATATTTAATTGCCAATGAAGACTATCTTTTCCAAGTACTATTGGTAATTTGTATTTCTTTTTCCAGGAACTAACTGTTCATTTGTTTCTTTCACTTCTATTAGAATAATATTACAATACAATCTACAACTGAATTAACAATATTAATGCCTTCAGGAAAGAAAAGATGTTTAACTTAAAGCACTACTAAGTTAAAAAAAAAAAAAAGGAAGAAAGATTTTCCTAAGTCTTATATTACATTCAAAAAATACATACAGTTTTAATGGAATTACCTTATATTTATTTGAAAGTGCCAGCAGAGACACTGAATAATTCTCTGGGAATAAAATTCTTGAAGAAACCCTAATCTTAAACTCATATCCTGAATACAGATACTGTTCAATGAAATGTAACTGAAGTTTTATCTCAGTAAAATGTGAGCAATTAAAACTTCTATCACATTATCAAAGATTTATTACCTTTAATTTATTGCATTTTTGTTTACTGCTTCACCACTATAATTAAGAAACAATGATTTATGAGCATAACTAATTTTGCTCTCATTATACCCTAGAAAGCTATAAAACAAATCCTTCTTTGGTCACAAAATCTCTAATTTTACATAAGCTTATAACAGGTAGCTATTTTTAATTTTACCACATTATATTCCAATATCTATATACTCACTGTTTTTGGTGTTTATTAAAACATATTAATCAATTTCAGTGTAACCTCCTTGAAGGTATTAACCTTTACAACCTTAGATATATAGTAAATATACTGGATGAATAAATTAGTAAGTTATTTGGGAGCAATGTAACACAAAAAAACAGGAATAATCTATGTCATATTCCTTCACCAGCAGCACGTGAACTGAGAAATGGAATGTCTCACTGCACAAGAATTGAGAAACTCTGCTATCTATTTTGTACCATACATTCAACTCTATTGTTTAGAGCAGAGTCTCTCAACCTCAACACTACTGATATTTTCACCAGGTAATTCTTTGTTTGGGAGGCTGTCCTGTGCACTGTAGAATGTTTAGCAGCATCTATAGCTAATGTCTCCAGATACTGTCAAATGTCCCCTGGAGTGTAAAATCACCCAGGGCAAGGACTAATGGTTTAGAGATAGCTGACATTTTAAATATCAACGGTCAGAAACCTAGTCAAAGTGCGACTCCTGTGTAGGGCATGAAAAACTTAGGAACAGCTTCAAAAATCCCAATAAGGCTGCTAGGAAAAACTCTGTAATGCAGGGTACTCCCATGCCTTCACTGCTCTTATCAGTAGTCAGTATACCATAATTATTAAGCCTTCATCTTGTACACATGATTCGCGGACAAATATTTGTTAGTTTCTTCAATCCTATGTAGCCAGCTTTAAAGATTCCAAACACCTGGCTGGGCACAGTGGCTCACGCCTATAATCCCAGGACTCTGGCAGGCCAAGGCAGGTGAATCACTTGAAGTCAGGAATTTGAGATTAGCCTGGCCAGCAGGGCAAACCCCATCTCTACAAAAAACACAAAAATTAGCCAGGCATGATGGTACATGCCTGTAATCCCAGCTACTGGGGAGGCTGAGGCCTGAGAATTGTTTGAACTGGGAGGCAGAGGTTGCAGTGAGCCAAGATCGCACCACTGCACTCCAGCCTGGGCAACAAAGTGAGACCTCATCTCAAAAATAAAATGAAATAAAATTAAAAAAAAAAAAAGATTCCAAACCCCTTTCCAAGAGCCAGTCCGAGTTTCCCACCTTAGCTAATTACTGTTTGGACGAACGGAGGCAGGATGGTGCACTTCCGGGTTCTTCTTCACCAGCAATTCTTCCCGTGTGCGAGAATGCAGCTGACGCCCGGGAAGGTGCAGATTAATCAGGCATGCACCAGGTGATGTTAATCTGAAGAGACCAAGATTTACCTGGTGGCACCTGCGGAGCGACATGCCCGTGCCCCGCCTATTGCCCTTCCACTCCTAGAAAAGTCGCTCCCAGCAGATGCGCCGGGGGTGGGCTTTCTCAGCCCCCACTCTTGTGGGGACTGTATTAGAAACTCCACCCCCGCCCCCCCCGCCTCCCCCCCCCACCCCTCCGGTCCCTGAAGCTAGATGACCAAAGAATAAATTTGCAGTTTTGCTTTTAGCCTTGCCTACTCGCTGGTTCTTTTGTGCCCACTCGGCTGGTCTTAGAAAAACAAATCAATTACCTGTACCACTACCACGTTACTGAACAATAGAAAGAAGATTGTTTAATTATATTAGGTAGGGACATTTGGCTGAGCCATTTCAGGTAAACTTCCAACAGGTGATATGATATAACATGTCTAACATTGAGGAGCAATGAGTGCATAATCACTTATAGCTGTGGTTCTGGTATAAAGAAAAACACATGCAATATTTGTTAATATATAAATTTCCTTGTGTTGCTCCCGAACAAAATCAGGAGATAGGTTAAATATTTAGAAGTAGCGCACCTTATGTTTTCTAAATTCAAAAATGTACTACTAATTGCTTTTAATGTTTGAAAAGAACTAAAAACGCATTGAGATTTCTCAAAATTCCTTTAATATTTTATACAACAAAAACAACAAAGTGAAGAAGGAACTGATTTAATAGTGTATAACAGAAGACATCCCTGCTTCAAGAGAAAATAATTCAATTAAAAGTCAATTTTTTGTACTAAGCGCTCTGACATCAATAACTCTCTTATCTCTAACAGTAAACAACCTAATTTCCAAAATGGTTCTTCCCATAAATTGTGAGGATGAAATGCAATTTAAAAATATATATAAATTTGGAAAAGCATAAAGCATTATTCTAATATCAAATACTAGCAACAATTGGGCAAATGAATGTAACATCACGCAAAACTTTGATATTTAGAATTACCAAAAGTAGTGATGAAAATGAGTAAAATTAACATATTTCTCAAAACACGTCACTCTGACCCCCAAAATTTACTTTTCATTACTTGTAAAAATAATTGAAATTTTAAATCTGATAGAGTACAATTATAAAGCAATAATACTAGTATTTAAGTTGTTCATATTTTGTAAATACTTACATTACTTGCAAATTTTCTGCTGTTAAATTATTCCACATGATCTCATTTGCCTGAAGATTTTCATTTTCTTCCAATAAGGAAGTATCAAACTCTATTTCTTGTTCTTTATCAGCCGTTGTTCTAGTAAAGCATGCCAAACAATTTTGATCATTGTAAATACAGTATCATAATACATCTTCATATACACCAAAGGCAGAATATTTGTTTTTATCCAAAATTATGTTAACAAAGTAAACACAGATAGTATAAATCAAACTAAATCCTAGGTTTCAAAATTGTGTAACTTGAGACTTAGTTTCCTTTTTTGCAGAATTCAGATATTAACCTGCTTTATTCCTGCCACAATTGTAGTAAGTATAAAATAAGATGCCATGGAAAAGTATTTGGTGCATCATAAAGTTTAATATACATATAAAGTCATGGTACTATTACATAAGTGTTAAAAAGAAAATATAATTTCATGGATTTAAGCATGGATTAAATATGGATTAACAACTAACATATTTTTACATATAAAAAACTATACATTATATAGTTATCATCATTGACAAAGAACTTTTAAAATTAAAAGCAGACAAATTAATCTGAAATATTATATGTCTTAATAAGATCTTAAATATTTCTTATTTTTATCTGCGGTTACTATATGAATGAAAAATAACACTGTCATAAATCCTTAAAGAGGAATAAACATGTCATACCTGTGAACATCTATGAAATTATTGTATTCTGTACTAGGATCTATCTGTTCAACCGACATTTGAATCTCTTTATGGACATTCACTATCTCCTCTGTGACAAGACTGGTTATCTGGCTGTATTCATCAAATATACCTTTGCTGAAAACAAAAATAAAATTTTGCAGCATTTTAAAGTTTTATCAAGAGAAGTACCATCTCAAAAAGGATTCAGAACAATAAGCATAAGAAATATAACATCAAAATATACAGATGGTTGTTTCCTGTACCACCTTATTTCACACCTGGAGAGGAAAGTGGGGGGATTATATAAATGTACAGATTAGCAATTTATATTTGTTATCATACAATAATTACAAACGATCTAGAGTAAAGCATTACTTTTTCAAACATGTATGTGATATGTCCAAAATGTAGGGCCAGAGATGATAACCTTCTGTGTCTAAATATTCTCATATAAATTTTGGGTTGTATAACATGGAACTCTGATCAACTCCTGACTCTTTAATGTTCCTTTCCAGTGTCTGCTACTTCCTCACATGCTCTACCTTTCTGGTTCTTCCCTGCTTCTCTGGGCCTCTGCTCTTTTTTGTATACCTAGTTGAACTGGTTCTATACCTTGAAAGACATCTAAATTTCTTCTCTTGACCTCCAATCAGTAGCAAAAATGTCATCAAAATTATTAGCCTGGTCTAATAAATGCAAAAAGGAAAAAACTATTCCATTGCAAAGACCAGCTTCCTACTTAAAAATGATATACTGTAAAAATATGCCATAGGTCACTGTCAACAACAAGTGCAGACAGACAAGCTTATCCTGCATATGCTGAAATAAATATAAAGCATGGTTTGTTTTTCTTTTCCACAATAATTACTTATAAAAAACTAATCCTTACAAGCTCCCTTATTGTGAGGTATTCTCTCAATTACTTTATTTTAAATAGGAAAATATCATTTAGGTTTAAAAAATGAGATTTAAACTGTTTCAGGCAATGCTAGTTTCAAATAATTAGAGAAATCACCTGACAGACACAATTTAAAGAAAAGGGGAGGCAGAAAAATTTAATACAGATTTAGTATCTCTGGGATTATAATCTCATAAGTAAAAGTACTGAATGTTGTTCATGTAAATGAGCCTATCTAAATAACTCTTTTAAAGCAAGACAGTGGAGATCATAACATTCACCTTTAATACAAATGGGGAGGAAAAATGAAAAATATCTCCTAATATTACATGAATGGGTATTTGTTCCATGAGATTCAACTGAGGTGATATAATCATGCTTGGAATTTTTAAATTCTAAATCTAAAATAATTTTTACAAAGTACAAATAACATACCATGGCAAACTATTATATGTCTCAAAAAAATATTCCAGTGATGATGAAGATACTATTCTTGAAAATTCATGTGAACAGTTTAAAAATGTCTATTAATAAATGGAAGTAGGAAAGGAAATATTTCTAAATCAAAAGTACATACTTTAGAGATAAGTAAATTTATGAATCAAATATTTAAGTAGACATTTCACTATTTTATCAACACTAAAAAGTTTACATATTCAAATTAACTAAAAACACTTTATCTTATGTGAATATGGAGGATCACCTAAAATTTAGTCTTACCTACACACAAGTATATACTATCTAATTATCTTTATTTTCACACAAAGAGAAGTAAAAGTCAAGCAGAGTCTGGAAGGCAGCAAAGACAAATTTGGTCTTCTAATTTCAGAGGCTGTGGAAGTCAATAGCCCAAGAAATGTTATCCCTAACCTGAAATATTTGTATGTAAACCGAATAATCTAACACAGTGATAGCTAGCTGTACTAAATCTGTTATGGCACCAGCGAGCCCTTCAAAGAAAACAATGCCAATATCTGCCTCTGTCTTTACAAGGCCTTCTGTGTGTCTGTGTCCTTCCTCTCATCTTCTTACAAGGACTCCAGTCATTGGATTTAGGGCCTACTCTAAATCCAGAATGATTTCATCTTGAGATCCTTGACTAATTACATCTGCAAAGACCCTATTTCCAAATAAGGTCACATTCTGAGATTCTGGGTACACAGGAATTTTAAGGGTACATTCTTCAAAACACTACATTCCTCTCACAGAGAGTGCAGGATTAGTCAGAAGACTTCAAGCTTCAAGTTCCAGATCTGCCACCTCTTAGCTTTGTGATTCTGGGTCCATTCTTACTTGTCTGTCAAAGATAAACCGTGGATATAACCTGTACTTCCTCATTCTATAGGATACTGTAAGGAACAAGTGAGCAAACGCACATGAAACTGCTTTGCAAAGTGCAATGTAGTGTATAAACGAAATGCTTT
The DNA here is from genome assembly GCF_002776525.5 of Piliocolobus tephrosceles. NCBI lineage: Eukaryota > Metazoa > Chordata > Mammalia > Primates > Cercopithecidae > Piliocolobus > Piliocolobus tephrosceles. The sequence continues at coordinate 105,729,348 of NC_045437.1, read as the reverse complement.
GTTTTAGAAGTTATCATTTTACCTTTAACAGTTACTTTGGAATCTATTAACCCATTTATGACTAGTGTTTCATTGTTGGAACGCTAAGCTTATGGGAGTTATTTATATCCTGCTGCTCAAGGTTATTGCTAAGGTCTGATTTTTCACACACAAAAAATGTTCACACAAAAAAATTTGCAACCTCTGGCATAAATGGGTTAATTTATGTAATATACAGGCTTCCTCTTGTACCATAACCTGAAAAATGCTCATAATAATTTTTCATATCAATTTACATTTCAAAATATGCTAAACCTAAGAGCTTATATGCTAATTTATGTAATTACAGATAAAGTAACTACAATGCAAGAACCTGCATTAAACTGGTCCAAGTTCCTTTTCTCATACTTCACTACTTATTTGTGAATTTTATCTCCACCTGAGAGATAACCAACCATTTACTTCTTTTCTAACTCTCTTTCATTACTACACCATTTTTCAACCCTACACATAGTTCACAGCAACTCTAACATTGAAGAATTCCCCTATGCAATTTTCAGTGAAAGAAAATTGAATTTAGTCATTTGGGAAGCACTGAAACAACTAAGCAAGGAGATAGGGTCTACCAAAGGATGACTTTTTTTTTCTGTCATTTTGTATCAGTGTGTATGATAAACATGTGTGCATTTGACTTACTAATTAAAGTATATTGTTAGATCGGGAAGGCAAGAACTGTGGTCTGCTCATCTCTATATCCCTAAGCATCAGGTAATGTGTTTTGTATATGTAAAACTTCAATAAACATTTGTTGATTTTAATCTTTTACAGAAGAAAGAACAAGAAGCTGACAAATAAACCTTCAAAAAAATCTCTTCCTTGAGCCTTTTCAGTTGTTCAAGATTTAAATACCCAATTCTCTGGAGGCAGATACTCACTTCCAAACACTTTTCAACTTATAATTTTTTTTTTTTCATTTAAATTTCCAGCTAAGGGAACAAAACAAAAACATACAAAAGAAGGACCATTTTGGAAGCTAGCTAGAAGGTTTAGGGGATAAGCACAAACTGAAGGGACATCAAAAGTGAAAATCAAGAAGAATCAAGGTCTGAAATACCCATTGGAGTGGGTCAATAATAAAACTTACGAAGCAACACCTAAACTAGAGAGAAAATATGTTGAAATCATTTTGTGAAGGCATTTTATGATAAAAAGAAAATGTATCTTACAGTGCTTTTATCATTTCTTCTTGCATCTTTTGTAAGGAGTCCAGAAGCAGGGGAAGTGTGATATCATAATACTGATTTTGATGGAGCTGTGCCCCTTTCAACGCCAATACATACTGATTGTGCAACATATGAAGTTTCATTGTTGCTTTGTCGTATCGTTCCTTGGCCTTTTCAGTTTCCTTCCCTAAAAAAAAAATTGAAGAACGTTAGTAAAAGAAATAAATTTTATCTTCACTACATGAAAACTGAATTACTACTGTTTTGTTATTTCACACATTTTATAAATAACAAAATTTTATTGAACACATACTATGTGCTTAGCTTTATGCAAGATACTGTTGATTTGCCCATCCTTAACACAAAGGTTGCCAAGAAGGAGGCATATAGGATACTAAATGGTGAATAAAGGTCAAAGTAAAACACAAAAAAGTACAGATATATGATCCTTTTCATCTTCAAGAAGCTTACACCAAATTGAAACAACAGTGCACATAAAACTGTAAAACCAAGAAACCAAGAAAGTTTGTAAATAATGTTAAATTTTTAGGTCTATGTTTGAGATATCAATAAAGACAAGGGTACTCAGAGGAGGCTTTGTGGAGAAGACAAACCTTAAAATATGGGACATGTCTGGAGAAGTATAAGAAAGATAAGAACGGATAGTTCCTTCCTCTCACCTTCCTTTTTTCCCTTCATTCCTTCCTTCCTTCCTTTCATTCAATGAATATTATTAGCTGAACACTACTAGGCACTGTGCTACACACTGGGAATTCAGTATTTGGCAAAACAGAGTCCTTGACATAGAGCCTTGTGAACTGGAATACGGAGTGAATACATGGAAAGAACAAAGTTACACAGAGATAAGCTTGTCTAAAGACAGCAAGTTTTGAGAAAGTTAAAGAAATAGGTCTGCTTAGGTAGGGCACTTCTAGGTGCTGAATAACTTGAAAATCAAGCAGAGAAATTTAGACTTCATGTAGAAGAAGTCTGAGAGATACTGATAATGTTGTAAGTTAAAACATTTTATGGTTCCTCCACTAGTCATTTAGAAAACATTTACAGATTGCCAATATAAGCGAATGAATATATAAATAAATGAAAATTTTAAGCAGATCTTAAACTTCTGATGCAAATTACACAAATATTTCTTGTCAATGTAGATTCAGAAAATAAACTGTTCAAGATATTTACTAATTTCTGCCCTTTCCAAAGAGGTCCTCCAAATAAATCCCCTCCCCAGAAACAGATCTTAAGTTGAGAATTTTTGACGGCAGGCTCCCTTTTGTTGCCGTTCTGCGTAGGCTCAGCAACCACCTGAGTATTCCTCATTTAAGAATCTCAGTACCCCAGAGCAAAGAGCAGAGAAAAGGTGAGGCTTTTACAAAGAGGGACAATTTCAGACCTCAGACCATTCCTAGGAAGAACAACAGAATGAGAAATAGAATTCCTTTGCTTTCTCATCATCCCTCCAATTCTGATGCTCAGGAACTACATCCACATCACATAAACAGAAACAAACCTTCTGGCAGACTTGTATGTCTCTACTATCAATACATTCTAGTGTTCACAAACACTAGAATCACCACTGACTTCTAGGGAGTAACACACAATTATATTAAAGAGTTTAATTCTGTACCCATAGTCCATTCACTGGCTCTTGCACATGGGGATATTAATAACTGTCCAAGTTATTAATAAAATGTTACCCAGATAATCTATTTCACTTTATAACATAAAGAACTTCTCAGTAAGAAAATAATATTGTCATCTGAGTATCTCTAACCCCTGTCACTGCTGACCAGAAATATGTTCTAAAACTAGAGTGGCAGGAGGGAAGCAAGTACATTAATTCAGTTCTCACCTGAAGAAAATCAGAAAGAAAAAAAAAAAACTTTAATCACTAAAGTAGTTTTTCAAACTTTTTGACTACCACCTACAAGATAATGTATTTTATGTCACGAACTAGTAAATAATCATATATGTGTTTATATAACTTTAATATAAAATGATTATTCTCCTTACTATGAGGTATGCCCAGTGACTTTTTCAAAAATTCTAATCTATTTGAATTTTTTTAATGTTTATCAGAAATCAGTAAACTTTTTGCCTCAGTTAAAATAAATCCCTAGAGATTTATTTCACTCTGCATGACACTTGGCACAACGTTTTAACTTAGCAATTAATAAAATGACTTCCGTAATACTAACCATGAATGATTCTTAATGTTCTAAGGAACATATCCTCCCACATGATCAGTTACTATAATAATTTTTCATAGAATAATATAATAGCATTTTTATTCATGAATATTACTACTTAGCATTCTTCTTACAGAATATATTTCATTAAAAGTCCCCAAAAGTCAATGCAATTGCCTGGGTACGATGGCTCATGTGTAATCCCAACACTTTCAGAGGCTGAGGAGGGCAGATTACTTGAGGTTAGGAGTTCGAGGCTGGCCTGGCCAGCACAGTGAAACGCTGTCTCTACTAAAAATACAAAAAAATTAGCTGGGTGTGGTGGTGCGTGCCTGTGGTACCAGGCATCGGGGAGGCTAAGGCAGGAGTATGACTTTAACCCAGGAGGCCGAGGTTGCAGTGAACCAAGATCAAGCCACTTCACTCCAGCCTGGGCAACAGAGTGAGACTCCATCAAAAAAAAAAAAAAAAGGTCAATGCAACTGACATATCTATGGCCAGCCCACAGCCTTCCATCTAAAAATGAGCACCCTTTTCCTCTCCACCCACACAAGTTAGCAGGAGGCTTCTATATGAAGCTGACACTCAAGATCTAAGGTATATAACTGCCCATATAGGAACCAATATTTTGGTTAGAAGCGAAGTCATATTAATTCCTGAATAAGAGTAAAAGTTCACTAACTCCTGCTACAGAAGCTGCCCTTTTCAAGGCCCATTTCAAGGTTTTTGGTCTGTTTTTTTTTTACTCACCATTTTTAAGCTAGTTTAAGTTTCATTTACTACTTGAAATTGAATAAATTAATTCTGACAACAGTTCAAAAGGTCAGGTACAATTAACCAGATAAGTTAATTCCAAGTAATAAAGACACTTTCTACAGTCCACATGTTCATAATAAGAAAACAAAACAGGCAGTTACCATGCAAGTGTATTTGAGTATTGTGCTCTAAGATGTTAACGTTTTACTGTCAGTTCAAAAGGTATAATCAATTCACTGAATTCCACATTTTGCCCTATTTAAAAATTTTATTGTTATATAAACTATTATTCCTAATTCCCTAAATTTTTTAGTCTAACTTCAGAAGACAATCTCTCTACACATTTTCATTAAGACATTTAAACCATTTAAACCACCCATCTGTCCTTCCATTTGCACAGATATTTAAACTGCACACTACCCATCTGTCTTTCTAGCTGGTGTAAAATGATTCACTAAATACACAACACTCAACTCACTAAGATTTTATGCTCCAAGATAACATTAGAAAAATTAAGAATTTCCCAGATACCTTTTCCTTTATTAAATATAGTATATGACAAACAACCTGAAGCTATTAGAGTCAAAATTTAATCATCAACAGCTTACCAATGGTCATTAATAACAATTACAAAAATACTTAATGCCTTTAGAAACATCCAATGCGGAATCCATTGTATTAATAATAATAAATTCTCAAAACCACTTTCAGGTTTAAAACCAGATTTCAGGTTATGTTTTAACAGATTTTGGGGAGGAGTACTCCACAGCTCACATACACTTCTACATTTGGTTATAAGGCATACTTATGTATGCACATTATCAATCAATCTTTTATCTCCCTCCCTTGAAGGTATAAACAAAGAGTTTTAAAAACATGCTCACTTACCATGATTTGGAAAGGGATTCTATGCTACTTTTTACTGATTTGTTTTAAAATAAATGTTTACGGTGCTATACAGGATATATAAGTCAATTTCAGAAATGTTAATACCATATAAAAACCAATGTTACAAATAAAAACCTTAAAATTCCTTTTACTTAACAAAATTGCTGCAAAAAATAACCTAATATAATTCTATTTACTTCAAAATATCTCAGATCACTAACATACTGTCTTAACTTTTAAATAAATGCATATGATCTTAAAATTATGTGAAGTATATAGAATAAAACAATTCTTATTTTTCATTCAACAGACACAGAATCCTATCTTTGTTCTGTGTGCTTTTTTCCTTTTTTTCTTTAAATGATGACAGGCATTGCAGCAGGGCATGGAGTGTTCTACGTGTCAATCAACAAGGAGGAAAACATCCAATTTTTCCTCCTCTACATAATAAAATTCACAAAGAGATTAAATTATAATTCGTTTGCCACAACTTGTTGACAAATCTATTTAATGTTTTGTAATGACAGAATGTATAAACAACATGTCACGCCATAAACAATATAAGGAAGCTAGCAAAACTCAATTATGTAAGTTTGACATTTACAAGAGAAAGGCTAGACTACTCATTAAGCTAGTCTAAAAAGTCACCTTTTTTATTATAAACTTCTGAAGTGTTTGCCATTTGTGAAATATTATGGTAGAAAGCCTGTGATAATAAATAAGAAGTGATTATTTTCTAAAAATAAAGTGCCCACAAGTAGACCCTGCTTCGATTTGGATAACTAAACTTTCTACCACCTTACAATTTTCCTTTCTTTCAGAACATTCCTTGTTAATATGGTTTGGCTCTGTGTCCCCACCCAAATCTCATCTGGAATTATAATCCTTGTAATTCCCATGTGTCAAGGGAGGGACCAGGTGGAAGGTGACTGAATCATGAATGGGTTTTTTTCCCCCATGCTGTTCTCGTGATAGTGAGTTCTCAGAAGATCTGATGGTTTTATAAGGCAGTTTTCCCTGCTCTTGCTCAGTCTCTCACCTGCCGCCGTGAAGTCGTGTCTCTTCCTCTTCCACCATGATTGTAAGTTTCCTGAGGCCTCCCCAGCAATGTGGAACTGTGAGCCAATTAAATCTCTTTTCTTTATAAATTGCCCAGTAAGTATATGTCTTTATAGCAGTGTGAAAAGAGATTAATATGCTCCTCAACTTCACAATTTTACTTATTACTCTACAATCACTATCCTAGGCACACAGAGTATGAAGAAAATGCACAGGAATTCATCTTAACTTATAGTTATTTGGGTCAAATGTACACACAAGTTTTTTTCACATGGAAGTTTAATTCAAGTGTGATATGTAGAAACAACGAAGGAGCTACCTTTTTTACTCAGTGTGGTTCTGACAAGAACAATGTTAAAAGTCAATTCTAGTCTTAGCTTTTCCTTTGATTAGCTGTGCAGCCCCAAGCAAACCATTTAATCTAAATTTCAGTTTCTGATTTTTAAACATAGGAGTTAAATTATCTGCCCTTTCTAATTCACTGGGTTGTAATAGAGACTAAATGGCAGAAAATTGACAAAATGCAGTTAATAGCAAAGGCTAAATAAAGCACAGAATTTGGAAAGACAAAAAGAAAAAAAACTTTTGTGTTTATATGCTCCTACAAAGCATTAAAAAAAATAATAGGTATGGCCAGACACGGTGGCTCACACTTGTAATTCCAACATTATGGGGGACAGAGGCGGAAGGATCATGAAGTCAGGAGTTCAAGACCAGCCTGGCCAATATGGTGAAACCTTGTCTCTATTTAAAAATACAAAAATTAGCTGGGTGGTGGTGCGCACTCCCAGCTACTCGGGAGGCTGAGGCAGGACAATCACTGGAATCAGGAGGCGGAGCTTGCAGTGAGCCGAGATCGTGCCACTGCACTCCAGCCTGGGCGACAGAGTAAGATTCCGTCTCAAAATAATAATAATAAATAGGTATATACATATTTTGCTACTTTTAATAAATTTCCTGGCATAAGAAAATTTGATTTATCAAGAAACATTTATTAAACATTTTATGGGTTTTGAACTGTTCAGAGAACTGAAAGTGATACTTTATTTAAAAATTCAATATAAAACACCTTTAAAGAGCAAGTTGTCACACTCTGTGTAATATAATTTCCTTGCATATATAGTGATTGCTACATTTGATTGACCCACAGTCTTCTAACAACCTGTAAAGTGAATGATGTACCATGTCCAAATCTACATTCCATAATTTTACAATACTGTGAATGAGGGAATTCTGGGTAGCTGGGATGTGGCAGCAGCATAATTCTGAATCTCCCACGTTACCCAAAACTATAATAAAGAAAAAATGAAAAATATAACTCATACCCTCAGCATAACAGGCAGACAGAGTCCAAATTTTAAATTGGCTATGAGTAGAAAAGTAAACACCAAATCTCTACAAATGATCTCTCCCCCTCCCATAGCAAGCCTTTATGAAGACCAAAGGCTGTTGGGTGGGTTGTTTGGGGGTGGGTGTAGGGGGGTGAGGCAGGGGTGGGGGTGAAGAGAAGAAACAGCAGCATGCTTAAGACTGATCTAAAAACAACCATCAGAAAAAGAAGGTCTGCTCTACATGTGAAAATACTGAAAAACTGTAGTGGTAGATCACAGCAGTGACAGTAATATAAGAGTTAAAGAAGGAGGAACTAAGATACTATTTCTCATCTACCAAATTGAGAAACTCTGTTGGTGAAGATATGGAGAAAAAAAATTCATACACTTCTAGTAGAAATACAAATTGGTATAATCCTTATAGAAGGAAATTTGGCAATATCTAACAAAATAACATGTAAGTATACCTTTTAACCCAGCAATCACACTTCCTGGAATTTATATCACACTTCTGGGAATTCATTCCTCCAATCACACACACAAACACACACACATACAAAACACATATATAAGGTTATTTTAAGCTATATGTCCATATGTAGGAAAGAGCTTAAATAATCTTAAAGTAGCATGCAGTTGTTGAAAAGAATGAAAAATTAGCAAGAGACTGTGATGACAGAAAAAAAAAAGAATGAAAAAAGTGTCTACCAACTTGGATGTTGTCATTTTCAGGATGCATTATCAATGGAGAAGCAAAGGAAAAAGAATATTATATAACCGTAGTTTTGTGTAAGAAAGAAAGGGAAATAAAAATGATTGAGTTTTCTATATGGTTTTGAACAGTGTTAACTTTTAGAATCACTAAAGTTTCACATAGAAATAAACAAAATTAACAAGAATGGGGGGGCGGAATTAAAATGAGATACAACAGAAACAAATGAACCAAACTGTATTTCCAGTGAATAACACTAACCACACTAAAAGGAGTAGGGAAGTAATTTTGTAAGAAACTAAGTAACTTTGGAAAACAGTATATGATTACAAACAGAAGGCTAAAGACAAGAAAAGATTTAAACAAATACCAAACTGTAATTTTTAAGTTTCATTTTCCAGAGGCATGAGTTAGCAATATTGAAATTACTTTCTGTGTATTCTAGCATTTGAGCAAGTAAGTAAAATATTGTGAATGACAGAAGCTAGGTTTCTCACTTCCAGAGAAAGCAGTTGCAAATATATAAATAGGAAGAGAAGGAATAAACTCTCTGGTATTAGATTTGAATTTCAAGTATCAATGTGAACCCCTCAGTGTATCCCTAGATAGACCAATAGATAACAGAAAAAAAGCACAGGTGTACATGGGTGTGTACATGTTGCTTATTTCCTGTCTCTGTCAATTAACAGGACCTAGAACAAGATACTCCACTAGCAATGAGCACACCAACGGCCAGATATTGTTTTCCAAATACAATTCTCCAATAAAAGGAACTAGGGTTTCATAGAGAAATGGAACCTGAAGTAGGAAAAGTATAAGATGAGCCAGAAAATACGTACTCAATGAACGACAGGAATGTGTCAAAAGGACAGAGGAGCCAGTTTGAAGTGGCTCCTACTACCCAAATCTGAGCATGATAGTATATAATTATTATAGTACAAAATTATAATCCATGAATAAAAATCTGAATCTGTGAGTTCATTCTAATACACTAAATTAATACATAAATTCAAAAAATAAACTGGAGAGAGGGAAAAGCCCTTCCATATACTAAAAACAAATTAATAAATATAAAAGGAATAATGGAATTAGAAAATTACCATTTCACAATTGCCATGATAATAAATAATTTTTGGCAAGTATCATTGATAGACAGAAAAATTAGTGGGTGAAAATCTGAAGAGTAACACCATATTTACACAGTGTCAATGTTTTCCCTACAATACTTATTAACGAAGAAAAATGAAAATGTAACTTCAGTGTGGAGAAATCAAGTATATACCACCTTATTCCAATGATCAAATTAATATCCAGTAATGGGATGAACTGACATCATGAACCTGATATAAAGCACCGACAACAGAACATCATTTCTATGGTATTCCTATGAAAAATAAATAACAAATATTATGCAGAAAAACAAATCAAGGAATACTGCACAAAATAACCACCCTATACTGCTCAAAAATGTCAACGTTTTGCGTACCATGAAGACTATTAACTGTTTCAGCGTAAAGGCAACCAAAAAGATATGACAACTTAATAAATATACATTTACGTTTTTATATTTACACATACACACACACACATACATATATATGCACCACATACAGAGACAGAAAAATATAAAGCAAATGTGGTAAAATGTGAACATTAGGGAAACGTGAGTGAACTATGGGAATTCTTTTTACTATTCTTTCAACATTTCTGTAGGACTGAAATGACGTTAAAATATAGTTAAAAGACAGCTGTGAAAACTGGATCAAACTTTTAAAGTAACAGAATAATCATTATATCTAAAGGACTGGTGTTATTCAGCCTACAGATAAGAAGCCTCAACAATTTGTTCTTTAAATATCAAAACACTGATTTCCTAGTTCAGAAAAGAAAATTTAGTTTTAATTTGTATGTCTCCTAGCAGGTATGTTTCCACTGCATGTAATATTAATACAAAAAGAAGCCACACTATGGAAAAAAAAAAAAAAGATTTAACTCTACTTTAGAAGACTAGTCAAGTATGTGGAAAAACAACATTTACAGAAAATTTAGGGCATTCATCCTTTAAATGTTTATCTACAATCCATGGTGTTCTAGGTTATATGAGGGATGCACAGTTATAGTCTCTTCCTAAAAGATATTTGATAAGAAAAAAATAAAATGCAGGCTCACCAAATAGTCATCAAGATATAACTGTACCAGAAGAAGTGCAGAGATCATCATTAACTTAGCATAAACAACCACACACTAACCCCCAACTCCTAATATGTACTATGATACGAAATGTATCTAATAAGTTGATGAACACTTAATAAACTGGCTTAAAAGCTACATGTTATGCATAAAATATCTCTAGAAAAAGCAGATAATATCTGTTGCCTCTGGAGGAAAAAAATGAATAATGACTGGGAAAAAAAAAAACTTTTCATTGTATACTTAATAGTTTATACCTTATGATTTTGAAATCTGAGCCACATTACTGTGAAAAGGGAGTCCGTGAACCCATTTTTAGAAATTACTCTGAAGAGAACTTCCATAAGCTTTCACCAGCATATCTAACCTTTTTATCTGAATCCATATCTCTCCATCTCTCCTAAACAATTACTATGAATAAACTGTCCTTGTTCAAAGTAAAGACTAATCTATTTATTTGGGTACTAGATGTATCCTCTCTCACCTACTCAGGGACATTTCTCCAGCAATTCTTCCTTCATTTCTGCTGCCTCAACTGTGTTTCCTTCCCTAGGAGTGCAGTTTCATCAGCAAACAAGTTGTAATAGCTCCCAATCTTGAAAAACAAAAAAACCCTCCCTTTACTACACTTCTTCCAGTTACTTCCATATTTCTCTCCTCCCCTTTACTGCAGAACTGATACTAGTTATCTCCAGTTTCTTTTCTCTCCTTCTTTCTTAAACCCAGTCCATTTAGGGTTTTCCCTGTACCACTCCACTGAAATTTCTCTTGTCAAAATCACCAATAACGTACACTTTGCTAACTCCAAATCTTAGTCCTCACTTTATGTTTTAGCAGTATTTAACCTAGTTAATCACTTGCTCTTCCTTGAAACCTGTCTTCCCATATTGTCTTCCAGAATAGTTCATTCATTTAGTTTTCCTATTGGTCTTTTGTATTATTTTTATCTCTTTATTTCCCTGACTTCATGTTGGGCTCAGTCTTTGTTAAGACTCTTCTCTTTTTTATCTTCATTTATACTACTGGTAATGTCATAAAATCTCATGGCTTTAAAATGACAATTAACATTTCATATTTACAGTTCTACTCCAGACCTCTCCCTGGAACTGCTGGACTAGAGATTTAACTCAACATCTCCACTTAAGTATCTAATAAGACTCTAAAAACCAGTCTTCCCACATTTTTCCCACCTCAGTTACTAACAATGCCATTCTTCCAGTTGCTCAGGCCAAAAATCTTGGCATCAGTCTTTTCCTCTTTCTCTCACAAACTACATCCAATTCAATGGCAAATCCTCTAGGCTTTTTTTTTTTTTTTTTTTTTGACAGGGTCTTGCTGCTGGGTCACCCAGGCTAGAGTGCAGTGGGGGCAATCTTGGCTCACTGTAACCTCCGCCTCCTGGGTCAGGCAATTCTGGTGCCTCAGCCTCCCTAGTAGCTGGGACTATAGGTGTTTGCCACACCAGGACTGGTTAATTTGTTGTATTTTTAGTACAGACAGGGTTTCACCACGATGGCCAGTAGCCAGGTTGGTCTTGAACTTCTGGCCTCAAGTGATCTATCTGCCTCAGCCTCTCAAAGTGCTGGGATTACAGGCGTGAGCCACTGCGTCCAGCCAGTTCTACTTTCAATAGATAGTAGATTTTCATTATTTGTGAAAGTTGTATTCCTGAATTTACCTACTGGGTAAAATTTCTTTAAAACCCCCAAAACAATACATGCACTGCATTCCAGGTCAATTATGGGTATGCCATGTGCAGAGCGCAAAAAATTTGAGTAAAGGCACAGGTTCTGAGCTGAGATTGAACAAAATTAGGCTCTGCTCTGTTTCAGCTTTCACAACTGTAAACAATTTGCAGTCTATGTGGTGCATTTTTCACATTTTTATGAATTTTGTTAGTGATTTCACTGTTTGAAATGGCCCTAGTGCTAAAGTCTGTCTAATGGTCCTACACTCAAAAAGGCTGTGATGACCCTTAAAGAGAAGATACCTGTATTAGGTAAGTTTCATTTAGCCATGAGTTATAGTACCACTGGTTGTGAGTTCAATGTTACATAAGGTGTCTTTAAATGAAAACATACATAAAACAAAGTTATGTATTGATCAGTTGCTGAAAATGTTGTCATTGCTTGCAGGAAACAAACCTTTATGTCCCCTAGGTGAAACAAGTCAGCACTAACTAATTTAATGTACACAGTGACTTTGTCAAACTACCATGAATAACAAGGATTCATTGTTTATACAGAATTTGAGCACTTCTCAGCACTTCTTTTGCTACCACCCAGGTCCAAATCAGCATGACCCCTTGCCTAAACTACTGCAACAGCCTGGAAGTAACTGTCTCCTTACTTCTGTCCTTCCTCTCTCATTTCAGACTATTCTCAAAAAGGTTACAACAATTATCCTGTTAAAATGTAAGTTCATTCACGTCACTCCTCTGCTCAAAACACCCCAATGGCTTCCTATCTTACTTGAGTAAAAGTCAGTGTTTTAAAAGAACTACCAAGATCCTACATAATCTATGTGTTGCCTGTCAGCTACCATCATTCTTCATCTCTGACCTCATGTCATACCTCCATGCCTCTCTTATCAATTAACTCAGTTACAGACAAAAAGGATCTGCACTGATCTTCAAATATGCCAGAAATGACAAAATCTCAATGACTTTGTTTGGCTGTTCCCTCTACCTGGAGTACTCTTTGCTACAGATGATCACATGGTTCATTCCCTGAATTCCTTCACTCTTTATTTAAATGTTTCTTTCTCCATGAGGAATACGCGATCATCTTCTCAATACCCAATCTCCCTACTTTGTTTCATTTTTCTCCATGGTATTTATTTATCACCATTTTACATGCTATATTTCACTTATTTCTTTTACGAATCAGCTATCTTCTGCTCTAAAACGTAAGCCTCAAGGAGGCTGGGATTTTTGTATGTATTGTTATCTACAATATCCCAAATTAAGACAGCAGTGACTAACATATAGCAAGAACTCAACAAACAGTTCTTAAATGCATAAATTGCTATAGTTCTTATTTGAAAAAAAGAAATTTAAACAAATCAATTTTTTAAAAGTTATTGAAAGATTATAATTTTACCATGTGCTGTTTAGATCACACTGTTTATATTATCAATACTACCTTCTGACATTTATATCATCTTTTTAGTAATGAAGTCCAGAACTAATATTGCTAAGAAGCTTACTTATGAAATATAGAAGACAGAACTTCTCTTAATTTTTTCATGTGTAGTACTTAGCTTTGAGTCCTTAACAAAACTAAGCAAAATAAGGACAAATTTAGCAAGTAATATAAAGAATATAAATGAATCATATAGCATATTCCATCCCATATATTTCAGCATTTAATGAGATTATTATAACTGTCATTCCAATTTCTGCACAGCTTTAACCCAATGCAAATTTCATTAAAGCTAAGAGTGCCATTACTTTTAATTACCTTGTAAAGTTCCTATCATATTAAGGAAATTTCACTTCATACTTTATGCAGCAAAAAGCATTCATTCCATAAGTTAGCTGCTGATATATATTAATCACTAAATCCAAAAATAAGTGGAAACCTCTCATTTTCAGGTCAATTCAACAGAACTCATGACCAACCACTGTAGCTTCAACTCTACTTTGGCAACTACCATGTCCAATATGAATTTTTCCATATGTTCAACTGAGAGAGAAATTTGAGTTTCAGAATATAAGGACCTCCATATAACACCCACACATGATTTTGATATTTAAATATCGCCAAAATATACAGATATTGAATAAGAAGGCTAGTTGCCATTCTTGGTGAACTCAAATTGAGTAAATTAACTAAAATAGCTTTTAAAAAGTCGTATCCATTTTTTAAAATGTGGACTTATTTAAACATAAATTTAACCATCTGTCTAAAGGCTGGACTCATTTCAAACTGGTTTTCATAATTAAAGTACTCTACAGAGACAACTCAACAGATGTAATCAATTTTAATTGGCTATAAAATATCACAAACTATTCATAATGCATGAAGAGGCAATTTAAGAAAATCTACTTCCCAATTACAGAAAAATTTACTTTTGAATGAGACTTGCAGCTACTCCCCACAGTTCTAGCAGTAGGTATCCTCTCACTCTGTCTGCTTAGGGTAAATGACAGCTTACAAATTACCAGAAGGTTTACCAATCCCTTAGCACTCTTTTATTTATCAAAGAGAAAGGATAATTAGGAAGATAGTTTGTTTCCCCACTCGTGTGATAAAAGAGGGTGAAGATAACTCCTTTCAAGTGCCTCTAGACTGATTGACATGGGCATGTGTAATGTGGAGTAGCTATCCTGTTTTCTTTTTTTTCCCTGAACATGATGTGTGATAAAGCAGAAGCATTCAGACTCCTACTCATGTAAGAAAAGGCCTCATAAATACTGTGATCGGTATTTTGAGGTTTGGTAAACATAAAACCCTAGCATAATTCTAGACCTACAGAATCAAGTAAGTAGGCTATATCTGAATATATAATTAGAAGGTAGTTATTTTTAACATCTTTTCTGATACTTCAGAATATCTTTAAGTAAACTATAAAATTTCAAAGAAAAATCACATTTGAAATTATTAAATTCAACACCATACAATTCAATATGGTTTTGTTTACATATTATAAAATTGGCATGCATTATATTTACTCTTTTTTTTTTTTTTTTTTTTACTTTGCACAAAGTACTACATGGCATCTGCATAAGAACCTGCATGTATATATATACAGGTGAAGATGATTGATATGGTTTGGCTGTGTCCCCACCCAAATCTCATGTTGAATTCCCACATGTTGTGGGAGGGACCCAGTGGGAGGTAACTGAATCATGGAGGCAGGTCTTTCCCATGCTGTTCTCATGACAGTGAATAAGTCTCACGTGAATAAGTCTCACGAGATCTCATGGGTTAATAATGCAGAATTTCCCTGCCCAATCTCTCTCTTTGCCTGTTGCCATCCATGTAAGGCACGACTTGCTCCTCCTTGCTTTCTGCTATGATTGTGAGGCCTCCCTAGTCATGTGGAAATGTAAGCCCATTAAATCTCTTTATTTTGTAAACTGCCCAGTCTTTATCAGCAGCATAGAAACAGATTAATACAATGATGTATATTATCTACAACACAAACAATTTCAGGAAATTGTGAGCCCAAAATATCTGGGAATAAATAAACTCATATAACTCTCAGAACAAATTAGGAAGGATGATAAAGTCCACTAAGACTCTAAAACTTAGGTTAATGTGTTTTGGTCTTTCATTATCACAACAAAGTTTAATTTAGTTCATATTCTTCATAGGAAGAAACAAAACCAACAAAGGCCATGGACACTGAAATCAGACAGATTTGGTTTCAACTATTTATTCTCCCCATCATGTACTTAAAAACGGTTTGTCTATGAGAAATTTCCAGGGAAACTATTTAACATTGTAAGTGACCATTATTAATTTTTTTGACTACTGTAAAATAAGTGTAGTAAAATCAATATGATCTGCCCTAAATAAACAGAAAATTACTGTAATAAACAGAATACAGATATTCTTTGCAGCATTTTTTCAGAAATCCCTTGACAAGAAAAAAAGAATAAAAAGTAAATCTTAAAAGTTTAATGTCTTCTAATAGAAAAACAAATAGTATTCCAACTTAAAAAAATAGATAAAACATTTTCCTTCAAGTTTTTTATAAAAATTTTTCTCATTTCACATGAGATAAAAAGACAAATCAAACACAAAGACAAAATACTTAAATGTGTACAGTGATAAATCTAAACTTACGGAATTCCTTGAAAAATCAAACACTATAAAAGGGTTATCTAAAGTATACAAAAACTTCAATTATTTAACTTATGCAGAAGAAAAATGAGAAACACCTTAACTGTAATCCTCAGATTAATTTATGAAACAAAACAAACACATGGAAAAGTATATTATAGATATCATATAGAAAAACAGTAGAGAATCATTATAAATTCCAAGAGGAAAAACAAGCTCAAAAAAGGCACTAAAAATATTATTTATTTTCTTTTTTCGAGACGGAGACTTGCTCTGTCGCCAGGCTAGAGTACAGTGGCACAATCTTGGCTCACTGCAACCTCCACCTCCCAGGTTCAAGTGATTCTCCTGCCTCAGCCTCCCAAGTACCTAGGACTACAGGTGCGCACCACCATGCCCAGCTAATTTTTTTTGTATTTTTTAGTAGAGATGGGGTTTCACCATGTTGGCCAAGTTGGTCTTGATCTCTTGACCTCGTGATTCACCCGCCTTGGCTTCCCAAAATGCTGGGATTGCAGGCATGATCCACCACGTCCAGCCCTAATAATATGATTTTTAAACTTCCATCATTTCACAAACAAAATGTTATTATTATTCTCTCTATCATGAATCAAGACAATGTTCTACATTTTCTCCTTGGACCAAAAGTCTTATAGCTTTATTAAAAGTGTTAATGAGACCCATCTGATAAGTTTAAAATTCACAATGTATAGCGTCTCATCAAAAGTTATCAGGCATTCAAAGAAGCAAAAATATCTATCCAAAATGAGGGAACAAATCAATCAACTGAAAGTGACTGACACAGAAGTTAGAAATGGGTGACAAGGATTTCAAAACAGTCATTATAGTGGTATTCAGTATGTTCAAAAAGTTAAGTAGATATATAAAAGATTTCAGAAAAGACCTAAATCATCCTTGAGGAGGCAAAACCTATACTGCCTGAGTTAACAACAACAACCAAAAAAAAAAAAAAAAAAAAAAAATCACCACCAGATGGGATTAAAGGCAATTAGGCACTGCAGAGGAAAAGACTACTAAACTTTTAGACATAGTCATAGAAACTAACCAATATGAAACAGAAAAAAAAGACAAGAAGGAAGAAAATTAACAGAGCATTACGATTCTGTAAGAGAACTACAAGCAGCCTAATACATGTATAACTGGCGTCTCTGAAAGACAGCAAAAAAGAGAGGGGGAGACAAAATATATGTGAAGAAATAATGGCTGAAAGTTTTCCAAATTTGATGAAAATTAAAAACTCAGATACAAGAAGCTCAAAAAACACAAACATAAATTAAAACTTCAATAAAAAACTTACAACAAAGTAAATCATGATCAAATTGCTTAAAACCAATGATAAAAGAAAAATCTTAAAAGCTACCAAAGGAAAATGAAATGTTCAGAGCAACCAAGATAAGGATTATAGCAGATTTCTCCGTGACAAGGCACTGGAGAAACATATTTAAAAACATGAAGGGGTAAAAATCTGTTTTAAAAAAATTCTATACCCCCAAAAAATATATTTTAAAAATGAAACTGAAATAAATGTTTTTTCAGACATACATAAAGAATTCATTATTTGCAGATCTACATTACAAGAAATTTTAAAAGTAAGCCATTCAGGCAAAAGTAAAATGAGACCAAATAGAAATAGAGACATAGGTAAATAAAGAATGCTGGAAAAGATAAGTACATGGATAAATATATGAAATATTTTATTATTGAAGATAATTTACTATTTAAACAAAACAAAAACAATGTAATGTGTAGTTTGCAACATGAGCAAAAGTAAAATATACAAAACATATCACAATAATAGCACAAAGACAGGAAAAGGAGAAACAGAACTATACTACTGTAAGATTCCCATACTATATACATGGTATGTATACAAAGTGACATAATACCACTTAAAGATATATTATGGTAAATTACATACAAAATAAAATAAAACATTAGAGCTAACAAATCAGCAAAAGAGATAAGAATCTTCAGAAAAATGTTCAATTAATCCAGATAAAGGTAGAATAAAGGCAAAGTGAAATACAGAATACATGGAACAAAGAGAAAATAAACTGCAAAATGACAGATTAAACTTAACATGATAAAAAGTTACATTTAAATATTGGTCTAAATGCCACTAATTAAAAGGTGGGGATTATCAAGAAACAAAAGCAAGAGATAACTATATGCTGTTTACAAGAGATGCATTTCAGAAATAAAGACGGAAACTGGTTAAAGTATGAAAAAAGAATATAGATAGGTCAGATATGGTGGCTCATACCTGTACTCTCAACACTTTGGGAGGCCCAGGGAGGCAGATAACTTGAGCTCAGGAGTTTGAGACTGGCCTAGAGAACATGGCGAAACCCCATCTCTATAAAAAATTAGCTGGGCATAGCAGCACATGCTCGTATTTCTAGCCACACAGTTGGCTGAGACAGGAGGATTACTTGAGCCCAGGAGTTTGAGGGTGCAGCAAGCTATAAGCACACCACCACTGCACTCCAACCTGAGCAACAGAGTGAGACCCTGTTGTAAAAAATAAAATATAAAGGAAAAAAGGAAAAAGAAAAATATATTATGTAAACACTAATCAAAAGAAAGCTGGAATGGCTACATTAATATCAAACAGGATGAATAACAGAGCAAAGAATATTATTGCCAGGCATAATAAAAGTCATTTCATAATAATAAAGTAGTCAGGTCATCAAAAGAATATAATACTCATAAATGCTTACATACCAATAATAGTTTCAAAACACATAAAGTAAAAACTGATAGAATTACAAGAAGAAATAGACAAATCCACAATTATAGTTAGAGATTGCAATATCCTTCCATCAATAACTGATACAACACGTAGACAAAAAAATTGCTAAAAACATAATGAATTTGAATAACACTATTAAACAATTGGACCAAGTTGACAATGTAGATCACTCTAAAGAACAATAGCAGAATACACATTCTTATCAAGTGCACATAAAGCATTTACCAAAACAGACATTTACTGGCCATAATAAAGTATTACATAAATGTAAAAGAAACAAAGTCATAAAAACATTCTCAGACCGCAATGAAACTAAATTTTAAAATATTAAAAAACTCTAGAAAAATGATAAAACATTAGGCAACTAGACAACATTCTTCTAAATAACCTATGAATCAAAGAAAAACACACACACAAAAACATAATCAAAAAGGAAATTAGAAAGCATTTTGGCCAGAATAAAAATGAAAACATAATATATAAAATTGAGGGGATATTGCAAAAACAATAGTATTTAAGGAACTTCAGAGTGCTAAGTGCTTGCATTTGAAAAGAAGATAGTTCTCAAATCAATGACCTCAGCTTCCACATTAAGAAAAATAGAAAAAGTGCAAACTAAGCCTAAAGCAAGCAGAAGGAAGGAAATAAGGACCAGAGCAGAAATTGTAAAAGTAGATATCACAAAAACAGAAGAAAAAAGACCAAAAGCTGGTCTTTGAGAAGATTAATAAAACTGATAAACCTCTAGTCACAATGATCAGGAAACAAGAGAAAAAGTACTAATAAAGGAAATGTCACTACATATTCTATAAATATAAAAAGGTGAATAAAGGACTATTATGAACAAATTACTATCAATACATTCTATAACTTATATGAAATGGACAAATTCCTGAAAAGACAACCTACCAAACCTAAAATAAAAAGAAACAAACTAAGTAGCCCCATTTTTTTTTTTTTTTTTCCAGAGACAAGGTCTCACTTTGTCACCCAGTCTGGAGTGCAATGGCATGTAACTTCGAACTCCTGGGCTCAAGCGATCCCCCTCCTTCTCAGTCTCCCAAGTAGTTGGGACAACAAACACACGCCGCCATACCTACCTGGCTAAAATAGCCCTATATTGATTATAGAAAGTGAATTTATACTTTAAAAACTTAACCAAAAAGGAAACATAAAAACAAGCAGATCCAGATGGTTTCACAAGTGAATTCTACCAATATTTAAGAAAGAAATAATACTAACTCAACACAAATCTTCCTAGAAAATTGCTGAGAAGGTAACCAGTCTGAGGCCAGCATTATCTTCATATGAAAATGAGACAAAGACATTACAAGAAACATAGACATAGGAGATAAATTATAAACAAAAACTTAGCAAATCACATCCAACAATATAAAAAGTAATAATACATCATGACTAAGAAAATTGTATCCTTAGTCATGACTAGGGAGATTTTATGCAAGGTTGGTGTAATATTTGAAATGTGAAAATCAATCAAAATAACCATATTAACAAACAAAATGTGCATATATTTATCTCAATAGACGCAGAAAGAGCATTTGACAAGATGCAACATCCATTCTAACACAGGAAAAGAGAAAAATTACTTCAGTACAATTTTTTTTTAAGTCTTTAAAAAACTACAGCAAACGTCATACTTGAAGGTGAAAGACTAAATAAATGCTTTACACCTAAGTTCAGGAACAAGGCAAGCCAACACTGTTTGCTCCTCTCACTTCTACTCAATATTATACTGGAGGATCTAGCCAGGGCAATCAGGCAAGAAAAAGAAAAAGAAGAAGAAAAAAAAAGTCACCTAGATTGAAAAGGTAAAAGTAAAACTATCTTTATATGTAGATAACATGATCCTATAAGTATAAAATCCTAAGAAATTCATTTTTAAAAACCAGAGGCCAGGCACGGTGGCTCATGTCTGTAACCCCAGCATTTTGGGAGGCCGAGGCAGGCATATCACTTGAGGTCAGGAGTTTGAGATCAGCCCGACTAACATGGGGAAACCCCATCTCTACTGGAAAAAAACATATATACAAAAAATTAGCTGGGAGTGGTAGCAGGCACTTGTAGTCCCAGTTACTCGGGAGGCTGAGCCAGGAGAATTGCTTGAACCTGAGAGACAGAGGTTGCAGTGAGCCAAGATGGTGCCACTGTACTCCAGCCTGGGCGACACAGCAAGACACCATGTAAACAAAACAAAACAAAATAAAAGCCTACTAGAATTAATAAACAAGTTCAGTAAGTCCACAGGATAAAAGTTAATATTCAAAAATCAATTGTATTTTTATATATACACCAGCAACGAACAATCCAAAAATAAAATTAACAATACTATCCACAATAGCACCAAAAATAAAGAAATAACTTTAATAAAAGAAATTTAAGATTTGCATGGAGAAACATTCCATGTAAATTGATTAGGAGACTCAACATTGTTAAGAAGTCAACTCTCCCCTACTTGATCTATTAAGTTCAATACAATCCCTATCAAAACCCCAGCAGGCTATTTTACAGAAATTATCCACAGATCCAAAAAAGTATATGGAAATGCAAAGGATCTAGAATATCCAAAACAACTTCAAAGAAGAACAAAGTTGAACAGCTAACACTATCTGATTTTAAGAATTATAAAGCTATAGTGCTATAGTCTGAATGTGTGTGCCCCTCCTACAATTCATATATTGAAATACTAACACCTGCAAGGTGTTAGGTGGTGGGGTGTTTAGTGGGGTGACTGGATCATAAAGGTAGAGCCCTCATGAATGGGATTAGTACCTTTATAAAGTAGGCCTAAGGAAGCTCATTTGCCCCTTCTACCATGTGAGAACACATGGAGAAAGTACCATCTATGAAACAGAAAATAGGCCTTTACCAAACATCAAATCTACCAGTGCTTTGATCTTAGGTTTTCCAGTCTCCAGAACTGTGAGGTATAAATTTCTATTGTTTTTAAGCACCCAGGTTATGGTATTTTGGTACAGCAGCCCAAATTGACTAAGACATAATGGTAATCAAGATAGTGTAGTACTGACATAAAGATAGACAAATAGGTCGGTGGGAAATAGACTCGCACGTATATGGTCAACTGATTTTTGACAAGGATGTCAAAGCAGTCCAGTAAGGAAAGGACAGTCTTTTCAACAAATGGAGCTGGGAAAACTGAATATTCACATGCAAAAAGATAAATTTAAACCTTTACCTCACATCATGCACAAAAATTAAGCCAAAAGAGATCACAGACCTAAATGTAAAAGCTAAAACTATAAAAATTTTAGAAGAAAAGAAAGCGGAAAATCATAGTGACCTTAAGTTAGGCAAATATTTGTTAGATACAACACCAAAAGACAAGCCATATAAGAAACAATAAGTGAATTAGACTTCTTCAAAACTACAAATATTTGTACTTAAGTCAACATTAAAAAATATAAGCCCCAAACTACAAGAAAATATTTACAAATCATATTTCTAGTGAACAATTTATATGCAGAAAATATAAAGAACTCTCAAACCTCAGTAATAAGAAATCAACCCAATTTAAACATAGGCAACAGGTTTGAACAGGTACGTCACTAAAGAAGATATGAATAGCGAACAAGCACATGAAAAGATGTTCAACATCATCGGTGACTAGGAAAATGAAAAGTAAAACTGGAATGAGATACCACAGCTAAGATCAAAGGCTGGTCATACCAAGTACTACCAATACGTGGAGGAAACATACCAAGTACTACCAATATGTCATACCAAGTACTACCAACATGTGGAGGAAACTCATACACTACTAGAAAGAATGCAAAATGGTACAGATACTTTGGGAAAATGATTGGTAGGCTCCTCAAAACTTAAACATATCTCAATGTATGATTTAGTCATTCCCCCTCTAGGTATTAATGTAAGGAAAATAAAACCACATATCCATACAAAGATTTGTACATAAATGTTCAGTCATTTTATTTGTAATGGCCCAATACTGGAAACAACTCAAATGCCTATTAACAGCAAAATGGATAAGCAAACTGTAGTAGATCCATATAATAGAGTCCTAATGAGCAATTTTAAAAAGTGAATTACTGGTACATGCAACAACATGGACAGATTTCAAAGTAACTATTCTGAACAAATGAAGGCAGACAAAACAGAGTGTGTACTGTATGATTCCTTTTTAAATATTCTAAGAAATGAAAACCAAACTATATACTGACAGAAGGCAGTTTAGTAGTTGCCTGGAGATAGAAGATGGAAGATCAAAGAGAGGTGGAAGACAGGGATTACAAAAAGGCACTAGGAATTTTTCAGGGGTGAAAGACATGTTTCTTATCTTGATTGTAGTGATAATTTCACAGGTGTGTACCTATATCAAAATTTATCAAAATAAATATTTTAAATAAGTGCTGTCCGTTATATGTTAATTGTATCAAAATAAACCTATTAAAAAATAAAGAGAGTAAGGGAAATTATTCTACATGGCAGTTAAACACAATACATAATCCTTTATTTGGACCCTGGATCCAAAATAAACAAGGTTATAAAGGACATTTTTGTAATAAATTTGAAAACAGAGTATGTATTTAATTTTATTAGTGTATCAAAGTTTAATTCCTTGGGCATGCTAAATTGGGGTTGTGCTGGAAAATATAGTTCTTAGAAAATATATGCTTAGATATTTAAAAGGAAATGTTATGATGTTACAATATGCTTTCAAGTGCTTCACCAAAAGAAAACTTTATATAAATATGTTCATACATATACACATAGAAAGACAGAGCCAGAAATAGAGACAGCAGAAGCCCAGTCATGACAAAATTTTGGCAATTTGTGAATTCAGGTAAAAAGTATGCAGGAGTTCATTATGTTATCATTTCAACTTTTATACAGGCTTGAAAATTTTTTTAATTGGGTAGAAATTTGATTTTATAAAAATTTCAACTTTCAGCCAGGCGTGGTGGCTCATGCCTATAATCTCAGCACTTTGGGAGGCCAAGGCGGGTGGATTACGAGGTCAAGAGATAGAGACTATCCTGGCCAGCATGGTGAAACCCCGTCTCTACTAAAAATACAAAAATTAGCTGGGCATGGTGGTGGGCACCTGTAGTCCCAGCTACTCAGAAGGCTGAGGAGGAGAATCACTTGAACTCAGGAGGGGGAGGCTGCAGTGACCCAAGATCCCGCCACTGCACTCCAGCCTGGCGACAGAGCGAGACTCCATCTCAAAAAAAGAAAATTCAACTTTCAATGGCTTGAAGGTAGAGTCCACATCCTTTTCATTTTTATATCTCTGGCATTTACCAAACAGAAGAAATTCTTCTTAAATGAGTGATTAAATGAAGGAATTAATACATAAATGTATTAGCATATAAATATAAAATGATAAGGAATAGGTTCAGAATAATTTGATATTGAAATATCTGAGACCTTTCTTTGATTTTTTTTGTTTTCCATATATATATATGTATGTATGATGGAATACTACTCAGCCATAAAAAGGAATGAATTAACAGCATTTTCAGTGACCTGGATGAGACTGGAGACTATTATTCTAAGGGAAGTAATTCAGGAATGGAAAATCTGAGTTATGTTCTCACTGATATGTGGGAGCTAAGCTCTGACGACCCAAAGCCATAAGAATAATACAGTGGACTTTGGGGTTTGAGGGGAAGAGATTTTGAGGGGAAGAGTGCAAGGCAGGTGCACTCTTCATATACTCTTCTACAGTTTCTTTATCCACTTGTTTATTGATGGACATTTGGGTTGGTTCCACAATTTTGCAATTGTGAATTGTGCTGCTATAAACATGCATGTGCAAGTATCTTTTTTGTATGACTTCTTTTCTTCTGGGTGGATACCCAGTAGTGGGATTACTGGATCAAATGGTAGTTCTACTTTTAGTTCTTTAAGGAATCTCCACACTGCTTTCCATAGTGGCTGGACTAGTTTACATTCCCACCAGCAGGGTAGAAGCATTCCCTGAGCTCCGTATCCATGCCAACATCTACTGCTTTTTTTTCAATTTTTTTTATTTTTATTTTTTGATTATGGCCATTCTTGCAGGGGTAAGGAGGTATCACATTGTGGTTTTGATTTGCATTTCCCTGAAAATTAGTGATGTTGAGCATTTTTTAATAGGGTTGTTAGCTATTTATATATCTTCTTTTGAGAATTGCCTATTCATGTCTATTCATGTGCTTAGCCCACTTTTTGATGAGATTGTTAATTTTTTTCTTACTGATTTGTTGCAGATTCTGGATTTTAGTCCTTTGTTAGATGTATAGATTTTGAAGACTTCCTCCCACTCTGTGGGTTGTCTGTTTACCCTGCTGACTGTTCCTTTTGCTGTGCAAAACCTCTTTAGTTTAATTAGGTCCCAGCTATTTGTTTTTATTGCATTTGCTTTTAGGTTTTTGGTCATGAAATCCTTGCCTATGCCAATGTCTAGTTTTCCTTCATTTCTTATGGTGACATTCTTTATTTTTATATAATTTTTGTGGAAAAATTCAAACTCATACAAAAGTAGAAAGAATTGTTCAATATTTCCATGTACCTATCACCTGGTTTGAAGGATCATCAACTCATGACCAATCACGTTTCATCTACACTTCTATCTACCTACTCCCTATTCTTTAGATAATTTTGAAGCAAACCTCAGATATCACATCATTTCAGCTGTGAATATTTCTGCATTTACCTCAAAAATAAAGAGAACCTCAAAAAAAAATCACAATCTCATTATCAAACCTATAATATAACAAGATTTCCTTAATATCAAATATCCTGTCTGGGTAAAATTTCTCAGATTATCTCAGAATTTCAATAGTTGATTTTCAAAAAAGGACCTAAACAGCATTTATACAAATACATACTAAAATACTAATCCTTACTAATCCCAGGTACTTACAACATAATTTATTCCCACAATCATCCATCACTTCTTCACTGGTAAGACACAGGAAAAACAGAAAGGAAGGCTGAGTATTTTGCACACCATTGGTCCAGAAAGACCTCCCACTCGGCTCTCACTCTCACCTGATGGTATAAAACAGACTGCAGGTTCAGCAGCTTAAATACTACTTTGTTACTCCTGACACAAACCTTCACTATTCATGATTTTTTAAATTAATTAACAGACTAAAACCCATATTAGAATTATTTCCCACGAACAACAACAGCATTGATGATAGTCAAAGGGAGTTGTTAAGGCACATGATGGCAAACAGTACCTGAATTCCCTATGTTTGCCAGAACCCCCAACAAACCTCTGGATGTCTCCTAAGAGATAAATCTCAGAGCATTATTTATTTCCTAATATATACAATTAAAAAGATTTTTAAAATATATTATTTCCTTTATACTACTTAGTGCAGACACAAAGCTTTGTGGATTCACAAAACTGTTTTATGGCTAAACCTAACCATGTGTTTAACCAACTAAAGGTAGTCAGAATTTAACCTGCAATAGGAAGGTAAAATCTGTGTATTTTGCATTTAAGTACCTGTTATTTTATGCTGCTGTCAAGAAACACTTCTAACTGAAATGCATTCACCTCTTACTAGAGTGACAGCCCTGAGCAAGAGGCTTTCTTTGCTCACTGCTTCAAGCCTGCATTACCTTAAAGAGTTCATGACTTTGGAAAGAGTTAAACGTAAAAAGAGAAGGGTATCAGCAACGCTTTTGGAATTGTTTTCCCATTTCCAGCTTTTTATTCCCTCTTTGCACCGTTCTCTGTTTCTTCCCTCAACCCTCCTTTTTCTTCCCAGTCATCTGCTAGGCATTTTACAAATGATAGGATGTTAATGTAATACTGCTACTGGCAAGGATGATCAGTGGATGCCAAGTCACTGGACAGAAGGTTGTCGGAGGATAGGTTATCCACACATGCCAATGTATCTCTCTGCAGTTACTTACCAGTTACATGGCGTAAAGGTACCTTCACAATGGAGAGATCCGGCAGTCACTACTTGACTTAAGTAATCAAACTTGACTGAGCACTGAGAGTAAGACAAGCCAACTTAATGTGCCTCCTGGTAGGACGCAACATAAAGTATACATCGTCATCTATGAAGCAGTCCTGTCAAAAATGTTTGATCTGAATCTAATCGAGCCTCTAGAACTATCCTTAAATTTACAGAAAATACAGGGGATAGATTAGGGACAAGTTAAATAGTAGTCATGAGAATGCAATCAGACAATCCAGCATATGAGAAATTTTACAAGAAAACTGGACTCCTGGGGAAAAAAGAAAACTTCAGTAAAAAGTAGGAGGACTGTTCTAGATGAAAAGATTAAGAGTCTACCGACACAACAATCAAATGCAGTATGTTTACACTGATCAGATCCTGGTTCAAAGCAACAACAATGAAGGAAATGATGGACAGGAAAAAAAAAAAAAACTATTAGGTTGGTGCAAAAGTAATTGTGGTTTTTGACATTATTTTCTATGGTAATAGTAAGAATAAAAATCACCTAAGTAAACAATTTTTAAAATTTGGCCTTACCTTTAGCTAAAGCTTCTTTATATTTCTCTTTGGCAGAATTCATTTCTTTTATTAATTGTCTATAGCTGGATTTTAACTTCTCCAATTCTGTTTTTGTAACCTATCAAAGAAACAAAATGAATAAATGTTTTAAAATGTTTAAATTTAAATTGCTCAAGAACTTAAATTCCAAAGTATTAACTGATGTGTACTTTACTACTTACAGGTCAGAGTTGTTCTTTAATATACAATTATAGAAAATAAACTACAAATACGTTTTAAAAATCAGTACTAAATTCAATAGCATGTGAAAACAAATAAACAAAAGAATAGCAAATCAGGCCAGGCACAATGGCTCACACCTGTAATTCCAGCATTTTGGGAGGCTAAAACAAGCGGATCACCTGAGGTCACGAGTTCAAGACCAGCCCGACCAACACAGCAAAACCCTGTCTCTACAAAAAATACAAAAAATGAGCCAGGCTGTGGTGGCACACGCATATAATCCCAGCTACTCGGGAGGATGGGGCACAAGAATTGCTTGAACCCAGGAGGCAGAGGTTGCAGTGAGCCAAGATAACGCCACTGCACTCCAGCCTGGCTGAAACTTGACTTGAAAAAGAAAAGGCAGCAGGGAAAGGGGGTGGCAAATACAGAATAACACTGCCATTATCTAAAATTAAAAAAAAAAAAATTAACTTGGTAAGTGCAGAAATATGTTCTGTAATTAAAAAAACAATTAAGATATTATTTCTATGGAACAATGACACAAATGCAAGTCCTTGACTGTAGTCAAAAAGCCATTTAAATGCAATTTAAGGAAAAAATACGTGTACCAGATACTGTCTACAGATCTTCAAATTTGCCATTTGAGAAGACTAAGAAAGAGAAAGCATCAAAACGTTGCAAAAGGGGTTATCAGCAACTTGGAAGATAATCTCAAACCCCTTTTAAAGAAATTCTGTATCACCAATGTTCTCGATGACACAGATGATGACACTGTGTGAATAAACAAAAATAACTACAATATAAATATAAATGAGTTCAAATCATTCTGCATTCAAGAAAAAACTCACTGCTTAACTTTGTGAAACTACTCTGGTAAAAGACTGATAGAAAACTTTTTTTTTTTTTTTTTTTGGAGACAGAATCTCACTGTGTTGCCCAGGCTGTTAGGGCAGTGGCATGATCTAGGCTCACTGCATGCAGCCTCTGACTCCAATGTT
Organism: Piliocolobus tephrosceles; assembly: GCF_002776525.5. Taxonomy (NCBI): domain Eukaryota; kingdom Metazoa; phylum Chordata; class Mammalia; order Primates; family Cercopithecidae; genus Piliocolobus; species Piliocolobus tephrosceles. The sequence continues at coordinate 105,700,735 of NC_045437.1, read as the reverse complement.
CAAGCAATTCTCATGCCTCAGCCTCCCAAGTGGCTGGGTTTACAGATGTGCACCACCACACCTGACTAGTCTTTGTATTTTTAGTAGAGACGGGGTTTCACTGTGTTGCCCAGGCTGATCTTGAACTTCTGACCTCAGGCAATCTGCCCACCGTGCCTCCCAAAGTGCTGGGATTACAGGCATAAGCCAGAAAACTTTTTGAATCGATTGATCAGGTTGACAACATTGGAACCAATCAGTCAAGTTTCACATAATAAAAAGATAAATCGACATTATATACCTCCCGATATAAAACTGCAGGAAGTGTATACCACCACCTATGATGTATTCTTGCCCAAAACACCCAGCCAGACCCAATCTTATCAAGTCTCTAGATTTAAATTCCAAATTACAGAAAAGATTAAAGATGAAGGAATATGTAAACCACATCATAAGATGCTAACAGAAAAACCCAAAATGAAGGAAATTCAATTATATACAGCAAATTATCTAGTTTCTTCCACAAATAAATAGCATTTTATTAAAAACTGGGCAGGAAGGAGAACCTACATATTTTTTTAAAGTATCATTCAAATGCAAGGTATAGATGGTATCTGGATCCTGACTGAAACCAACCAACTATAAATAAAAGCTTAAACAACAACCATTTCAACAAAGAATATTCAATAACATGAAGGAATTATTATTTTTAGGCAAATTAATGATATTTTAGTTACATTTTTAACAAGAACACTGATTTTAGCTATACATTCTAAAATATTTATGGATAAAATGATATCTTTAAAATTATCCAATGTGAAAAAAGTGGGTGGGAGTATAGAAAAAACAGACACTATTCAGGTGATGGGTAGGTGGAAGTTCATTTTACTATTCTCTCTTTTTATACATTTACAAATTTCTACAATAAAAATAATTTGAAAAATGTCATTCAGAGAGACAGACTCTGAATGTAGGGAAAATTAGGGATATGTAAATTGAAGAATACCAAAAGTAATTTTGCCTATTTTTTTTTATTTATGCAAAGTATTAGATAAGACAAATTTAGTTTTAAAAGACTCAGAGAATGATTTCAGTAAATAAAAACGAAAATGCCTAAGTGATAAAGCTTTGTGTCATAGTTTAATTGGGAGCCTCTTTTTTCTTTCATAAGAGTATATATAGTAACAGTATATCCTATAATCAGTGTTTTATGTTCAATAAGATATTACTTATTAGAGACCATAAACCTATTTCTTGTTGGGAAATGACAAATAAATAATTGTTAAAGTCAAATAAGGTAAAATATTTCAGTGAATTTGAAAAACAATTTCAAGAAAGAACTTCAATATGGAAAAACGAACCTTGATCATCTCGGCCTCTATCTGCTGATGAATACCTAAGTAACTTTTCTTCACCTGCTGCTTGTCCTTAATCATCATGGTGAGCCTGTGTAAAGGTCCAGAGTTCAAGTCCTCTGCATGTGTCTTCATTATCCTACTAAGTTGTTCTGTGTGCTGAATCATAAGTAGCCAAGACTAAAAAAAAAAAAAACAAAATTAGCATTTGTATTAAAGGTTTCCATTTAGCTGTGCTTTAACAGTTCAAAACTTTAAATGTTTAGTTTTACATAAATTATTACATTAATATAAAAAATAGATTTCTAGCAACTGTGCAAAGATCTATGAATGGTTTAGATTTAACGTCTTCCACTTCAACTACACATGCTTCAAAATTCTATAATCAGAGACTACACAGAAAACTAAGAAAAAGATTAGGGGACTCTTTAAGAGTCCACACTTGCAGTCTTCATTTTATCAATTCTCATTTGTTTTCCAGCACACTGAAATATTGCTCTGCCACACCATTCTAATGCCCCACTATGGTCTTCAGTTCCTAATGGTCAAATGCAACAGACATTGTCCCATCTTCATCTTAACCTGCCTCTCTCTGTGGCATCTGATCCTGCTGGCTCAACTTCATTCTGAAACTGTCTTTTGTGGAGGCTCGCTTAGTTTCCTATTTTCAACATTCCTGGCTTATTTTCCTCCCTTTCTAAAATTTCCTTTTCAATCTTTGATACCTGTTCTTTTGTTGCCTGTGAGAATACTGGTATTTAATGGATTTCTATCTATAGCCCTGTTCTTTTCCTAACAAATATCTTTACATCTCAATAGTTCTTCCAGCACAATACACCAACGGGCACAACACACTGCCTCAATAGCAAGAGGCACATAATTGTAGTTTTGGGAACAGTGGGCATATGGAAACTGCTAGAAGAACAAATCATTATTAGTTAGACTTCCTGACATATATATACTAAAAAAAAAAAAAGGAACAGAGGAATGCTCTTCACTATAGGTATTCAATATTCTATTCAGAACCAATATTGAAGACCTATAATAGGGTGGATCCAAGATATTTTTTAAATGAGCAAAGTTTAGTTTCAGATACTGACAAGAGTAATTTTCTACTCTATTATTTTTGATCCGTGAATGAATAGAATTATTTTCTTTCTGTTAATATTCCAATGCAATCAAAAATCAAAATTTCATAAGCATTTGGAACAAAATTACAGCCTAAAGAAAGTAAATTCTTAGTCATAATACATACTTGCCAGGATCTAACTTGTCAATCTTGTTTTTGACACACTGCATTGCATGTTTTTAAAAAAATAACAACCATTGAGAACAGTTATTTAGGGACGGGACTCATTTTTAGTTGTGAAATGATATAATGAACATGGAACATATGTGTGGCCTATAAACCCATCATATTTACTTTTAAATATGAAAATATAATCACTAACTTGCTCTTAACACCACAAAGCAATTTAAAACTAATGTAGTCCTTACTTCAAAATCTAAAATTTAACAAAGATGCAAACAATATAAAACTATACAAACATGGATTAAAAACATAAACAAAATGGCTATAATATATGTAGCTTTGCCTTTTTCATCTAGTATTTTCACTTCAAACTATGCAGTGTTGGAGAAACATTCTATGGCATGTGCAGAATATTAATGCTACAAAAAAAAATAAAAAGTGAGAGGAGACAGTCTTCTTGCTTTATCTTCAAAAAATAAATATTATTTAAGTGCTTTGTAGCAGTAACTTTTTGTAATTCTATGTAGGAGTCCTTGCAGCCTAGGGAAGAAGATTTCTTGGAAGCCAAAAGACCACACAATTGGGTCAGATTGCCCTCCTCTCCCAGAAGGGTACATCCCAACCTGCCTAAAAGCCCTGTTCACTGTAGTCACTACAGGAAGTCCAAGGTCTCAAAGCATATACTGCCACTCTGTCAACCCCATATTGCCCTCAGTATCTCCTAATCCAACCCAAGCCACTATCTATAGAATCCTGTATCGTCAAGAACTCTTGCTCTATAATTAGAAAATTCTTCATACCTCTTCTCAGAACTTTCCCGTCATCTTCTAGTTTTAACAAAAGCCTGGCTCTACCTCACTCCCAACGCCCCAATGCTGCTAATAAACATTCCCTGTGTTTCTGCAGAAGTCCCCTGCTCCTTTGAATCTCAGGACACCCTTCTCCATGAACAATACATGAGCAAGTCTTTCAGATTCTGTCTCCAAAATCAATCACAAATCCATCGTCTTCTCTCTATCTCCACTGCCACTCCTTTGAAGGTTATGATTATCTCTGGCTTAGACTATTACAACATCTCCCAAATGGTATACTCTCATGCTCCTTTCCAATCCATTCTCTTTAAAGTAGCAATAATAATAATAATAAATTAAAAATTAATGTAACTGTCTTCCTTAAAACACTACATTGGCTTTCCTTTTCATTCAAAGAAAAATCCAAACTCCTTTCTTTTATGTTGAGATGGAGTCTTGCTCCATCACCCAGGGTAGAGTGCAGTGGCATAATCTCTGCTCACTACAACCTCTACCTCCTGGGTTCAAGTGATTCTTGTGCCTCAGCCTCCCAAGTAGCTAAGACTACATGTATAAGCCACTACGCCCAGCTAATTTTCGTATTTTTAGTAGAGACAGGGTTTTGCCATTTTGCCCAGGCTGGTCTCGAACTCCTGGCCTCAAGTGATCCACCCACTTTGGCCTCCCAAAGTTCTGGGATTGCAGGCATGAGCCACCACACCCAGCCCAAACTCCTTCTAAGACTTACAATGTCTCCCATTATCTGTCCTCTAATCTATCCTTGCAACTTCATGTTTTGCTGTTCTCTACCAAGCTAAATAAATGCTAGAAATGTTCTTTCTTCAGTTTGCTAAACATATCAAGCTCCAATCTCTCCCTGAAAGATTTTACCTCTACCTAGAAGCTCTTCCTCACCTTTACCTGGCAAGATCCATATCTTCCTTTAGTAATCAGCTAAATATCCTGAAAGTCTAATCCTTGCTATTCTGTCTTACTTTTTCTCAGCATTTAAAACAATTATTTATCTATATGTATAATTGGTGGTTTGGTTTTTAATAATGTCTCCTCAACTGAAATGGAAGCTCCATGAAGACGGGATCATGTTTAATATTTTGAGTATTTACTGTGATGTTTGAGACAAGAGGGAGGGAAAGAGGGAAGAAGTAGGAAAAAAGAAAGAAAAAAAGGAAGGAGGAATGTAGAATAAAACCATGAATTAAATACATGCCATAAAAGTGGCTTTAAAGAGTTTTTTTTTTTGAGACAGGGTCTTACCCTGTCACCCAGGCTGGAGTGCAACGGCACGATCATGGCTTGCTGCAGACTCAACCTTCCAGGCTCAAGAGATTCTCCCACTTCAGCTTTCCAAGGATTTGTGACTACAGGCATGCACCACTACGTCCAGCTAATTATTTTGATTTTTAGTAGAGACAAGGTCTTACTATGCTGTCCAGACTGGTCTTGAACTCCTGAGTTTGAGTGATCTTCCCACCTCAGCCTCCCAAAGTGCTGGGATTACGGGTGTGAGCCACCATGCCCAGTCATAAATATTCTTTTAACATTGAATTAGGTAATATTATGATCTGATAGTGAAGAAAAAATAAACAGCTCTATCTTCAACTGAAAAAATAACAGAAATAGCAGAGCAGCATGTAATGCAAATGAAACACTGACCTAAAAGGAATGGTTGAAAGTCACACACAAAAAGATGTTTGGATGATCTAATTCCTTGAATTAGCTGGGTGGGTGGGATATTTGTTAAAAGAGAGGAGAGTAAAATGTTAATAGATGCTTAACAAAGAAACAAACAAAAGTAAAGATACATTTCAACATTTGCAGTACAACTGGAATAGCACGTTGCAGATATAGCTCTTTGGTTACAGCATAGCAATGATCAGGGCACAGATAAATTGTTATTTAGGATAATTTGTGGAAGATAATTCTTTTCCTTTTTTAAAAAAAAAATAGAGACAGGGTCTCACCATGTTGCACAGGCTGGTCTCAAACTCCTGGCCTCAAGTGATCCTCCTGCCAGTCTCCCAAAGTGCTAAGATTACAGGCATAAACTACTGCACCCAGCTGCAAGCTAATTCTTTGTAACTTAAACAAAATATTGTCAGCCACTTGAAGACATTAAAATTGCTTCATCACACAGAAATGATTGCTAACAGTGTTCCTTACAATTGAATTTTACCAGTAGGAAGTCACTGATGCTAAAAGTTATAGACAGGTTAAAAAATATTTAAAAAGTAAAAAATCTGAATTTTAATTTTAGAAAAATTTAATCATGGGCAAATAACAATAATACAATCAGAAGAAAACATGATTAAAATTTGCAAAACAGAATATAAATATCATCATTATTGAAAGAAGAGCTACAAAACTTTAAAGTGATAATAATTTAATTTTACTAGACTAGACAAAAATCCCACAGGATACCAACAAAAATCAAGAATGAGAGACTGATGGAAAGAAGTTTAAGTAACTTTTCAAATAGAAGAGTCAGAAGACAGCTTTAGTTCTGAAGTCTGTATATCAAGAAGTATAAATTTGACTTTATAATTCTTAAGTTTCTGAAGTTATCCAAGTGAAGGTTTTAAATAAGCAGGCTATTTATACCTTCTGAATTATCAAAAGTGCTTTTTAAGGAAAGTTAACACGATCCATTAAAAAAAAAGGACAAAAAGTAAATAATAATTGAAAGTGAGTACAAAATAAAAATGAGGCCGGGAGCAGTGGTTCATATCTGTAATCCCAGTGTTTGGGGAGGCCAAGGTGGGAGGACTGTTTGAAGCCAGGAGTTTGAAACTAGCCTGGGCAATGTAGCAAGACAGTGTCTCTACAAAAAAAAAAAAAAAAAAAAAAAAATTAATCAAAAATTTGAAAAGCTTTGCTTTTAAATTTCAACATTAGCTGGTTATGGTGGCTTGTTTCTGTAGCCCTAGCTACTCAAGAGGCTGAATTTGGAAGATTCCCTTAAACACAGGAGTTTGAGGTTACAGTGAGCTATGACTGTGCCACTGCACTGCAGCCTGGGTGACAGAGCGAGAGGCTGTCTTGAAAAAAAATAAAAATAAAAAAGATACTAACTCTATCTGTTAAATATTATATGAAAATAGGATAAACACCTATGAAAAGGAAAACATTATCAAATCAGAGAGGGGACAAAACTCCACTACATGCAATACATATGAAACAGAAATAAAATACAGCACAACAACAAAAAGACAAGTGAAAACACCCCAGAAAAAATATGAACGACAAGACCCTGTAGTCACTATATTCAAATAATATAAAGTCGAATTCTAGGACAAAATACAAAACAAAGAAGAGCTTACTTAATTACAGAAAAAAGGAAATAAAGTCTCTAGGGTTGAGGAATAGGAAGAAGGCTGGCAGGCTCTCACTCTTGCACTCTCTCTCCCTCTCCTGTTTCCTTTTAGCGCTTCCAAAACTTTTGAAGATTTTCCCAAAATTAAACCCTGTCTATTGAACTACATGATGTAAGTTCTACTTTCCTGTTTGAATCCCAACTTTTACAAGTATGAAATTCAAAGAGATCAATAACCATGGAGTCCATGGTTGTCATAAACCAATTATGAATAACTTGCCTCTAATAAAGTGTAATGCTCAAATGTTTCACTATTGAATATCTAAATTATTTTAATCAGTAAACTTTCTTGCTACTTAAATTGTCTCTTAAGAATTGAGAATGAAAAAAAAAGTTTCTAAAACCACCATAACATTGAGAAACTGAGGCAGAACCCTGTGGAATCCCTGAATTGAGGAGACAGAGCAGGGAACCTGCAAAGAACAAGGTGCCATGGAATAAAAACAAATACAACCTACCAAGACTGAATCATGAAGAAACAGAAATTCTGACTAGACTAAAACAAGTAGGGAGACTGAATCAGTAATCAAGCACTTCCCATCAAAAAGCCCAGACCCTTATTTGACTCATTGGTGAATTCTACAAAACATTTATAGAAGAATTAACATCAATACTTTTCAAACTATTCTAGAAAACTAAAAAGGAGGGAACACTTCCAAATTCATTCTATGAAGCCAGTATTACGCTGACAGCAAAGCCAGACAAAGACATTACAAGAAACAAGAACTGTCCAGGTGCAGAGGCTCATGCCTATAATCCCAGCACTTCGGGAGGTTGAGGCAAGCGGATCGCTTCAGCCCAGGAGTTCAAGACCAGCCTGGGTAACAGGAAGATATCATGTCTACAAAAAATAAAAATAAACTGAAAAAAAAGGAAAGAAAAATTACAAGCCAATATCCCTAATGAACATAGAGGTACAAATCCTCAATAAAATTCTAGAGAACAAAATTATACACATATTAAAAGGATCCTACACCATGACCAAGTGGGCAAGTGGGATTTATCCCTGAGATGCAAGGATGGTTTAACATATACGAATCAATAAATTTGACACATTATATTAACAGAATAATAAATAACTTTATATGATCATGTCAATACATGCACAAAGAGTATTGGACAAAATGCAACATTCATTCATGATAAAAACTCTCAAGGGATCAAGCATAGAATCAATGTATCTCAACATCATAAAGGCTAGATAGGGCAAGCTCACAGCTAACATATTCAATGGTAAAAAACTGATAGCTTTTCCTCTAAAATTGGAAAAAAGAAAAGGATGCTCACTCTCACAACTTCTATTCAATGGCACACTAAAAGTACTAGCCAGAGCAATTAGGCAATAAAAAGAAATTTTAAAAATCCAAATCAGAAAGAAAGAAAAGAAAATTATGACTGTCTACAATAGACAAGATCTTGTATGTAGAAAACTGACTCTCCAATTTAAAAAAAAAAACTGTCAGAATAAGTGAATTCTGTAAAATTGTATGATAAAAAAATATAAAGATCAGTAACATTTCTTTTTCTTTTGTCTTTTTTAAAATTTATTTCTTTTCCTGCCATGAATATAAAAACAATCAGTAACATTCCCACACAGTAACAACAAACTATCCAAAAAAGAAATTAGGAAAACACTCCCAAATTAGCAACAAAAATAATACAATACATAGGAATAAATTTAAACAAGGAAGTGAAAGATCTTTGCACTGAAAACTATAAGATATTGATGAAAGAAGTTGAAGAAGGCACAGATAAATGGAAAACATGCTTATGTTCATGAATTGAAAGAATAATCATTATTAAAATATCCATACCACCCAAAACAATCTACAGATTGAAAGCAATTTCTATCAAAATTCCTAATTAAAATTTCAGTGATAAAAACTGACATTAGAATTTTGAAATAGAAAAAAAAAATTCTAAACTTCTTATGAAGCCATAAAATATCCTGAAAGCTAAAGCAATCTTCACAAAGAACAAAGCTAGAAGCATCATACTTCCTTGTTCCAAATTATATTTCCAAAGGTATGTTAATCAAAATAATATAATACTAGCATAAAAACAGATACATGGGCCAATGGAAGAATAGAGGGAGCACAGAAAAATAAACTCAGACATACACAATCAACTCATCTTTGACAAGGGCACCAAGAATACACAATAGCAAAAGGACAGTCTCTTCAATAAACAGTTTTGGGAAAACTGGATATCCACATGTAAGAGAATGAAACTGGATCCCTATCTTACGCCATACACAAAAATCAACTCAAAAAGAATTAAAGACTTAAATATAAGACCTGAATCCATAAAACTCCTAGAAGAAAAAAATAAAGGAAAAGTTCCTTGACATTGTTGTTGGCAATGATTTTTTGAAGATAACACCAAAAGCACAGGCAATAAAAGCAAAATTAAACAAGTGAGACTACACCAAACTAAAAAGCTTCTAGACAGCAAAGGAAATAATCAACCAAATAAAAAAGCAATCTAAAGAATGGGAAAAAATATTTGCAAATTATATGTCTAATTAGGGAACTAATACAAATATGTAAGGAACTAACACAACTCAATAGCACACACAAAAAATAGCTCAATTTTCAAGATCTGCAAAGGACCTGAGCAGATATTTTTCCAAAGATACACGAATGACCAAAAGAAATATGAAAAGGTACTCAACATCACTAATCATCAGGTAACTACAAATCAAAACCACAATGACATATCACTTCACACCTATTAAGATGGCTATTATAAAAAAGACAAAAGATAAGTGTTGGCAAGGATGTGAAGAAAAGGAGCACTATACACTACTGACGGAAATGTAAATTAGGACACCCATTAGGTAAAACATATGGAGGTTCCTCAAAAAATCAAAAACAGAACTGTTATATGATCTAACAAGCCCTCTTCTGGTTACACAGCCAAAGAAAACAAAATCAATATGACAAAAAGATACCTGTACTCTCATGTTCATTGTAACATTGCTACGGCTTGCATATTGTTTGTCTCCCCCAAAACTTATGTTAAAGTTGGATCCCCAGGCCAGGCATAGTGGTTCATGCCTGTAATCCCAGCACTTTGGGAGGCCAAGGGGGGGGCAGATCACTTAAGGTCAGAAGTTCGAGACCAGCATGGCCAACATGGTGAAACCCTGTCTCTACTAAAAATACAAAAATCAGCTGGCCATGGTGGCACGCCGCCTGTAATCTCAGCTACTCAGGAAGCTGAGGCAGAAGAATCACTTGAACCCAAGAGGCAGAGGCTGCAGTGAGCCGAGATGGCGCCACTGCACTCCAGCCTGGCGACAAGGTGAGAATCTGTCTCAAAAATAGAATAAAACAAATTAAAAATTGATCCCCAGTGTGGTGGTATTGGTAGCTGAGGCCTAATGGAAGGTGTTTGGGTCATGAGGGCTCCTCCCATGTGGGTGGCTTGGTGCCATTCTCACAATAGTGAGTTCTCACTCAGGGAAGACTAGATTAGCTCCTGTAGCAATGGATTACTTCCCACAAAAGTGGATTGCTATAAAGTCCCTGGATTTTCTCTCTTTGCATATGTCCACTTCCCTTTATTTTTCTCCTTATGCTATGACACTGCACAAAAGTTCTCACCAGAAGCCAGGGTGATGACCTTGAACTTCCCAGCCTACAGAACTATAAGCTAAATAAATCTTTTTCTTTATAAAATGCTCGATATCAGGAATTCTGTTATAGCAACAGAACATGGACTAGGACAGGCATTATTCATAATAGGCAAGATATAGAAACAACCCTCAACAGATGAATGGATAAAGAAATTACAGTCAATATACACACACACACACACACACACACACACACACATAATGGAATATTATTCAATCATAAAAAAGAAGGAAATCCTGCCATTTTTGAGAACAGGGATTAATCTAGAGGGCATTATGCTAAGTGAAAAAGCCAGGCATAAAAAGACAAATATTGCATGATCTCGCCTATATGTGGAATTTTAAAAAGCCAAACTCAGAAAAAGAGAATAGAATAATGATTGCCAGGGACTAGGGGTGAAGAAAATGGGGAGATTTTGGTTAAAGGGAACAAAGTTTCATTTATGCAGGATGAATAAGTCCTGAAGATCTAATGTATACCATGATAACTAGAGTTAATAATAATTTACTATATATTTTGAATTTGCTAAGAGAGTATGTATCTTAAGTGTTTTCTTCATGAAAAGAAATAGTAACTATGTGAGGTGACAGATAAGTTAATTAACTTGATTCTGGTAATCATTATACAATATATATCAAAATATTACAAAGTATACCATAAATACATATAATTTTGTAAAAAACAGTTACATTATAGAATTTAATTTAAAAAAAATGTGTGGAAACCTCTAAGGCGACAGAGGGAGAGACAAGGAAAGTATTCAAAGAATAATGGCTAAATTTTTTCAAAATTGGATGAAAAATAAATACAGATCAAAGAAGCTCAATGAATGAAAAGGGCAACACTACCACTACCACATTTGTGTCAGCCTTGTGATATTAACATTTTCAAAATGATAATATAATAATTTTCAAAAACTGGTTACATATATGAAACTCCTTCAACAGTATAATTCATTGTAATGAGTTCCTGGATATCTTCATTTTTCTTACAACATTTAAAATTTTTCCCCTATAAATACAGCAGGAATTGACTAGTCTCTTTCCCTGCATCATTTATGTCTTGGTGTCCACATTTATAAGCATGTTCCTATCTGGTGAAGGTTTTTAAAGAACCAAAGGACTAAGGTTACTTGATAAATCAGAGGAAGGTGAATCATCTGAGTTAAGTATGACTTTCAATGTCAGCAGAATTTCACTTTCTCTTGACTCTCTAACAATAGAAAGGTTGAAACTTTTAAGACCCTGCTATTTTTTTGAAATGGAGTCTCACTCTATCACCCAAACTGGAGTACAGTGGCACGATCTTGGCTCACTGCACCCTCCACCTCCCGGGTTCAAACAATTCTCTTGCCCCAGCCTCCCAAGTAGCTGGGATTACAGGCATGTGCCACCAAGCTGGGCTAATTTTTGTATTTTTAGTAGAGACAGGGTTTCACCATGTTGGCCAGGCTGGTCCCAAGTGATTCGCCCACCTTGGCCTCCCAAAGTGCTTGGATTACAGGCGTGAGCCACCGCACCTGGCCTAAACCGTGTTATTTCAAGTATTGCAGATTCTCAGATCTTATGTCCACTTCCCTTTATTTTTCTCCCTGTGTTATGACACAGCACAAAAGTTCTCACCAGAAGCCAGGGTGGTGACCTTGAACTTCCCAGCCTACAGAACTATAAGCTAAATAAATCTTTTTCTTTATAAAATGCTCGATATCAGGAATTCTGTTATAGCAACAGAACTTGGACTAGGACAGGCATTATTCATAATAGGCAAGGAACAACCCTCAACAGATGAATGGATAAAGAAATTATAGTAAATAAAATATGTGTGTGTGTGTGTGTGTGTGTGTGTATACACATATAATAGAATATATGAATCTAAATAAATGAAAAAATAATATGTGGACAAAGATTAAATATTTTTAAATAAAATCAATATAATCAAATTAAATAACTGGTTTCTAATGATTGGTACTAAAGATGCTGAGCTGCATTAGCTCACTGTCCAGTCTCAAAAGTTAGAGAGCCACATGACTACCAGGATATTACTACTGCTATTAAAAAAGTAAATCTAAGTGTCTAAACACAGATCAGGCCAGAAACGAAATAAAGAAAGTATATTACCTTTTCTTTCCCAATACTTTTCCAGCTTCTTGGTGCTCCTCAATTGCTTTTATTCCTCTTGGACTTAAGGGCCACCTTTCTTGTTCTTCTTCTGAAGAACAGTATAATCAGAAAAATAACTGGCCATAGTCACCTTTATTCTTCAGAAGTAAATCGCCTAACCTCAGCAGTTGTCTCCCACCAAAAATTAAGCATTGAATAAAAAAACCTTCACAGTCCCTTTCAGTTCCAGCATCCTGTGATCTTTTCCTATTTATTAATAGCTACTTCCTTATTTAGTACCATTCTCACAAACTCCTTGAGTTTTATAGCTCACATCCAGAGAAGATTCCTTTGTTGATCCAGCTCTACTAGAGCACTGTTAAAACAATAATGGCCTATTTGGAAATTTTAACGAGAAGAATGAACTATAGTTAGGATTCTGGGAGATTTTTACCTCTTCTTTAGCTTCTTTTTTATATATTCGTGCTCTCCACTCTTTCCCATTCCCTTTCCATGTCCTAGACAAGCTGTTCTGTTATTTCCTATTTCCTGTAGTTCCAGATTATCTTTCATTGGCCCCCTCAGCTCAACATTTTTTAAAAAAACAAAGTCCTCTCTTTCCACCTCCAACCCAATCAGTCTTTTCATCTACTGCCTTATCTACCTTTTTTCAAACTCCTCAAATAGACTTCTGGGGGGAAAAAAAAATTAAAACTCAGTACTTACTCTCAGAAGGTATAAACTAATCTATATACTCAAGACACTTTCTTCTTCCGAATCTCCATTTTAAAAAATGCTTTTTGTCTCTCTCACATAGAACGGACAGGTGGAATTGATGGTCTCCATTAGTTCTTTCCAACCCCACTCCTATTAAAGCTAACTTTGCTTATCTAAATGAGAGACAGGCTCTCTGCCTCTTTTACTTACTGGGGCTTCACTCATTAATATTACCAACCTCTTGCACACTCACAGGCCTTCTCTTATTTACTCCTTTTATCAACACTATGAAGAAAATATCTTCATCTTCTAAATGTGGAGTTTGAATGTCAGATAAATTAATCTGCCTAAAGTCACACACCTAAATAATGGAAGAGCTCACATTCAAATACAAAACTAATTCTTAATGTGCTAGACCTGACACAAACTGATGCTTGGAGGGAGGAGTGTGGGAATCTAAAGGTCTTAATATCTTAAAACTACTTTAAGAAAAACTACCTAGCCAGGTGCAGTGGGACATGCCTATGATCCCAGCACTTTGGGATTACAGGATGAGGCAGGAGGATCACTTGAGCCCAAAAGTTCAAGACGAGCATGGGCAAAACATCAGATCCTGACTCTAAAAAAAAAAAAAAAAGAAAAAAGAAAAATAGCTAGCCATGGTGGTACATGCCTGCAGTCCCTGCTACTCAGGAGGCTGAGGTAAGAAGATCACTTAAGCCCAGGAGTTAAAGGCTACAGTGAGCTATGAGCACACACACCACTGCACTCCAGCCTAAGCGACAGAGCTAGACCCTGTTACTAAAAATAAAAAAGAATAACTAACTAGATTAAACTAAGGAGAATATATTTTAACTGGTTACAAATCACACAGTAATCTTCAATCTGTATTTAGTACTTAATCATTAAATTAGAAGTGAAGAGCCATAAGGAAAAGCTATCTACTCCTTTAGGCTACCTACTTTGTTGTATGAGTACATCTAAAGAGAAGTCCTTTGAGGGCAAGATTAGTGAGTCACTCTTGATGTGACATGCTCTATGAGAAGCTACGGATATGAAAATGAAAAAGGCCTCTCATTGTAACTGCCTTTCTAACTAAAATAGTGACCCATCCCTCATATCTCCCTCAATGGAACAATTAAATAAAATCATCATCTTATCTAACCAGCCCCAATATCTCACTGGATAATTAGAAACAGGACAACTTTAACACAGTGAAAAAGACAGCACACATTTTCCAATGCCCCAGGAAAACAAATTATTAATTTGAGATTTTTAAATTTTAGAACATTTTTCAGAATTCTTAGTTGTATATTAATATTATTAAAAACATTGCTTTTACCTGAAATGTAAAATGTGGTTTCAAAAGATTTATTCTTTTTCTTTATCTCTATTTTTTTTTTTTTTTTTTTTTTTTTGGAGACAGTCTTGCTCTGTCACCCAGGCTAGAGTGTAGTGGCACAATTATGGCTCACAGAAGCCTTGACCTCCCAGACTCAGGTGATTCTCCCACCTCAGCATCCCAAGTAGCTGGAACCACAGGCACACACCGCACACCACCATGCCCAGTTAATTTTCTTTTTGTATTTTTTTGTAGATATGAGGTTTCACCATGATGCCCAGGCTGGTCTAGAACTCCTGGGCTCAAGCAATCCATCCACCTTGGCCTCCCAAAGTGCTAATATTACAGGCAGAAGCTACCGCATATGGCCAATTTTCTGAATTCTTAAATGTGATTCTTTGGCAGTGTTGTTTTGTGACCAAAAATAAAATGGTTCCTAGAAATAAACATATCACCTATTTCCTAATAAAAAGGAGGAATAATTCAATTTACAGAAATTTTATTCTCATCTACCCCAAAAAAAGAGATCAGTTGCATACATTAAATAGCATCTCAGGCTTCTAAAATAATTAACATAAACCCTACAATGCCTATTTTATGCTTAGGAAGCCGACAGAGGTAAATAGTACCAGTTATACTAAGATTAATACATGATATAAAGAAAGAAAACTCTGCATGCAACTTTTGAAAGAGAGAAAACTACACATAAGGGGAAAATACGTATCTTTTAGAAATGCTTATTAGTCCTTTCTTGCCCTCTAAATTTGAACTAACAGCTGTGTAGTGAGGTAAATCAGTATTCCATAAACAGGTAGTAATTTAAGTGTTCTGAGTTTATTATACCAAAAGTATTTATTCTACAACACTGGATTAAAGAACAAACCACTACTGGAGCTATAATTATACTAAAACATTGAAAATAAATCAACAAGATGACTCAATCTTGAAAAATACCTAAATAATAGTTGTTATAAATAGCTTTTCACTGCAGACTACACCTCCAACTACTTGCTCGCTTCCTTCTTGCTTTAATTTTTTTTAAATGCAACATAAAAATTCCATGAAGAATGCATAGTTTGTACACTACACAATAACTCAAAATAAATGGTTCTGTGAAACAACAGTTTTTATTGTGAGTTTGCCTATTACATAAGAAGAATGTTTTCAGAGTCTCTGTGTCTTTATGGAATACAGAAATCCAGAAGACAACTCCTTAAATTCTCCTAAAATTGAAGTTCTCAAAGATTCAATTGCAAGTTCAAAGGAAATTTTAGATACTTTCCACTCTTAAGAGTTTCTCTTCATTTTCTTCAAAGCTTCACGGTTTCCCTGGACTAGCAGTTCACAACTCTGGCTGCAATAAGAAGCAACTGCAAGCTTTTTCTTTTTTTTTTTTTTCTTTTGAGACAGTGTCTTGCTCTGTTGCCCAGGATGCAGTGCAGTGGCACAATCTCTGCTAACTGGAGAGATCCTCCTAACCTCTGCCTCCTGGGCTAAAGTGATCCTCCCACCTCAGCTTCCCAAGTAGCTGGGACTACAGGACCAGGCCACCATGCTCAACTAATTTTCTCTTATTTTTGGTAGAGATGGGATTTTGCCACGTTGCCCAAGCTGATCTTGAACTCCTGCGTTCAAGTGATCTGCCCACCTCAGCCTCCCAGAGGCCTGGAGTGAGCCATCGTGCCCTGCCCAACAACTGCAAGCTTTTTAAAAATACCAATTCTTGGCTCTTATTTAACAGGCTTTGGATGGGATCTATACATCAGTACTTTAAAGCTCCACAACTAATTCTAATGTATAAGTTGTACCGTAATAAAATATTTTTATGCCTGATAACCATGAGATTGTACAAAAATTACAAAATAAAAACCACAGGGCTTATGGACAAATGGGGTTAAAGGCATAATACTCAAGAAACTAATCAGGGACACATTTTTTAAAAACAGAAACCTAATAGAAAAAACTTTGCATAGTTTTACAGATATTAAATGTTAAGAAGCACATGACTGCTATATTAACATGGCACTTCATTTTGAAAAGACCTGAAGTTTGCTTGTCAAAGGAGATTTCAGAAAGGTTGCAACTTGTGAATTCTGTAAAGGGAAGAGTTATCCAAAATTTGACAGAAAGTTGAAATGCCACATGTGGATGAGTGTGGCTCACAACAAAAAGGTAAACGAAGGTAGCCAGTAAACGACTGAAGTGTGTGTCTACTATGTATTCCTCTGCAGCATGGTTCAACTAGTTATAGTTTTCTGCATTCACCTAGTGCTTCTTCAGGTTTCAGACATAAACAAATGCAAAATTACTGTTAAGCTCAAATCGTTCCTAATATGTCAACTGTGTGGGAACAAACTCATGTTTTTTTAATAGATTAAAGCATGTGTGCATATATCTGTGGTGTGTGTGTGTGTGTGTGTGTGCATAGTTAGTTAATTAGTTACGATAGGGTCTTGCTATGTTACCCAGGCTGGTCTTGAATTTGTGGCCTCAAGTGATCCTCTCATTAACCAAGTTTTTAAATGTTGAAATGATTTCAACAAAGATTTCAATGTTTTCAAATCTGGTGGTATAGCAGAAGTGGCTCTATAGCCAGGCTTAAACACTACTACTTTAAATATATATATAGTTGAAACCCTAGTTGTACAGGCTCAAGTTACATTATATACGTATTATGTGACTACTAAATAATAAGACTGATTCATCAAAAAGCATGTTTCATTACTTCTTATTCCTATATGGTATATGTAACATCACCAATATTTCAATTCATTTCATGTTTAAAAGGTAAGGAAATACTTCCTTTTAAAATATCTTGCATCATTTGAAGATTATATTTATCATTGTACTATTTCAGAAGTTGACTGTATGCAGACAGATATAATTTTACATAAATAAGAAGACACAAAGTAAAATTCATCTTCAGCAAACAGTTCCTAACAATACGATAGCTGTTAAACATATGAAAGATGTCTAATTTCACTCTTTTTAGAGAAATATAAAATAAAAGCACCCTAGATATAATGTCTTACCTATCAGAATAACAAAAATACAAAAGTCTGAGAACAAACTCTGTTACCCAGATTAAGCAGAAGCTGACATCCTCCTGTGTTTCTGCTGGATATGCAAAATGATACAAGATCCACAGAGGAAATTTATAGATATTTATATTGGTAATATATAACAAAAATATATGATATAACAGGTACATTTACATTTTGGCCTGGAAATCTCATTCCAAAAATTCACCATGAAGACATCCACGTTACAAAAATACATCTATTCAAAGTTATCCATTGCAGCATTATTTGTAATTGTAAATACTGTGAAACCTAAAATTCCATACATAGTAAATTGGTTGAATGTTCAGTTATTTTCTACACTAAAAGAAACCAGGACTCCTAGGAAAAAGGGTTTATTCTAGGAATGTAGAAAGCAACATTCAAGATGAGATTGGAATATCTTATTATGTCAAAAAGTAAACAAGTGCTCAAAGAATGATGAAAAAATAGACACCAGGTAGTAGAGGGAAAAAGACAGTTACCCAGGTCTCCATCTCCTAATATTTCCTCCAATAGAAACACAAACGAACAAAAAAAAGAAAAGAAAACCACACAAGAAACATGCCCTCAGGATTAAAGACAGAATGTACAAACTTCAAAATAACTATAAATAACAGAGGCATTCGAACCAGAGTGACTCCATCTTGAGAGACGGCTAGGAAAAATGAGGCTGCGACTTGCTGAGCTGCATTCCCAGAAAGTTAGGTATTGCCAGCCTCTAGATGTTTATGGTTAAGGGAACAGATTAATAATGTTTACTAAACAGATCCAGACTTAGGAGTGCCCTGATACCCCGATGATATCTTGAGAACAGAAGCATTCCTAATTTTGCTTTAAAGATAATAACATCAATTCTTGCAAAATATAGTAATTAAGAAAAGTAATCCTTTATCACAAACCCTTGTAGCAGAGCACATCTCCCCATGATCTTTTTTTATCGTGTATATAAACCAGTATTGTACCTAGGGTGAACACATTTCTCCTCTTACTTTCAGAAACACCCTACTCTGTCTATGGAGTAGCTGTACTTTTACCACTTTACTTTCTTAATAAACCTGCTTTCACTTTGCACTGTGGACCTGTCCTGAATTATTTCTTGCATGAGATCCAATAACCCTCTCTTGGGGTCTGAACTGGGGACCCCTTTCCTGAATATATTTCTTATATTCACAAAACCAGAGGAAAGAATAAATACACTAAGTCAAGAAATACAAGGTATAAAAGTGATTCAAATCCAACAACTAGAGATATTTAGGACTTGTTCATTTTTAACATGGAAATGACCCAACTACTTGATTTCTGTTTATTCTCTCCAATTGTTCCACCCTAAAGTATGGGTGTGGAGCAAAAGGAAGAATTGGGTTTTGGCAGGTACAAGAAGATGAGGGAATGGTACACAGGCATAATTTAAATTTAAATATTGGCAAGAAAGGAAGTATTGTTGCCAGAAAAGGAGGAGTGAGGGAAGAAGAGACACTGCTGAAAATAAGTGGTCAGGGAAAGAATCAAAGTTAACCTCATTAATAGGGTTACTAAAGGAAGTTGGAAATAAAAATATCTGAGCTGAAAAATACAGTGGATAAAATTAACAACAGATTAGACATTGAATAAAAGTAAGATGAGTGAAGTAGAAGACAATAATAAAAACTAACCACAATGAAACAAGAGAAGAAAAAAAAATACAGCATAGTAAACTGTAGGACAACTTTAAACAGCCAAATCCGTATGTAATCAGGGTCCTCAAAGAAGATAAAAGGAAGACAGAGAACTAAAAAACAATTTTTAAAAACAATGCCTGAAAATTTTCCAAAGTTGATGAACACTGGAGTAGCCCACGGGTATAAAAAGGTCAATAAGCCCCTAGCACAAATAATGTAGGGAAAAGTACATAAAGGCACATAGCGAATTGCCTAACATCAGTAACAAAGGGAAAACCTTAAGTGCAGCCAGAGAAAAAAAAACATTAGGCACAAATTTTTCATCAGAAACAACTCAAGACAGATGATAATACAGCAACATCTTTAAAATATGTAAAGAAATTACCAAACAGGAATTTTAAACATGTAAAAATTGCTTTCAAAAACAAAGGACAACATAAAGATATTTTTACACTTTCAAACCTGAAAAAAAATTTTTTTAATAGACTTGCACTATAAAAAATGTGAAAGGAAGTTCTTCAAGCAGAAAGAAAATGATACAAGCTAGAAACCTGAATCTACATAAAGAAATGAAGAGTACCATACACTGTAACTCAATGAGCAAATATAAAGACTTATGTACTTATTATTTAAATTATTCAAAACATAATCAGCAAAAATAATAACGTATTGTGGGATTTATAACTCACATATAATTAAAAGTTGTAACAATAACACAAGGAACAATAGGTGGGAGAAACTGAAGTATACCCTTGCAAGAATATTATTATAGATGAGGTTCTACATTTCACTAAAATATATACTTACAGTAAGTTATAGATGTATACTATAGACCTTAATGCAACCACTAAAATAACACAATGAACATTTATAGGTAATAATTCAATAAAGGAGATAAAAATAGACACATTTTAAAAATGCTCAATCCAAAAGAAAGAGGGAAAAGGAAAATAAGAACATAAAAAGAGCAGACAGGATAAGGAGAAAACAAATGGTAAGATGATAAATGTAAACCTAATCATGTCAATAATCACATTAAATGAAAGAGTATAAACACACAAACTAAACAGCAGAGATTGTCATATCACGAAACAAAGCAAGACTCTACTATATGTTACTTACAAAAACCCACTTCAAATATACCAAACACACAATGAAAAAAGGCATACCATGCTAACATTAGCCAAATGAAACCCAGAGTGGTTATATTAGTATCAGACAGATTAGATTTCATAACAAAGAATATTACCAGAGTTAAGGTAATTTCTCAATGATAAAGGGCCTAATTAATAAGGAGAACATAAAAATCCCAAACATTTCCCACCCAATAAACAAGTTAATTTATTTGTCAAGAAGATATAACAATTCTAAACATTTATGCATCTAATAATAGAGAATCAAATATAAGAAAAATGGTTTAATAAATTGCAAGGAGAAACAGGCAAGTTCACAGTTACAGTGGGAGTTTTCAGCATCCCTCTCTCAACTGATGGGACAGGTAGACAAAAATGAGTAAAGAAAAGGTGATGTTTAATTTTATACATCAACTTGACTGGCTCAGGGGAACTGCAGATAGCTGGTGAAACACATCTGTGAGTGTCTTTGAGGGTGTTTACAGAAGAGATTAGCATTTGAATCAGACAATTAACTAAAGAAGACCCACCAGAAGATTCGATGACAAGCATCATCTACTCTATTGACAGCCTAATAGAACAAAAAGGAGGAGGAAGGGCAAATTCACTCTCTCTCTTCTGGAATAGATATTCATCTCCTCCTGCCCTCAAGCATCAGAACTCTAGGTTTTTGGGCCTTCTTACTCTGGGATTTACACAGGAGGCACCTCTGGTTTTCGGGCCTTTAGACTCAGAGTGAATTACAGCGCTGTCTTTCCTGTTTGTCCAGCTTGCAGACAAGCATATCGTGTGTCTTCAAGACTTCCATGATGAATCATATATATACATATTTATATATATATTTCCTATTGGTTCTGTTTCTCTGGAAAACCCTGACTAATACAGAAATAGAAGACTTAAACACCACTATCAACCATCTTCACTTTACTGTCATCTACAGAACACTCTAACCAACAACAGCAGAATATATACTTCTTAGCAACTGCACATGCAATATTTACCAAGACAAACAATTTTCTGGGCCATGAAACAAGTATTCATAAATTTTTAAACGTTCAACTGATACAAAATAGGTTCTTGAAAAACAATGAAATTAAATGTAAAATCAGTAACAAAAAGATCCATGGCGATATATATATATATATATATATACATATATTTGAAAATTAAGTAACAGACTTTGAAAGAACACACGGATCAAAAAAAAAAATCAAAAGGGAAATTTAAATGTATTCTGAACTGAAAATAAAATTAAAATAAGCGTATAAAAATTTCTGGAATGCAGCTAAAATAATACTCAGGGAAAATTTAGAATAGTATAAGCTTGTATTACAAAAGAAGAAAGGTCTTAAATCAATGATCTCAGTTTTCATCTTAATAAACTAGGGAGAAAAAAGAGCAAAAGAAACTCAAATTAAGTGGGAGAAACACCAATATTTTTAAAACAGAAATCAATGCAATAGAAAACACATAGAAAAAAATCAAGGATATCAACAGACAGTTCTCAGATAATATCAGTAAAATTGATCAGTAAAATTGATAAACCTCTAATGAGACTGATCAGGAAAAAAAAAGAGAAAATACAAATAGTATCAGAAATGAGAGCTATAACATCCCTACAGATTCCCTACATATTAAAAGGATAATGCAAAACAACCATAACCTGCTAATACATTTGATGACTTCAACAAAAATAGACAAATCCTTTAAAAGGTATAATCCACTAAGGTTTACTCAAGAAGATAAAAAACCTGAATAGCCCTACATTGACTTTAAAACTTAACAGATAAAAACCTTCTTAGAAAAATTACTCTAGGCCCAGACGGCTTCACTGATGAATTCTACTGATCTTATTAAGTCAGAGATAACACC
This sequence comes from Piliocolobus tephrosceles, assembly GCF_002776525.5. Classification (NCBI taxonomy): domain Eukaryota; kingdom Metazoa; phylum Chordata; class Mammalia; order Primates; family Cercopithecidae; genus Piliocolobus; species Piliocolobus tephrosceles. The sequence continues at coordinate 105,678,443 of NC_045437.1, read as the reverse complement.
AATTCTACACAAAATTCTCCAGGAAGTTAAAAGAAAATACTTCCCAGCTCACTCTATGAGACAAATATTACTCTAATACCAAAACCAGAACATATTACAAGAAAAGGAAGCTGCAGACCAGTATCTCTTAGGAACACTGATGCAAAAATTATCAAAAAAAATGTAGCAAATTATTAACAAATCAAATATAAGAAAATTGTAATACATAAAGACTAAGTGAAGTTTATCCCAGGAAACCATAATTCTTTCAACATTTGAAAAATCAATAAATGCAATTCCACATACTCAACTGAAAAAGAAAAACAATCATCGCAGCAAAGACAAACGACTTGAAGAAAATCCAATGTCTACTCATTAAAAAAAACTCTTAGCTAAGTAAGAATAGAAAGGAATTTCTACAAGCTTATAAAGGTATTAAAAACCCATAGCTACCATCATACAAAATCACGAAAAACTAAATGCATTTCTCATAAAATTAGGAACAAGAGAGGGATATCTGCTGTCAATATTTCTATTCTACTTTGTGTTGTAAGTTCAAGCCTATTTTGAAAAAAGGCAAGAATGAAAGGCATCCAGATTTAAAAAAAGAAGCAAAACTGTCTTTGTTTACAGACAACATGATTATCTATGTAGATAATACAACAAAATCTATAAAAAGCTACAAATAGATGTTTTCCTGAACGTTTAGGATACAAGATTAACATATAATAGCAATGAATAATTGAAAACTGAAATTTAGAAAAAATATCATTTACAAGAGCATCAAAAATATTAAGTACCTATACATAAATCTGAAAGATCTATATACTGAAAACTATAAAACACTGTTCAAAAAAACTTAAGACTTTTTATGCTTCCAAGATGGTGGATTAGAGACTTTTAGTATGTCTCAGTCACTTGGAAATAGCAAAACAGTACATAAAAATCAACTCTGTGAGCTTTAATTCAAGAAGGAAAATGAAAATCCATTGGAATCATGAAGGAGACCCCAGATCCCATGGATGAGAATGCAGGCAAACAGTCCCGTGACAACATTCAGCTGATAAAAGTGAGTGAAGCCCCAGTATGTAAAAGAGGCAGAGAGCCTCTCTCTGTGACTCACCTTTCCACTGGTGATCTGAGCAACCGAAGACAAGGGAGAACACTGTTTCTCCCAAACTCTGGGGCTAACTTGGAGAGAGGGTTGGAGATGCTGAGAGGGAAAGACACCAGGAAAAGGTGTAGGCATTGTCCGAGAAGGAGGACTAAGAGCAGGATGCCATTTTTAATGCAGACGCATACAAGGACAGTTATTCTTTGGTGACCCAGCAGTATGACCAAACAGGAATTTTACTCTTGGGCCAGAGACTGGAGTGCTTGCTTTGGAGCAGGGTAGCAGCCTCCAGAGCCAGAATTATGGAAAGCACCTCAGCAATAGGTACTGGAACTATGCTCTCCCCTGTCACAGGCCTGGGGCAGGAAGAAAGCTGTTATAAGCTGCAGTTTCTCCCAAACTGTAAGACTTGCAAGCAGGTCCTGCTTAGTTACATGGAAGCAGTCTGAGTGCCATTACTGAGTGTCCCAGTCAGCTCCCCTGAGACTGTAGCACAGCAGGGCCTTCTCCAACTCAACCCCAGGCAGACTTCTAGGCATTCGAAGCACCCACATGCCTGGACCAGCATCCTAAGCCACCCCAGCTTTCCTGAGCATAGAACATGGTGCAGCAGGGCCTTTTCCAATCCATGCCCCACCATATCTCCAGGCATTCAGAGCACCCACTGGCCTGGTTCCACAGCCTGAGCTGGCCCACCTTTCCTGGGCATACAACATGGAATTTGGGGGCCCACTCCACTCCACACCCAGGCAGATCTCTAGGCATCTGGAACATCTACTCACTTGGATCAGCAGTGTGACCTGCCCCACCCTTCCCATTCACAGATCTTGGTGCAGGGAGGCCCTCTCCACTTCACACCTAGGCAGATCTCCAGGCATTCAGAGCACCCACTTGCCTGGTTCAGCAGCCTAGGATGCCCTACCCGTCCTGGACATAGATCGTGAGGCAGAAGGGCCCTCTCCATTCCACGGCCAGGCAGATCTCCAGGCACTTGGAGCACCTGCTCACCTGGAAAAGTAGCCTGACCCACCCACCCTTCCTGTGCATAGATCATGGGGCAACAGGGCCCTCTCTGCTCCTCACCAGGGCAGGTCTCCAGGCAAAGAACCTGCAAGCCCGGATTGGAAGCATGAGCCACTCTACCCTTTCTGTGCAAAGATACACGTAAAGGAGGGCCCTCTCTTCTTCAGCCCCAGGCAGATCTCCAGACAGCTGAAACACCTGCTCACCTAGGTCAGCAAACTGAGTATCCAACCCTTCCTATGAAGAGACCGTGCTGCAGCTAGGCCCTCTCTGCTCAACACCAATAAAGATCTCCATTGGAAGCACCTACTCTTCTCAATTAGAAACCTGACCTGCCCCACCATTCCTGTGCAGAAACTGTGGTGCTGCAGTACACTCCATGTCCAGGCATCTGGAGTACCCACTCTTCTGGATTAGGCGTTTGGCCAACTCTCCCTCCACAGGCAAAGAACTTGGGGCTGAGGAGGTTTCCTAGGCACACCTCTGAGCACTTGGTGGACACCCATTGGATTCTCCCTCAGTGCTGGTGCTTTTGCCTGCCATTGGGGGACTTGTAGCAGGCCTGGCCAGTCCAGCCCCATACATTTTGCTCACCAGCCCAGAGAGCTGAGCAGAGAACTTAGACTACTGTGCACTCCACGGATCAATCACTTGCCTGAGGCAACAAAGAGCTTCTCTCAGTAAGCAACGATCAAGTATACACACCCAGCTGTGTTAGCCACAGTCACTTCTTACCTATAAGCACTATGTACTGGCTTATATATAAAGAAAGCCCAATACAAAAGCCCAGTATAAAACCCGCCAACAGAAGTCCACACAGCAGAGCCAAAAACACATTACTGAACATTCTCTACAGTCACACTACCTAGGTAGAAGGGGAAAGGAAAAGAGAAATAAAAAAATAATAATAATATCACAAGAAAAGAAAGAAAAAAGAAAAATTCCTACCTGAACAAAAATAATTACAAAAATTAGAAGTGTCAGCACCTCCAGATAAGAAGGAACCAGCACAAGAATTCTGGCACCATGAAAAATCCGAATGTAGTGACACCACCAAAGGATCATACCAGCTCTCCAGCAATGGTCTATAACCAAACTAGAAACTCAGAAATGACAGATAACGAATTTAAAGCACAGGCTTGGCATGGTGGCTCACACCTGTAATCGTAGCAGTTTGGGATGCCAAGGCAGGAGGATCACTTGAGCCCAGAAGTTTGAGAACAGCATGGGCAACATGGCAATATCCCATCTACAAAATATACAAAAATTAGCCAGGCATGGTGGTCCACACTTGTAGTCCCAGCTACTCAGGAGGCTAAGGTAGGAGGATTACTTAAGCCCAGAAGATCAAGGCTGCAGAGAGCTGTGATCATGCCACTGCACACCAGCCTGGGCGACAGAGCAAGAATCTGTCTAAAAAACAAAACAAAACAAAAAATTCAAAGCATGGAAAAGCATGTATTACAAGAATTATTAACAAGATCCAAGACAAGGATGAAATTAAATACAAAGAAACTTCAAAAGCAATCCAGGCAATGAAGGAATACGTAAGCATCTTAAAGAGAAATCAATCAGAGATTACGGAGTCGAAAAACTCACTTGAGGAGTTTCAAAAGACAACTGAAAGTTTCGAGGAAACTTCAGAGCCTAAATACATATCTTCAGAACTAACACAGTCAGACAAAAATAAATAAAAAAGAATTTTTTTAAATAAACAAACTCTCTGAGGAATACGGGATTAGGTAAAGCAACCAAACCTACAAGTTACTGTCATTCCTGAGGAAGGAGAAGAAAAAGTAAACAACCTGGAAAACATATTTGAAGGAATAATTCAAAAAAAGTTTCCCAAATCTGGCTGAAGAGGTAGATATCCACATACAAAAAATCCAGGTAACACCTGTGAGATGCTATACAAAATGAACAGCAATAAGACATATTGTCACAAGTCTGTCCAAGGTCAAAACTAAAGAAAAAAATCTTAAAGGCAGCTGAGAAAAAGGTCAGATCATATGTGCAAAGGGAACTCTGTTAGGCTAACAGTGGACATCTCAGCAGAAATCTTATAAGCCAGGAGAGGTTAGGGGCATATTTTCAGCCATCTTTAAGAAAAGAAATTCCAGTCAAGAATTTCACATCTCACCAGACTAAGCATCATAAGTGAAGGAGGAATAAAATATTTTCCGGACAAGCAAGTGCTAAGGGAATTCAATACCACCAGACCAGCCTCACAAGAGATCCTTAAGGGAGTTTTAAACAAGGAAACAACAACAACGAAAATAACTGCTACCACAAAAACATGCACACAGGTCCTATAAAGGAACCACACAAAAGAAAGTACAAAGCCATCATCTAATGACTTCACAATCAGATCAAAATCTCACATATTAATATTAATATTGAATGTAAATTGTCTAACTACCTTACTTAAAAGGCACAGAGTTGCAAGTTGGATTAAAAAAAGAAACCCAACCATCTGCTCTCTTCAAGAAACCCATTCTTACATGTTGACACCCATAGGCACAGAGTAAAGGGTTAGAGAAAGATCACAAAAACAGAAAACAAAAAGAATAGTGAAGCTATTCTTATATCAGATAAAACAAATGTTGGACCAACAACAAAAAAAAAAAAATTGGACAAAAGTAATAATGATAATAATGACAAAGAATTTAAATGAACAAGACTTAACTTATACTTAATATATGCACCCAACACTGAAGCACCTAGATTCACAAAACAAGTACATCTAGACCTACAAAAAGAAACAGACAGCCACACAACACCCCACTGATAGCATCAGACAGATCGCTGAGACAGAAAACTAACAAAGAAATTCTGACCTGAAATTCAACACTTGACCAACTGGATCTAATAGAAATCTACAAAATATTCCATGTATCATACATAGAATACACATTATTCTCATCTGACATGGAACATAATCTAACATCAACCACATGTTTGGCCATGAAACAAGTCCCAGTAAATTAAAAAAAAAAATCTAAATCATACCAACAACACTCCTGGACCACAGTGAAATAAAAGGAGAAATCAATACCAAGAAGATCTCTCAAAACCACACAATTACATGGAAATTATACAACTTGCTCCAGAATGACTTGTTGGTAAACAATGAAATTAAGGCAGAAATCAAAAAATTATTTGAAATAAATAAAAATAGAGAAATAGCACACCAGAATCTCTGGGATGCAACAAGAGCAGTTTTCAGAGAAAAGTATATAGCACTAAACACCACCCCAAAAAGGTAGAAAGATCTCAGATTCAGGATCTAACACTATACCTAGAAGATCAAGAAAAATAAGAAAAAACTTGCCGGGCGCGGTGGCTCAAGCCTGTAATCCCAGCACTTTGGGAGGCCGAGACGGGCGGATCACGAGGTCTGGAGATCGAGACCATCCTGGCTAACACGGTGAAACCCCGTCTCTACTAAAAATACAAAAACTAGCCGGGCGAGGTGGCGGGCGCCTGTAGTCCCAGCTACTTGGGAGGCTGAGGCAGGAGAATGGCGTAAACCCAGGAGGCGGAGCTTGCAGTGAGCTGAGATCCGGCCACTGCACTCCAGTCCGGGCAACAAAGCGAGACTCCGCCTCAAAAAAAAAAAAAAAAAAAGAAAAAACTAACCCTAAAGATAGCAAAGAACTAAAACCAAATAATAACTAAATGAAATTGATATTCAATAATCCATAAAAACAACAAAACAAAAACTTTGATCTTTGAAAGGATAAACAAGGTTGACAGACCACTAGCTAGACCAACAAAGAAAAAGACAAAAGATGCAAAATAAGCACAATAAGAAATCACCAAGGTGATGTCAACCGATCCACAGAAAAACAAAAGATCCTCAGAGACTATTATGAACACCTCTATGCAAACAAACTAGAAAATCTATAGGAAAGGGACAAATTCCTGGAAACACACAACTTCTCAAGATTGAATCAGGAATGTATTAGTCTGTTTTCACACTGCTGATAAAGACATACCCGAGACAGGCCAATTTACAAAGGAAAGAGGTTTAACTGGACTTACAGTTCCACGTGGCTGGGGAGGCCTCACAAGCATAGTGGAAAGCAAGGAAAAGCAAATCACATCTTATGTGGATGGCAACAAGCAAAAAGAAAGCTTGTGCAGGAAAATTCCCGTTTTTAAAACCATCAGATCTTATGAGACTCATTCACTATCACGAGAACAGCACACGAAAGACCTGCCCTCATAATTCAATCACCTCCCACCAGGTTCCTCCCACAACACATGGGAATTGTGGGAGTTACAATTCAATATGAGATTTTGGTTGGGACACAGGTAAACCATATCATTCCACCCTGGACCCCTTCCAAATCTCACGTCCTCACATTTCAAAACCAATCATGCCTTCCCAACAATCCCCCGAAGTCTTAACTCATTTCAGCATTAACTCAAAAGTTCACAATCCAATGTATCATCTGAGACAAGGCAAATCCCTTCCGCCTATGAGCCTGTAAAATCAAAAGCAGCTTAGTTACTTCCTAGATACAATGGAAGTACTGGTATTAAGTAAATACAGCCATTCCAAAAGGGAGACACTGGCCAAAACAAAAGGGCTACGGGTCCCATCAAGTCTGAAATCCAGTGGGGCAGTCAAATCTCAAAGCTCCAAAATGATCTCCTTTGACTCCATGTCTTGCATCCAGTTCACGCTGGTGAAAGAGGTGGGTTCCCATGGTCTTGGGCAGCTCTGCCCCTGTGGCTTTGCAGGGTACAGCCTCCCTTTCAGCTGCTTTCGCAGGCTGTTGTTGAGTGTCTGCAGCTTTTCCAGGTACACGGTGCAGGTTGTCGGTGGCTCTACCATTCTGGGGCCTGGAAGACAGTGGCCCTCTTCTCACAGCTCCACCAGGCGGTGCCCCAGTAGGGACTCTGTGTAGGGGCTCTGACCCCACCTTTCCCTTCCACATTGCACTAGCAGAGGTTCTCCAGGAGAGCCCCACCCCTGTGGCAAAGTTCTGCTGGGACATCCAGATATTTCCATACATCCTCAGAAATCTAGAAGGAGGTTCCCAAACCTCAATTATTGACTTCTATGCACTGTACCTTGGCCCCTTTTAGTCATGACTGGAGTGGCTAGGATACAGGGCACCAAGTCCTTAGACTGCACATAACACAGGGACCCTAAGCCTGGCCCACAACACCATATTTTCTTCCTAGGCCTCCAGGCCTGTGATGGGAGGGGCTGCCATGAAGACCTCTGACATTCCCTGGAGACATTTCACCATTGTCTTAGTGATTAACATTTAATTCCTTGTTACGTATGCAAATTTCTTGAATTTCTTTCAGAAAATGGGATTTTCTTTTCTATCACATTGTCAGGCTGCAAATTTTCCACACTTTTATGCTCTGCTTCCCTTATAAAACTGAATGCCTTTAACAGCACCCAAGTCACTTCTTGAATGCTTTGCTTCTTAGAAATTTCTTCTGCCAGATACCCTAAATCATCTCTCTCAAGTTCAAATTTCAATAAATCTCTAGCGTAGTGGCAAAATTCCACCAGTCTCTTTGCTGCAACATAACAAGAGTCACCTTTGCTCCGGTTCACAACAAGTTCCTCACCGCCATCTGAGACCACCTTAGCCTGGACCTTATCGTTCATATCACTAACAGTATTTTTGTCAAGGCCATTCAGCAAGTCTCTAGGAAGTTCCAAACTTTCCCGCATTTTCCTATCTTCTTCTGAGCCTTCCAAACTGTTTCAACCTCTGCCTGTTACCCAGTTCCACATTTTCAGGTATCTTTTTAGCAACGCCCCACTCTACTGGTACCAATTTACTGTATTAGTCTGTTTTCATGCTGCTGATACCTGAGACTGGCCAATTTACACAAGAAAGAGATTTAACTGGACTTACAGTTCCACATGGGTGGGAAGGCCTCACAAACATGGTGGAAGGCAAGGAGAAGTAAATCACATCTTATGTGGATGGTGGCAGGCAAAAGAGAGCTTGTGCAGGAAAATTCCCATTTTTAAAACCATCGGATCTCATGAGACTCATTCACTATCATGATAACAGCATAGGAAAGACCCACTCCCATTATCAATCACCTCCCACAACACATGGGAAATTTGGAAGTTACAATTCAAGATGAGATTTAGGTGGGGACACAGCCAAACCACATCAAGGAAGAAACTGAAACCCTGAAAAGACCAATATCCAGCTCCAAATTGGATCAGTAATAAAAACCTACTAAATTAGAAAAAAAAAAAAAAAAGAAAACCAGACTAAATGGATTCACAGCCGAATTCTACCAGATGTACAAAGAGGTAGTACCAATTCTACAGAAACTATTCCAAAAAATCAAGTAGCAGGGAATTCTACCTAATTCATTCTAAAAAGCCAGCATCACACTGATACCAAAACTTGGCAAAGACACAACAAAGCAGAAAACTATAGGTCAATATCCATGATGAACATAAACACAAAAATCCTCAATGAAATACTATTAATAGCAAACCGAATCAAGCAGCACATCAAAAAATTAATTCACCATGATCCAATAGGCTTCATTCCTGTGATGCAAGGTTGGTTCAACATATACAAATCAGTAACTATAATTTGTCACATGAACACAATTAGAAAGAAAACCATATAATAATCTCAATTGCTGCAGAAAAAGCGTTTGATAAAATCTATCATCGCTTCACAATAAAAATCCTTAATAAACTAGGCATGGAAGGAATATAACTCAAAATAATAAGAGCCATCTATGACAAACACACAGCCCACATCATACTGAAGGACAAATGCTTGAGCTATTCCCCTTGAGAACTGGAACAAGACAAGGATGCACACTCTCACCACTCCAATTCAATACAGTACTGAAGTCCTAGCCACAACAATCAGGCAAGAGAAAAAAATAAAAGGCACCCAAATAGGAAAAGAAGTCAAACTATCTCTCTTCATGGATGACATGCATCTATACTTACAAAACTCTAAGTACTTCACCAAAAGGCTCCCGAAACTGATAAATGACTTCAGTGAAGAATCAGAATACACAATCAATTAGAAAAATCAGTACCAATTCTATACACCAAAACATTCAAGCTGATAGCCAAATCAAGAATGCAATGCCATTTACAATAGAAACAAAAAAATAAAATAAAACACCTAGGGATACATTTAACCAAGAAAGTAAAAGATCCCTACAAGAAGCACTACATGACACTGCTGAAAGAAATCATAGATGACACAAAAAAATCAAAAAACATTCTGTGCTCATGGTCTGAAAGAATCGATATCATTAAATACCTATAATGCCCAAAGTAATCCACAAATTCAACACTATTCCTATCAAACTACTGTCATTTCTCATAGAACTAGGAAAAACCTATTATAAAATTCATATGCAACCAAAAAGTCACCCAAAGAGCCAAAGCAGTCCTAAGTAATAAGAACAAAGCCAGTGGCTTGACATTATGCAAGTTAAAATTATACTCTAAAGCTACAATAACCAAAACAGCATGGTAGTGGTATAAAACCAGACACATAGACCAATGGAGCAGATTAGAAAACACAGAAAAAAAAAAAAAAAAAAAAACGCACACCTACAGCCATCTGATCTTTCATCAAAAATAAGCAACAGGGAAAGTGGGCTAGCTTTATATGCAGAAGAATGAAATGTGTCCCCTACCTTTCACCCTGTACAAAAATTAATTCAGAATGGATTAAAGATTTAAATGTAAGACCTCAAACTATAAGAATCCTAGAAGAAAACCTGGGAAACACCATTTTAAGTATCAGCTGTGGGAAGAAATTTATGAGTAAATTCTCAAAAGCAATTGCAACGAAAATGAAAATTGACAAGTGGGACTCAATCAAACTAAAGAACTTCTATATAACAAAAGTAACTATCAACAGAGTAAACAGACAACCTACAGAATGGGAGAAAATAATCATAAACCATGCATCCAAGAAAGGACTAATGCTCTATACAGAACTTAAACAAATCATCAAGAAAAAAAATTAAAAAGTGGGCATAGGACATTAACTGATACTTCTCAAAGGAAAACATATAAGTGGCCAACAAACACATGATAAAATGCTCAACATCATTAATTATCAGATAAATGCAAATCAAGACCACAGTGAGATACCATCTCACACCAGTAAGAATGGCTATAATTAAAAAGTCAAAAACACAACACATGCTCATGAGGTTGTGGAGAGACAGGAACATTTATACACTGTTGGTGGAAATGTAAATTAGTTCAGCCACTAGAGAAAGCACTTGGAGATTTCTCAAAGAAATTAGTGGGTATATAGGAGTCCCATTAGTGGGTATATAGCCAAAAGAAAATAAATAGTTCTACCAAACAGACACCTACATTTGTACATTCATCACAGCACTATTTACAGTAGCAAAGACATGGAATCAACCTCATTGCCTATCAGTGGTGGATTAGATGAAGAAAATGCAGTATATATGCACCATAGAATACTACATGGTCATAAAAAAGAATGAAATCATGCCCTTTGCAGCAACATGTATGCAGCTGGAAGCCATTATCCTAAGCAAATTAACACAGGAACAAAAAAAAATTAATACTCCATGTTCTCACTTACAAGTGGCAGCTAAACAGTGGGTACACAAGGATATAAAGATGGAAACAATGGGCAGCGCAGAATATTAGAGGGGAGAGGGAAGGATGGGGGAAAGGCTGAAAAACTATTGGGTATTATGCTCACTACTTTGGTAATGGGGTCGGTCATTCATATCATAGACCTCAGCATCACACAATAACCCAGGTAACAAACCTGCGTGTGTATCCCCAGAATCTAAAATAAAAGTTGAATTATTTTTTAACAATTTAAAATGTATACCATTTTTACTTACTGAAAGACCGAATACTGTTAAGATATAGATTTTCCCCAAATTTATCTGTACTTTCAATATAACTCCAGACAAAATCCCAGTAGCCTTTAAAAAAAAAAAAAATTGGTAAGATGCTCCTAAAATTCATAAGGAGATGCATAAGATTTAGAAAAGCCAAAATAATTATGAAAAAAATAAGTTCATTAGTACCCCTTAATCTGTTGTTTTGCTTCCTGCAGTTTCGATTGCACATAGTCCAACAACGGAAAATTCCAGAAATAAACAATTTGTAAGTTTTAAGGTGACACCGCTCTGAGTAGTATGATGAAATACCTAGCCTCACCACTCTGTCCTGCCCAGGATATGAATCATCCCTTTGTCTAGTGTATCCACGCTCTGTATGCTACTTGAATATTACTCACTTAGTAGCCATCTCAGTTATCAGATCAACTGTCTTGCTATAGCAGTGCTTGTGTTTAAGGAACCTTTATTTAACTTAATAATGGCCCCAAACTGCAAGGATAGTGATGCTGATAATTTGGATATGCCAAAAAGAAGTCAGAAAGTGTCTCCTTTGTGTGAAGTGATGAAAGTTCGCAATTTAAGGAAAGAAAAAAAACATATGCTGAGTAAGAATGAATCTTCTATCCATGCAACTGTGAAAAAGAAGAAAAAGGAAATTTGTGCCTTTGAATTTTTGATGTTGCACTTCAAACTGCAAAAGTTATATGCATAGTGCATGATAAGTGCTTAGTTAAGAAAGAAAAGCAATTAAATGTGTGGGTGGAAGGCATGAACAGAAACATATTCTGATTGACAACAACAGACATTCAGTACTCTCCACAGCTTCAGACATGTACTGGGGATATTAGAACATATCTCCCATGAATAAGGGATGACTACTTTGATATTATTATCAAGGACCAAATAATTAAATGTGTTATTGGTGTCATGATAAACAAAAATATGAATGGAACAGAAAAAAGAGTACAAAAATAGACTCGCATTATGGTCAACTGATTTTAAACAAAGATGAAAGGCAATTCAATGGAGAAAGCTTAGTATTTACAACAAATGATGTTAGAACAAATGGATATCCAGAAACAAAAAAAGAAAAAAAAGAACTTCAATCCATAGCTTGCCACATATACAAAACAAATCACAGACCTACACACAAAACTTAAAACTATAAAATTTCCAGATGATAACACAGGCAAAACTCTAACTTTGTATCAGGCAAAGATTTTTTTAAGATATAATATGAAAAGCACAATCCTCTTAAAAAAAGGTAGACTTTACTTATAGGTAGAATAAATCACAGTATTTCTGTATTAAGAGGAAAGAATGGCTGGTCACAGTGGCTCATGCTTATAATCCCAGAGTTTTGGAAGGCCGAGGTGGGAGGATTGCTTGAGCCCAGAAGTTCAAGGTGAGCCTGGGCAACATACTGAGACCCCGTTTCTATAAAATAAAAGATAAAAGTAGCCAGTTATGGTGGCACAAGCCTATAATCCCAGCTCCCCAGGAAGCTGAGGTGGAAAGATTGCTTGAGCCTGGGAGGTCAAGGCTGCAATAAGCACAGATGACTGTGCCACTGCACTCCAGCCGAGATGCCAGAGCAAGATCCTAAAAGAAAAAAAAAGGAGGAAAGGTTGACATACTCCTTGATTTTCTGTGAGTTCTCAACCATTATTCAACTGTTAATTTAATGTATAAATTAGCAATAACAAAGAAAATAGAAACTTTGTGACAACGGCAAGTAAGACACATCAACAGAATGTAAGAAAATGAAAAGCAGGTAAGTGGTAACTAATTAGCATACGAGGAAAAGTTAAAACCTAAGTGTCCTGCAAAAGGGAGGTCAAGATTAATGAGGTCAGATGACTCTGGTAAAGCTCAGGAGACCGAGGCAGGTAGATCATTTGAGCTCAGGAGTTCAAGATCAGCCTAGCCAACACAGTGAAACTCCGTCTGCACTAAAAATACAAAACTTAGCCAGGTGTAGTAGTACGCACCTGTAATCCCAGCTACTCATGAGGCTGAGATACAAGAATTACCTGAACCCAGGAGGCAGCAGTTGTAGTGAGCCAACATTGCACCACTGTACTCCAGCCTGGGCAAGAAAGTGAGACTGCATCTCAAAAAAACAAAAGAAAGAAAGAAAAGAAAAGAAAATAAGAGGTATAAATGAAGCAGAAAGCCTTTGGATTCAAGAGATACCAGGTAGCTTACCAAAAACAAGAATTAAATAAAATGTGACTCTTAAAATGCCAAAAGTACTTTTCCTATCAATTTCCCTATCTATTCCCATTAACATAATAGCAGGCTTATACCCACAGACGAAATTGCCAAATAAAAAAAAGGATATCCAGTTAAATTTGAATTTCAGATAAGTAACAAATAATTTTTAATGTATGTTCATCCTAAATAGTGCATGCAAATTCAGATGATGTCCTGTATTGTTTGTGGCCATCTCTGGCAGCTCTACCTTCAGACTAGATACTGGCCCAGAAAGGAAGTTAAAGATATTAACATTAGTGGACTTAACAAAATCACAAATCTTTACTTGATCAAACACACTATATAATATACACAGTCTCCACAGGTAACAGAGTTTTCCTCTAAAATTTACTCAAATCCTAAGACCCAAAAGTGAAAGAAGATTAATTTTTTTTAACATTCTAAAGTTAAAAAGATTTATTTTTAACTTTGAATAAATATAATGAAATATGATATTTAAATAAGACATTGGAAGTAATAGAGCAAGAATCCAAGAACTATTAGAGTTTAACATTTCTTCTTCAATGTTTGCAAAGAACAATTAACAGTACAATTCTGGCCCTTATTTTTATATGACAGAATAATCTTGGATTTAAAAAATACATTATTCATCCAATGGATGTTTTAAGAGTGACTAACTCAACAATATACTAATATTTTTGTACTGAAATGATAGCAAATAACAGCTACATGCTAAAATATTCCATATGATTCACAATACTAATGATTCACAGAAGAATTCAGGGAGTGGTTTATAACTAAAAGTTTGTTCTAAAGGGAAAAATAGCAGGGTTCACATGACCCAAAGCCAGAAGAGTTAATAAAAGAAACCAAATTTGTAACAATGGTTCTCAAACCTGACCCATCAAGTCAGAATATCAGAGAGGTACAGCTCCCCAATTTTGTGTTCTGTTTTTTTGAGACAGGGTCTCACTGTCACACACGGCTTACTGCAGCCTTATCTAACAGGCTCAAGCAACCCTCCCACCTCAACCTCCCCAAGGAGCTAGGACGACAGTCACATGCTACCATGCCCAGCTAATTTTCATATTTTTTGTAGAGACAGAGTTTCACCACTTTCCGCAGGCTGTTCTCAAACTCCTAGGCTAAAGTGATGTTCCCGCCTCAGCCTTTCGAAGTGCTAGGATTACAGGCATGAGCCACCATGCCCAGCCACTCCAAAATGTATAATTTTGAAAAACTTCTCCATGAGATTCTCATAATCTGTAAAATTGTGGAATCACTGCTTAAGAACGCTGACTGGAGTATGATCATTCAACAGTATGAGCTATTGCATTTTAAGGACAATTATAATGCTATAAATAGCAAATAATGAAATTATTCTTCTTACCTTGGATACGTTGCTGACATAATTCATTTGGACAGTACTTTCCTTATCAACTTGATTACAAAGGTTCTGTAAAGTAGATGCATATTCTTTATCACTTTTTATTCTCAGGGCCATAAATTTCTTTACTGTTTCCAGTAACCGTAATTCCCAGTCTTGCAATTTTAACACTGCTTCATGTGAATTCTTCAGGTCACTCCCAAACCCCATTTTGTAAGGCACTGGTTATCCTCCACACTGCACAAGTGAGCCTTCTAATCAGCACATATCTGTGTATGTAAACAAAAGAGAAAAACTCTTAAATAAAAAGGAAATTAGTCTTCAAAAAAAAAAAAAGTTATGATAGATTCTTCTTTGGGGTTAAAAAAAAAAAAAAAAAAAAATCACGACTGAATACTTTCTTCCAAAGATCAGAAATAAGATGAAGAGGTCCACTCTATTTTTGGCTTCAACATTACACCAGAGGTCTTAGCCAATACAATGAAATAAATGAAATAAAAGGGGCATTCAGATTGGATGGAAAGAAGTAAAACAATCTTAATTTGCAAATTACATCATCTTGTATGTAGAAAATCCTATGTAACGCAACAAAAACTATTAAAATAAATGACTAGAAGCCTCTACCAATTGTGCCCCCCCGGCCCCCTACCAGCAGGAACACCAAATTTAACAACTATTTACACACACAAAAATCACCTTCATAAGAACCAAAAATCACAGGTGAGCAATCACAGTACCCAGTTTTAACTTCCTATCACTGAAAGAGGTACTGAAAAGTGTAGAAAACACAGTCTTGAATCATCAAGACCAGTCCTCTCCCATCCCCCGGCAGTGGCCACATGGTACACAGAGTATGCTTGGAGGAGAAAGAGAGCACTGTGATTGTGGTACTTTGCAGTAAACTCACTGCTGTCCTGTCACAACAGAAAGCAAAACCAGGATGAACTCAGCCAATGTCCACCCAGGAAGGGAGCATTTAGAGCAGTCACAGCCAGAGGGGAATTGCCCATTCCAGCAGTCAGAACTTGAGTTTCAGCAACCTAGACAGACACGAAAGAGGGAGGCTACGGGAGTGCTTGCAACACCCCTTCTGCACCCGAGCCAGGACAGCTTGCAGCAACAAAAGTGACTCCATCCTTCTGCTTGAGGAGAGGAGACAAACGGTAAAGAGAACATTGTCTTGCCTCGTGGATACCAGTTCAGCCACAGTAGGATAGAGCACTGGGCAGTCATTAGACCCCTATTATAGGCCTTACCTACTGAATGACATTTCTAAACACAACCTGGGCCAAAAAAAACAAACCCACTGCCTTGAAAGGGAGGACCCAGTCCTGGCAGGCTTCATCACCTGCTGACTTAAGAGCTTATGGTCCCTGAATAACCAGCAGTGATACCCAGGTAGTACGCTGTGGGCCCTGGGTCAGATTCAGACATGCTAACCTCAGGTGAGACCTAGCACATTTCCAGTTGTAGTAGTGGCTATGGGGAGAGACTCCTTCTGCTTGAGAAAAACAAAGAGAAAGTTAAGGGGACTTTGTCTTACACCTTAGGTATCATCTCAAACACAGTGGGGTAGAGCACCAAGCACATTCTTACAGCTCCCAATGCCAGGTCTTGCCTCTTGGATGGCACTTCTAGACCTGCTGTGGGCCAGAAAGGAGCCCACTGCCCTGCAGGGTAAGTCCCAGGCCTGGCAGTATTCACCACAATCTGACTGAAGGAAACTTGGGCCTTCCGCCAACATCAGCAGTAGCCCGGCAGTCCTTCCTGTGGGCCTGTGGTAGTGGTGGCCAGGGAGAGAGACTCTTTACCTGTGGAAAGGAGAGGGAAGAGCGGGAAAGACTTTGTCTCGTGGCTTGAGTGCCAGTTTAGCCGTAGAATAGGGCACTAGGTAGATTTCTAAGGTTTTGACTCCACTCCTTGGTTAACAGACATCTTTGGACCCACTTAGAGCCCTTGAGGAAAGGACACAAGCTTGGCTGGCTTCACCACCTGCTGATTATAAAGCTCAGGTGCCTTGAGCAAACAGGCAGGAGTCAGGCGGCAATTACAGTGGGCCTTGGGCATGACCCAGTGCTGTGCTGGCTTCAGGTCTCACTCAGTGCAGTTCCAGTACTGGTAGCAACATGGTGACTGTGTCACCCCATCCCCTGCTCCAGGTGACTCAAAGCAGAGAGAGACCCCATTTGTTTGGGAGAAAGGAACGAAAGGGAACAAGAGTTTTTGCCTGGTAATGTAGAGAATGCTTCCAGATCTTATCCAAGACCACAAAGGCAGTGCCCCTACAAGTCTGCATAAATCATAGTGTTACTGGGCTTGAAGTGGCCCCTAATACAGATACAGCTTGGATCACAACACCCAAGTACCTTGTATTACCTGGAAAGCCTTCCCAAGGATGACAGGTACAAACAAAGCACAGAAGTGAAGACTACAATAAATACCTAACTCTTGAATGTACAGACAAACAGTAAAGAGAACATTGTCTTGCCTCTTGAATACCAGTTCAGCCACAGTAGGATAGAGCACTGGGCAGTCATTAGATCCACAGGATTCCATCTGTGGAACATCCACAGGATTCCAAACCATCCAGGAAAACAGGACTTCCATACACAAACTAAATTAAGGCACCAGGAACCAATCCTGGCCTGAAAGATATGGGACCTTTAAGACAGAGAACTCAAAATAGCTGAAGAAACTCAGAAAACTTCAAGATAACAGAGAGACCGAATTTAGAAATCTATCTAGATCAACTTAACAAGATTGAAATCAATAAAAAGAATGAAGCACAAATTCTAGAGCAGAAAAATGTAACTGACATACTGAAGAATGCATCAGTGTCTCTTAATATCAGAATCGATGAAGCAAAAGAAAGAATTAGTGAGCTTGAAGACAGGCTATTTAAAAATAGTCAGAGGGAACAACAACAAAAAGAATAAAAGAGAATAAACCATGCCTACAAGAACTAGAAAATAGCCTCAAAAGGGGAAATTTTTTTCTTTTTTTCCAGATAGGGTCTCCCTCTGTTGCCCAGGCTAGAGCATAGTGGCACAAAAAATAGTCAGAGGGAGCAACAACAAAAAAAGAATGAAAGAGAATAAACCATGCCTACAGGAACTAAAAAATAGTCTCAAAAGGGGAAAGTTTTTCTTTTTTTCCAGACAGAGTCTCCCTTTGTCACCCAGGCTAGAGTATAGTGGCACAATCAGAGCTTACTGCAGCCTCAACCTCCTGGGCTCAAGAGATCCTCCTGTCTCGGCCTCCTGAGTAGCTGGGACTATAAGCATGTGTCACCATGCCCAGCTAATTTTAATTTTTTTTGTAAAGAAGGGGTCACACTTTGTTGCCCCGGCTGCTACATGCAAGCAATCTTCCCATCTTGGCCTTCCAAAGTACTGGGATTACAGGCATGAGCCACCATGCCCAGGCATAAACGGGCAAATGTAAGAGTAATTAAGAATTAAAAAGGAGGTACAGAAAGAGATAAGGGTAGAAAGTTTATTCAAAGAGATAATAACAGAGATCTTTCCAAACCTGGAGAAAGATATAAATATTCATGTACAAGAAGGTTCTTGAACAACAAGCAGATTTAACCTAAAGACTACCTCAAGGCATTTAATAATCAAAACTCCCAAAGGTCAAGAATAAAGAAAGGATCCTAAAAGCAGCAAGAGAAAAGAAACAAATAACATCCAATGGAGATCCCGTATGTGTGGCAGCAGCCTTTTCAATGGAAATCTTACACGGCAGGAGAGAATAGCATGAAATATTTAAAGTGCTGAAGGAAAACAAAAACAAAAACAAAAACGTTTACCCTAGAATAGCATGTCTGGTGAAAATATCCTTTAAGCATAAAGGAGAAATAAAGATATTCCCAGACAAACAAAAGCTGAAGGATTTCATCAACACCACACTTGTCCTATAAGAAATGTTAAGCGGGGGACAAGCACAGTGACTCACACCTGTAATCCCAGCACTTTGGGAGGCCATGTTGCGTGGATCACCTGAGGTCAGGAACTTGAGACCAGCCTGGCCAACATGGCGAAATCCCATCTCTACTAAAAATGCAAAAATTAGCCGGGCATGGTGGTTGGCACCTGTAATCCCAGCTACTTGGGAGGCTGAGACAGGAGAATTGCTTGAACCCAGGAGGCAGAGGTTGCAGTAAGCCAAGATTGCGCCATTGTACTCCACCCTGGGTAACAAGAGTGAAACTCAAGAAAGAAAAAAAAGGGAGCCGGGCACAGTGGCTCACACAAAGTAATTCCAGCACTTTGGGAGGCTGAGGCAGGTGGATCGCCTGAGGTCAGGAGTTCGAGACCAGCTTGGCCAACATGGTGAAACCTCATCTCTACTAAAAACACAAAAAATTAGCTGGGCATGGTGGCGGGCACATGTAATCCCAGCTACTAGGGAAGCTGAGGCAGGAGAATCACTTGAACCCAGGAGGTGGAGGTTGCAGGGAGCTGAAACCACGCCATTGCACTCCAGCCTAGGCAACAAGAGTGAAACTCCATCTCAAAAAAAAAAAAAAAAAAGAAAAGAAAAAAAGGAAATGCTAAGGGGGATTAATCAACCAGAAAGAAAAGGACATTAATGAGCAATAACAAATCATCTGAAGGTACAAAACTCACTGGTAAAAGTAAGTACACAAACAAAGCATATTATCACATAATAATAATGTATAACTGTGGTGTGTAAACTACTCTGGTCTTAAGAAAAAAGACAAGATGAACCAATCAAAAATAATAACTACAGCTTTTCAAGACACAGTACAACGAGTTATGAATAGAAACAACAATAAGTTAAAAAGCAGAGGGGGTGTCAAAGTACAGAGTTTTTATCATTAGTTTTCTTTTTGCTTGTTTGTTTACACAATCATGTTAACTTGTCATTAGTTTAAAATAATGGGTTATAAAATAGTATTTGCAAGCTTCACGGTAATCTCAAATCAAAAAACATACAATGAATACAAAAAAAGTAAAATTAAGTCATACTATCAAAGAAAATTACCTTCCCTAAAAGAAAGACAGGAAGACAGGAAAGGAAAAAGACCAGAAAACAAAGAGTAAGGATGTAGAAAAGAGAGAACCCTGAAACACTGCTGATGGTGGGAATGTGAATTAGTACAACCACTACTATGGACAACAGTTTGGAGGTTCCTCAAAACACTAAAAACTGAGCTACCATATAATCCAGCAATCCTGCTGCTGGGTATATAACCCCCCCCCCAAAAAAAAAAACAAATTGAAATCTGTATACCAAAGAGATATCTGCACTCTGTTTATTGCACCACTGTTTATAATAGCCAATATTTGGAAGCAACCTAAGTGTCCATCAACAGATGAATGAATAAAGAGATGTGGTACAAAGAGTGAGATCTTGTTATCTGCAACAACATGGATAGAACTGGTGGTCATTATTTTAAGTGAAATAAGCCAGACACAGAAAGACAAACTTGAACTCATAGAGACAGAGAGTAGAAGGATGGTTACAATAGGCTATAAAGGGTAGTGGGAAGCAGGGGGAAAGCTGGGATGGTTAATGGGTACAAAAAATATATAAAGAATAGGACCTAGTACCTGATAGCACAACAGGGTGTCTATAGTCAATAATAATTTAATTGTATATTATCAAATAACTAAAGCTGTATAACTGAATTGTTTGTAACACAAAGAATAAATGCTTGAGGTGATGGATACCCCCATTTACCCTGATGTGATTATTACACACTGCATGTCTGTATCAAAATATTTCATGTACCCTATAAATAGATATACCTACTATATATACACAAAAATTAAAATATAAACAAATAAAAAACAGTTAAGTAATATTACAGGGTACAAGGTCAATATACAAAATTAAATTATATTTCTATATACCATCACTGAACAATCCAAAACTGAAATTAGAAAACAATTCTATTTACAAAAGCACCAAAAAAGAATAAAATATTTAGGAATAAATTTTACCAAAAAAAGCAAAACCTGTATGCTTATAACTATAAGACACTGTTGAAAGTAATTTTAAGGTCAGGTGCAGTGGCTCAAACCTGTAATCCCAGCACTTTGGGAGGCTGAGGCAGGTGGATAACCTGAGGTCTGGAGTTTGAGACCAGCCTGACCAACCTGGAGAAACCCTGTCTCTACTAAAAATACAAAATTAGCCATGCATGGTGGCACATGCCTGTAATTCCAGCTACTCAGGAGGCTGAGGCAGGAGAATCGCTTAAACCAGGAAGTGGAGGTTGCAGTGAGCCAGGATCATACCCACTGCACTCCAGCCTGGGTAACAAGGGCAAAACTCCGTCTCAAAAAAGAAAGTAATTTTAAAAGACCTAAGTAAATTGATATATTCACATTCACAGATCAAGAGATTTAATATTGTTAAGAAAGATCCTCCAATTTGATCAAGAAATATAACATAATCCATATTAATATCTCAGCTAGCTTTCTTATAGAAATTGACAAGCTATCCTAAAATCTACATAGAAAAGTAAGGGAGGCAAAAATAACACACAGTAACTTGTAAAGAGGCACAAAGTTGGAAGATTCACACTTTCTGATTTCAAACCTACTAAAAAGCTACAGTGATCAAGACACTATGGTAATGGCATATGGACAAACAGAAATCAATGGAATAGACTAGAGGGGCCAAATATAAATCTTCACATTTATGGTAAAGTGATTTTCTACAAAGGTACCAAGAAAAGTCTTTTCAACAACTGGTTCTGGGACAACTGAATTTCCACATGCAAAACAATGAAGCAGGATGTCTTCCTTAGACTGCACACAAAACATTAACTGTTAACGGATGATACACCTAAATATCAGAGCTAAAACTATAAAACTCTCAGAATAAAACATACAAGTAAATTTTTGTGACCTTGGCTTCGGCAATGGTTTCTTAGATACAACAACAAAAGCACAAATGAGAAAAATAAAAATACATTAGTTGGATTTCATCAAAATTTAAAACTTCCATGCTTCAAAAGACACTATCAAGAAAGTGAAAAGACAACCTACAGAATGGGAGAAAATATTTACAAATCATATATATATATGATAAGGAACTTCTGGATGGAGGACACAAAGAATTTTTACAACTCAATAATAAGAAAAACCAACAAAAGAAATGGACAAAGGATTTGAATGGACAATTCTCTAAGAAAAATGTAGAAATGTCCAATAGGCTCATGAAAAGATGTTCAATATCATTAGCTATCAGGAAAATTCAAATCAGAACCATAATGAGATAACTATTTCACACCACTAGAATGTCTCTAATCAAAAAAGACAGACATATAGTTTAGCACTGAAGAGAATGGAATCTTCATCCCTTGCTAGCTGAAACATTAAATGCTGCAACCACTGTGGAAAAGAGTTTGGCAGTTCCTCAAAAGGTAAAACATAGAGTTAGCATATGACCCAGAAATTCACCTCCCAGGTATATACCCGACAGAAATGAAAACATATGTCTATGCAAAAACTTGCATATGAATGTTTGAAGCAACATTATTCACATTAGCTACAAAGTAGAACCAACCCACATATACATCAACAGGTGAACAGATAAAATGGGATAACATTCATACAATGGAATATTACTTGGCAATAAAAGGAAGTATTGATACAGGCTACAACATGCATGAACCTTGAAAATGTTTTACTAGGTCAAAGAAACCAGACCCAAAAGATCACACGGGTATGATTTCATTAATATGAAATTCTCAAAATAGGCAAATCTATAAAGTAGATCACTGGTTGACCAGGGCTGGCAAATGTGGAGTGAAATTAGGAATGACCATTAGTGGGTACTGGATTTCTTTTTGTGGTGATGAAAATGTTCTAACATTGATTGTAGTAGTGCCTGCATAGCTGTAAATGTACTAAAAACAATTAAATTGTACGGTTTCAATGGCTGAATTCTTTGGTTGTAAATATAGCTCAAAAAAGTTGTTTAAAAAATAACTACAGCATAACTTATAATCATCTAAAGATCAGTTGGCACAAGCTTCCTCAAAATACCCTGTTTATATACATTTTGAAAATGATGGTAGAATTTATTTTGCCCACCCCCCGCTGTTTCCTAGAATTTCAGGCAGTAAAATCTTTCAGAGTCAGTGAGAAGAAATGAAAAAACAAAACACCTTTTATTTTTCATTCTAGTTCATCCATACCAGAGGTGAATTTCTTAATTCAGCTGATATCCTCTAAGCTACACAGAAAAGCAAGGGCTTTGGCTCTCTAACTTCAATAATCTTATTTGAAGACATGGTAAAAATTAGGGTTTTCCAAATAGAGAAAAAAAATCACATATGTATATGTATGTAAGAGTATGTGTGTGTGTGTATGCATATATGCACACATACAGTTTTTTAAGATGGGATCTTCCTGTGTTGTCCAGGCTGGAGTGCAGTGGCTATTCACAGGCACAATAATAGCACATTGTCGCCTCAAACTCTTGGCCTCAAGCAATCCTCCCACCTCGGCCTTCCAAGTAGCTGAAACTACAGGCACAAGCCATTGCACCCAACGAATATTTTACATTTTTTAAAAAAACTGTATCTGATATTGTGGTTCATTTTATTCTGCAACTTGGAAAAATATCACTTCTGCTACTAAATGCATTGTGATAACAATGTTTACCTTTCTCTCATCAAAAATTCCTGCTGGTGGGTCAGATGTGGTGCTTCATACCTGTAATCCCAGCACTTTGGGAGGCTGAGGCAAGTGGATCACTTGAGGTCAGGAGCTCAAGACCAGCCTGTCCAACATGGCAAAATCCCATCTCTATTAAAAATACAAAAATTGACTGGGTATGGTGGCACACACCTGTAGTCCTAGCTACTTGGGAGTCTGAGACATAAGAATCACTTGAACCTGGGAAGTGGAGGTTGCAGTGAGCCAAGATTGTGCCACTACACTCCAGCCAGGGCAACAAAATGAGACACTGTCTTTAAAAAAAAAAAAAAAAAAAAAAAGAAAGAAAAAGAAAAAGAAAAAGAAAATTCCTGTTGGTAGATATTTCAGATCTCTCCTAGGTTTTTGTTGTTGTATTGCAAATATGACTGCAAGTTAATTAAAGCTGGAATCACCCAGAAAATTTCTTAGAAATGGCAAGATACGAATTAGAACTGAAATAATGACCATGATTTAGACTATAAAAAGTCAAATGGGAAATGTATTTCAGGAAATAGGGAAGCATAGGGCCAAAAAAAAAAAAAAAAAAACTGAGTATGAAATACAGTTAAAATAGCAAATGTCTCCAAAATTAAACTCTATGTGACAAGTAGTGGGAGATGACATGCCAATTTATCTTCTGCTAGTCCTCTGCTCAAGAAACTAATAAAGCCCAAACTCCTTAAATTAATTTTTGTTAACACAAGATTACAATTTTTGAAAACCAAGATCATGAACACAATAGTTTAAAAAGATTAATTTGTTGGTGCTAGTTGCACAAGTATGTTCAGTTTGTGAAAAGTCATCAAGCTGAGCACTTATGATTTGTATACTTTTCTGTGTGTATGTTACAGTTCAATTAAAAGAAGGACAAAGAGACATAAAGACAGATTTTGATTTGGCAGCTAATAAGACAGAAGAACCCATTATAGCAATA
Source organism: Piliocolobus tephrosceles (assembly GCF_002776525.5). Lineage (NCBI taxonomy): Eukaryota > Metazoa > Chordata > Mammalia > Primates > Cercopithecidae > Piliocolobus > Piliocolobus tephrosceles. The sequence continues at coordinate 105,654,228 of NC_045437.1, read as the reverse complement.
TAGCTTGAGAAATGAAGATCTAGAATTGACAATGTCAATGAGAATTAAAATGGAAGATTCTTGACCTAGTGAATGGATTTAGTGAACGAAAAAGAGACAATTCAATGAAATTTTTAAGACTTTAGAAATAAATAATCATGACAGTATCAACAGAAATGAAAGAACAAGAATATGGAGCTACTTCGAGTAAACTATAATCATTTCAGCTGTAAATTTTACCTTTAGGTAAAATATTAAGGTTAAAAATCCAAATTTGAGAGTCAATTACTTAAAGGTGACAGATGAAACCAACACACTGAATGCTGACAGAAAAGCAGAGAGTGAAGGATAAAATCCATGAGAACCTGTCAATCCAAGATTGAAAGGAGGAGAAACCAACCAAAGGACAGAAATTAAGTAAGCAAAAAGATAACAGGGGTCTGGAAGAGTCACAGGTGTCAGGAGGAAAAGAAAAAAAAAAAGGTATTAATGTCGCAGGATCCTTAGGGTATTGCTCTGCCAGCCAGAAACCTCTGTGGCCAGTGGTGCCTCTGCTTGGGTTTTGCTTGTGCCTGCTGAAGTCATTCCATCCACTCAGCCTGGCAGGCTGCACTGGCTAACACTACTGGCCTGGATCCCACACCTGCCAAGGGTGAGCCAGGTGCGGAGCAGCAAGGGGTGTGTGAGTGAGCAAGTGTGGGATCTGTCCACTGCGCACAGCCAGGCCCACCAGCTGCGGCAGGACAGGCAGCTCCAGGCACCAGCACAGGCGCTGGCTCTGTTCAAGGCTGCAGTTGGACCAGACATACCACATGTAGCTTCAGTAGCATCTGGACAGGGGGAACACGATGGCACCAGAAAGCTCAGAGACACCAGGAACCACAGAGTCCCAAAAAGGGTGTTATAGGGTGTCACAGCCCTGGCTCAGGGAGCCCCAAGGTCTGGGCTCCCAGAAGGGCCACAGATCTTCTCTCTCTCTCGTCGCACGCAACGTGGCAACCGGAGGGCATGTTTCCACTGTGTTTGTGTTACAGCTCTTTTAGTCCCATCATTTGGTGGGTCCCAAGCACTTGTCCCACGTCCAGAAAGAATGAGGTATGCAGACAACTGGAGGATGAGCAAGGCAGAGAGGAGCTTCACTAAGCGACAGAATAGCTCTCAGGAGATCCGAGGTGGGTAGGTCCTTTCTGCAGGCAGGCTGTCCCAATGTGTGTGGAACTCAGAAGGGAGGTAGCTCCTTTCCGCAAGCAGGTCATCTGGATGAATGCGTGTCTAGCTGAGCCTGGATTTTATGTGCTCAGAATCAGGGAACTGCATACTGATTCATCCATGGGCAGCCACGGTGTGCCTGGAAAAAGCACCATCAAATTTGCCAAATGGTCATCAATGAAGTTCTCACTCTGGGCCACAGACTTCACCTGGAACTGGCCGCCCAGCCCGCAGGCTTCAGGCCATCCCTGGCCTGAGGTAAGGTTTCACCAGGGACCCACCCCTTTCTGCCTAGGAACCCATCTGCCTTTAACATGCCATCCACGGCACCCAAACTGACTGTGCCAAGAGGCATCTGCAGGCCAATGCCAAGCTGCCTTCAGCCCCTGCAGCTCCTCCTCCCATCCTTATTGTTACCCAAAGTCCAGAGGGGACCACGGTGGCAAGGGGCTGGCGGGTCAGCACCACTCTGAGCACACACATACCCGGCCGGGTTGCAAAAGTGCCTGGGCTTGGCCACACCTTTTCTTCCCCCTGGAGCAGGCGCCAGGAGCAGGGAGAGGCCAGGGAGCGAGAGCAGGCACTTTCAAACCTGCAGGGGCAGGGGGCTTCCTGGGACCCAAGCCGCAGCTGGGCAGCTGCAGCTGCACCCAGGAGCACAAAGCTCCCGCCTGTTCCCAGCCCCTGCCGGCTCTGCGGAGTGCACAGCCCTGGCCACACCTCCCCAGCCACAGCTGGCGTCTCCACAGCAGCTGCTCCAGACAGGCTGCCACCACCATCATTAGCAATGTCAAAAGTCAGAGGAAGATGTAAAAACTGCAAAAATCTCATCACCAAGCAGTACTTCAAAAGCTCCTACTGACTAATAGTGGGAAAAAAAATAGCGTTTAAGAAAAAACAAAAATTTGGCCGGGTACGGTGGCTCACACCTGTAATCCCAGCACTTTGGGAGGCTGAGGTGGGTGGATCACAAGGTCAGGAGATCGAGACCATCCTGGCTAACACAGTGAAACCTCACCTCCACTAAACATACAAAAAATTAGCCGGGCATGGTAGTGGGCTCCTATAGTCCCACCTGCTTGGGAGGCTGAGACAGGAGAATTACGTGAACCCAGGAGGCAGAGCTCACAGTGAGCCCAGATCGCACCACTGCACTCCAGCCTCGGCAACAGAGCGAGATTCCGTCTCAAAAGAAAAAACAAAAACCAAAAATTTAAACATATCACCAACAAACAAAGAAGTACAACCTTATTCCATAAGTTTCACAGCATGGTTTTTAGTGAGTCCAGTACTATCCCAACCAGTCCAGAAGATATTCTGGCAAAGAAAAGTTAACAAAATCCTGAGATTTCACACTGGATACTCCAATATGAAAAGAAGCAGGCAGAGAATGAATAGACCAAACTAGGGAAAGTCAAGAAAATATCTAAAGAGAAAAGTGCCTCTGTATCAGCATAGGGCTTTAGAAAACATAGGGAGGACAGCACTGGCTTACAATTTTCCAGAGCTCTGTGACGAACTGGTGAATGAAATTTAAGTCCAGGCATATAGGATGTTTAAGGAGCTCTTTAAAAGTGAGTAAATCTCAGGGCCTCCAACAAAGCCAAACTCAACCCCAGCCAGTATCTCTCCACTCATTTACCTCTACACTCACATGCCACAGAAACTGAAATTAGAAGGAAAACCCAGCTTGTGGTCCAGACAAGATGGCACAGACCATTTTTCCCAGTTAATCCCCAATAAGCACAAATATAAACAAATAATACAAGGGATAACTAAAGAACTCTGGAAGGTGGAAAGAAGAAGGTAAACTCCTTTGAAACCCTACAACTAGAACAGCACAGAGGCAGGATGTCTTACGCCTACCTCACCCAAGTGAAGAAAGCCACCCAGACCTGGTTTTTCCCAGGCACAGCCTAGTAGCAGAAGGCAGCCCATGTAGGCCAATTCCTCCCAGAATAGAACAGGTATCCCTCTGATAAATATCAAGGAAGCCAGACACCACCAGCAAGAGAGATTAATCAGGAACCTCAACAAAAACAAATAGCCAGGGGAAACACTCTCCTTCACCATGAGGCCTGAGACTCCCTTCCTTTTTTTTTTTTTTTTTTTCCAGTTTGCTCGTTTTTTAATTTCTAAAGCTCTATCATAAACTTCTAGCAGGTGCCCATGTCACCTGCCACACTCACACCAGGTTGTCTGTGTAGCCAGCAAACAAATGACCATCAACAGACCAAGCCAGGGAGGTACGCTGGGACAGTTCTGCCTTGCTGCCAGTACTGATAACTTCTTGTTTCAGTTCATCTACAATGATATTTACCCCTAACTCCCAGATCTTGATGCCGGGGCCCACGACAACATAGAGCCAGTAGCAGTTGGTGCTGAAGCACAGGGTGTTGATAATGCCCCCACCATCTAGCATATAAAGGTGTTTGCCTTCATTGAGATCCCATAGCATGGCTTGGCCATCCTTGCCTCCAGATGCACAGAGGGATCCATCTGGAGAGACAGTCACAGTGTTCAGATAACCTGTGTGGCCAATGTGGTTGGTCTTCAGCTTGCAGTTAGCCAGATTCCATACCTTGACCAGCTTGTCCCAGCTATAGGAGACAGTGATAGGGTTGCTGCTGTTAGGCAAGAAGCGAACACAAGACACCCACTCTGTGACTCTCATACTAGACAGTGTATCTGCACATACACAGGTGTTGGGAACAGGCCCCCAAATCTGGCCATAAACTGGCCCCAAAACTGGCCATAAACAAAATCTCTGCAGCACTGTGATGTGTTCATGGTGGCCACAACGTCCTGGAAGGCTGTCAGTTTACTGGAATGAGTGCAAGGAACGCCTGGCCCACCCAGGATGCAAAACCGCTTCAGGTGTTCCTAAGCCACAAACAATAGCATGAGGGATCTGTGCCTTAGGGACTTGTTCCTGCTACAGATAACTAGCCAGAGCCCATCCCTTTGTTTCAGCCCATTCCTTTGTTTCCTGTAAGGAATACTTTTAGTAAATCTATAATCTATAGAAACAATGCTTATCACTGGCTTGCTGTCAATAAATATGTGGGTAAATCTCTGTTCAGGGCTCTCAGCTCTGAAGGCTGTGAGACCCCTGATTTCCCACTCCACATGCTATATTTCTGTGTGTGTGTCTTTAATTCCTCTAGTGCCACTGGGTTAGGGTCTCCATGACCCAGCTGGTCTTGGCACCCAGGGTATTCTATAACTTGATGGTTTTATCTCATGAGCCACAGGCAATCTGTTGGTTGTCAGGGGAGGCCACATTCAGCACATCCTTGATATGGCCCACAAACTGTCTCATGGTAATGCCCATTGTGAAATCCCAGAGGCACGGGGTTCCATCCAAGGAGACTGACAGGACAATCTGACCATCTGAGGAGATGACCAAGTCACTAAGAAAGTGGGAGTGACCACACATAGCATGTTGTGGGATGCCATAGTTGGTATCTTCCCTGCTCAGTTTCTACATATGATGTTCTTGTCTTGAGAGGTGGACAGGATCATGTCCAGGAACTGTGAAGTAGCAGTGGTCTGGGTTACCCAGCAGTTGGGGCCCTGAGGGTGCCACAAACGGTCATCTGCTCAGTCACAGTGATGGCAATTCGAGACTCCTCTTTTCCATCAAGAGAAACAAAGGCAGGCACGAAGAACCAGAAGAGAGGGGGCCTGCTCAGGAACTTCTGTCTCCACAAGCAGCCCGGTCAAGAACCTTGGTCTTCACAGGTCTGAGGATCTCCTTCTCTATCCAGAGACATCAGAACAGGCAGTCAGAACTGGCAAGCAAAACCCAGTTTTGCTAGATATCCAATCTCAGGAAGCCTCTTGTTCTTCACAGGTCCAAGACTCTCCTCCTCCGTCCAGAGACATCAGGATAGCAGGGAGCATGGTAAGGAAATCCCAGCCCATCCCTTCCCCAGCAATAGATATACACTAACTCAGCCTAAGAATGAATCTCCTACTCCCTCAGGCAGCACCACCAGAGACCAGTGAGAGCCCTAGTGCCACCAGATACAAGAAACCAACCAAAACAACAGTGCAGACTCAAAATTAAACTATCATTGGAACCACAACCCACAAAAATACAGGCTAAGACCTGCATGATAAACTTAAACAGGATGATTGCTTGTGAAAATAAAAGGTTGAACTAGTCCTCAGAATCTCCTAACATATTAGACAAAATATTTAAGTTTCAAATGGAAATCACTTGTCACAGCAAAAACCAAGAAAAACTATAACTTGAATGAGAAAAGACAATCAACCAATGCAAACACCTAGATGAATCAGCTGTTGAAATTATCTGACAAGAATTTTAAAACAACCATCATAAAAATGCTTCGACAATCAATTATAAATTCTCTTAAAACAAATGTAAAAATCGAAGATCTAAGCAAGGAAATACAAGTTATAAAAGCAACCAGATGAAAATTATGTAACTAAGAAATGCAATAACAAAAGACAAGCTAGATAGGCTCAGTAGCAGAGTGAAGATGGCACAGGATACAATCAATGAGCTTATGGACAGAACAACAGAATTCACCCAATCCAAAAACCCAGAAAAAAATAGACAGAAAAAATTAAGAAAGCCTCACAGACCTGTGGGACAACAACAAAAGATCCAACATTTATATCATCAGAGTGCAAGGAGAAGAGAAAGAGAGCCAGACTGAAAGATAATTCAAAGAAATATGGTCCAGCCTGCTGTATAGCTACAGAAATCAAGACAGTGTGCTATTAGTCGAAGACAGACAATAGATCAATGAAACAGAGAATCCAGAAATAACACAAATATGTTCAACTGATTTTTGACAAAGGGCTAATAGTAATCCAATAGAAGAAGAATAGCCTTTTCAACAAACAGTACAGGGGCAATTAGGCATCTATTGGCATAAAAGAAAAAAGAACCTTGACTGACAACTGTTACAAAATTTAACTCAGCCCTGGCACAGTGGCTCACACCTGTAATCCCAGCACTTTGGGAGGCCAAAGCAGGCATATTGCTCGAGCCCAGGAGTTCAAGATCAGCCCAGGCAACAAAGCGCAACCCCATCTCTACCAAAAAAATAAAAAGAAAACAAAAATTTAACTCAAAAGAATTATGGACTTAAATGTAAACATAAAGCTGCTTAAAGCTTCTAACATTTAGAGAAAAAAATACAGGAGGAAATCTTTAAGATCTAAAGCTAGGCAGAGTTCTTAGATTTGACACCAAAACCACAATCCAAAGAAGAAAAAAATGAATAAAATAGACCTCATCAAAAGTAAAATATTTTGCTCATGTGAACAAGATGAAAACAAGTTGCAACTTCTGGCTTCTAGTGGGCATGTAAGAAAATTGGTCTATGCAGGAGGTTGAGGGGGGAGGATCACTTAAGGCCAGGAGTTCAAGTCCAGCTTGGGCAACATAGCAAGAGCTCATCTCTAAAAAAAAAAAAGAAAAAGAAAAAAAATACTTGGAAGTCACTAGGCCATCCTACCAACAAGAAAAGCTAAACAAACCGAAAAATCTACAACTCTTCTCAGATCAGTAAGAGAAATGAAGTCACATGGCAAACCCCTGCCCCACAAATTGCAGAAACAGGTGACTGCAAAGAATCCCATCATACTGAAGCAGAAAACTCAGCAGGAACCAGTGCAGGGTAGGAAAAACTGAACTGTAATTGACAAACTGCTGAAGGCTCAGTACCAACAAGTGGGAAACTTAAAAATGCCAGGGGGACTCAGTCATAGAAGAGCCTTCATACTCTTACTAGTTTCACCTCCAGTAAATCAATATGGTTCTCACAGTATGTATTACAGGGTGGAGAAAAGAAAAAAAAACAACCCTATTACTTCTGATGGCAGGGGAAACAAAATCATTTTTAAATAAGCTAGAACATTCTGTTCTTAATAAGGTCTTTCCCTCAGGAGAAACTATTTAGTCAGAGCCTGCTGGGGTTTTATCAGAGCCTAACTAACTTATAGGAAGGGAAATAAGAAATACCAATTGCAGCCCATACTAGCCATGCTGTCTTACCTTGGGAGACAGGGGATAGTTCTAACAAACATCTGTGAAAGTCACACCCAGAGACACAAAAACTCATTAAAAGACTGAGATCAAATCATTGGACTGTAGAATGCTTCCTATTGCCCAACACCTTACTGCCACATTACTAAAGGCCTATTTACAAAGCAGCTCCTTTTACCCAAGACATCAGCTTCAGCTATCCAGAAAAATTTATATGGCATACTAAAAGGCAAAAAAACACAGTCTAGGCTGGGCATGGTGGCTCATGCCTATAATCCCAGCACTTTGGGAGGCCAAGGCAGGTGGATTACCTGAGGTCAGGAGTTCAAGACCAGCCTGGCCAACATGGTAAAACGCCATCTCTACTACAAATACAAAAATTGGCCGGGAGTGGTAGCAGGCACCTGTAATCCCAGCTACTTGGGAGGCTGAGGCAGGACAATCGCTTGAACCCAGGAAGCAGAGGTTGCTGTATGCCAAGATCACACCACCGCACTCCAGCCTGGGTGACAGAGTGAGACTCCATCTCAAACAAACCAAAAAAAACACAGTCTGAAGAAAGAGAGCTAGTATAAGAACCAGACTCAGACATGGCAAACGATGTGAGAATTATCATATCGATTACTAAAAACAACTACGATTAATATGCTAAGGGTTCTTATGGATAAAACAGACTGCATAAAAGAACAAATGGGCAATGTAAGCAGAGAAATGGATATTATAAGACAGAATCAAAAAGAAACACTAGAGATCAAAAACACTGTAACAGAAATGAAGAAGGCCTATGTTGGGTTCAATTAAGTTGATAGGCTCAGTCTAGTAGACTGGACACAGCTGAGGAAAGAAAATCTAGAGGATATCCCAATAGATACCTAAAAAAAACTACAAAGCAAACAGAAAAAAGACTGACAAAATACAGAGCAGAATACACAAAAACTGTGGGATAACTATAAAAGGTGTAACATACATGTAATGGGAATGCCAAAAGAAGAATGAGAGAAAGGAACAGAAAAAAATATTTGAAACAATAATAAATGACAATTTCACCAAATCAATGTCAAGCACTAAACAATCAATCCAAAAAGCTCAGAAAACTCCAAGCAGGATAATGATTAAAAAACAAACAACAACAACAACAACAAAAAACTACATCTAGGCATATCACAATTCAAACTACAGAAAATAAAATATAAAGAAAAAATCCTGAAAGAAGCCAGTGGAAAAAAGACATTACCTATCAAAAAGCAAAGAGAATAATTACATTGACGTTACCTCCAAAACCATATAAGCAAGAAGGGAGTGAAGTGAATTATTTAAAATCTTAAGATAAAAAGTAAAAAATTAAAAAAAAAAAAAAAACACCAACCTAGAATTATGTATCTTGCAGAATTATCCTTCAAAAGTGAAAGAGAAATAGTTTCTCAAACATAAAAATTGAGGGAATTTGTTGCCAGTAGACCCAACTTGCAAGAAATGTCCAAAAGAAAAGTTCTTCAGGGGGAAGAAAAATGATAGAGGTCAGAAACTAACATCTATATAAAGAAAAGCACTGGAGATGAGTAAGTGAAGGTAAGATTTAAAGAACACTTGTTTTTCTTACTCTCAATTGATCTAACACATAAGCATTTGTTCAAAATAGCAGCAACAATATATTTGATTATGTATGCTCATGTGTGTATATAGATATATGCTTATGTATGTTTATCTATAAGTGTAATAAATAACAGCAATGGTACAAAGGATGGAGGTGGTAATTAGTATTTTATTATTTTGATCCTACTAAAATCCGGAACAAGGCAAGGCTGTCCCCTGTCACCCCTCCTTCTCAACATCTTACTGGAAGTCCTACCAATGCAGTAAGATAGGAAGGAGACATTAAAAGTGTACTGATCGGGAAAAATAAAATAAAACTGTGTTTGTTCACAGATGACAAGATTGTCTGTGTAGAAAACCTGAAAGAATTGACCCAAAGAACTCCTTGAACTAATAAGCAATTACAGCAATGGCAGGCTTCAAGGCTAATACACAAAAGTCAATTGCTTTCCTATATACCAGCAATGAATAAATACAATTTGAAAGTAAAAACACAATACCATTTATATTTGTAGCCTCCAAAATGACATACTTACTATTTACATATAAATCTAACAAAATGTGCTCAAGATGAACACAAGAAAAACACATTTCTGATTAAAGAAATCAAAGAACTAAATAAATGAAGAGATACTCCATGTGCATGGACAAGAAGAGTCAATATTGTGAAAATGTCAATTCTTCCCAATTTCATTTACAGATTCAATTTAATCCCAATCAACATCTTATCAAGTTATTTTGTGGATATCAATAAATAGATTCTGGCAAAAGACCCAGAATAGCCAACACAGCATTAAAGGAGAAGAATCAAGTTGGAGCACTGACACTGCCCAATTTCAAGATTTACAATAAAGTTACAGTAATCAAGGCAAGTGTGGTATGAGCAAAAGAACAGACAAATAAATCAATAGAAGAGAACAGAGAGTACAGAAATAGACCAACAAAAAATGCAGTCAACTGTTCTTCGACAAAGAAAGCAATACAACCAAGAAAAGACAGTCTTTTCAACAAAACGGTGCTAGAAAAAAAGGATATCCACTTGCAAAAAAAAAAAAAAAAAAAAAAAAAGAGCCTAGACACAGATCTTACACACTTCACAAAAATTAACTCAAAATTAATCATAGGCCACAATGTAAAATGCAAAAGTAAAACTCCTAGAGGACAACATGGAGAAAATTTAGATTCCCTTGAGTTTGAGTATGACTTTTGAGATTTAACACCAAAGGCACAATCCATGAAGGAAAGAATAAGCTGAACTTCATTAAAATTATATTTTCTGCTCTTTGAAACACACTGTCAAGAGGACGAAAAGACAGACCACAAACTGGTAAAATATATTTATAACAGATATCTCCAATAAAGGACTGTTATCCAAAATATACAAAGAATAATAAGAAAACAACCCAATTTAAAAATGGGCCACAGACCTTATCAGACAACTCACCAAAGAATATACACGGACTTGGCCAGGCGCAGTGGCTCACGTCTATAATCCCAGCACTTTGGGAGGCTGAGGCGGGCGGATCACGAGGTCAGGAGTTCAAGACCAGCCTGACCAACATAGTGAAACCCCATCTCTACTACAAAAAAAATAGAAAAATTAGCCGGGCATGGTGGTGTGTACCTGTAATCTCAGCTACTCGGGAGGCTGAGGCAGGAGAATGGCATGAACCCAGGAGACGGAGCTTACAGTGAGCCGAGATCCTGCCACTGCACTCCAGCCTGGGCGAAGATAGAGCGAGACTCTGTCTGGACAAAAAAAAAAAAAAATATATATATATATATATATATATATATACATACACGGACAGAAAATAAGCATATGAAAAGATGTTCCACATCACGTGACTTCCAGGAAATGCAGATTAAAACAACATTGAGATACCACCTCACATTTATCAGAACAGCCAAAATCCAGGACACTGTTAACACTAAATGTTGGTGAGGACGTCAAGCAACAGGAACTCTCATTTATTGCTGGTAAGAATGCAAAATGGTATAGCCATTTTGGAAGAGAGTTTGGACACTTTGGAAGACAGTTTGGCAGTTTCTTACAAAACTAAACATACTCTTACCATACAAAATGCAATCATATTAATTATGATTAAATTAAATGCCCCATAAGTCCTTGGTATGGAAAGGGTTGAAATTTTATATCCACACAAAAATCTGAACATTGAACATCAATGTTTACAGTGGATTTATTTATAATTGCCAAAACTTGGAAGCAATCAAGATGTCTTTCAATAGGTGAATAGATGAACTGTGGTAAATACAAAAAATGGAATATTATTCAGCACTAAAAAGAACTGAACTATCAAACCATGAAAAGATATCTAGAAATGTAAATGCACCTTGCTAAATGAAGGAAGTCTATCAGAAAAGGCTATATATGGCATGATTATAACTATATGACATTCTGAAAAAAGCCTTACTATGAAGACAGTTGATATGATTTGGCTCTGTTTCCCCACCCAAATCTCATCTTGTAGCTCCCAGAATTCCCACGTGTGTGGGAGGGACCCTATGGGAGATGACTGAATCATGGGGGTGGGTCTTTCCCTTGCTATTCTCGTGATAATGAATGGGTCTCACAAGATCTGATGGTTTTAAAAACGGGAGTTTCTCTACACAAGTTCTCTCTTTGCCTGCTGCCATCCACGTAAGATGTGACTTGCTCCTCTTTGCCTTCCATCACGATTGTGAGGCCTCCCCAGTCATGTAGAACTATAAGTCCAATAAACCTCTTTCTTTTGTAAAATTCCCAGTGTCGGTGTGTCTTTATCAGCAGTGTGAAAATGGACTAATACAACAGTAAAAGATCAGTGGTTGCCAGGGTTTAGAGGGAAGAGAGAAATGAATAGTTGGAGCACAGAGGATTTTTAGGACAGAGAAACTACCCTCTATGATGCTATAATGGTGGATACATGTCACTGTATATTTTTTCAAACCCATTAAATGTACAACGCCAAGTGAATCTTAATGTAAATTATAGTCTTTGGGGGATAATGACATATCAGTGTAGGTTCATCAATTGTAAACGAATATACCACTCTGGTGAGAAATATTGCTAATAGAGGATGTGTAAGGGGTGGAAGTTTGTGGGAAATGTATATCTTCCTCCAAATTTTGCTGTGAACTTAAACCTGCTCTAAAAAAATTCTATTACATAAAAATAAAAATAAGAATAAGAGCAGCTACAGATTGGGAGCAAATATCTGCAAGCCACATCTGCAAGCCATATGTCTGACAAAGAACTACAATTTAGAACTATAAAGATCTTTCCAAATTCACCAGTTAAAACAACAACAACAACAACAATCCCAGGCTGGTCTCCAACTCCTGGCCTCAAGCAATCCTCTCACCTTGGCCTCCCAAAGTGCTGGGATTATAGGCAAAGGCCAATATGCCCAGCATGAAGAGGTCAATAAAATGAGATTTTTAAACAATAGTTTCTATAATTTCCTGGATAGTAAGTATAAATCAGGCAGAAAGAGAATATTACACAAAAGTGCATGCATGTTATTAGCAACAGTATCTACTTTCAAAAAGTATATTTTTAGAAAGTAAAACTAGTAAAAATCCTACTAAAATATCGAATATTTAGATTTATTTAAATCTATCTTATTTAATGTTATTTAATTTGGTATTTAGGATTAAGTGAGTGCTTACATGTTGAGTTTTCCATTCACATAAATAGTGATTTAAAACTTTTTTAAAAAACCATTAAAATTGCTATTTTCTAAAATCAGAAGTTTAATTTACATAAATCTATAAATACATATTTTTTAAACAGAAATGGAAGTTATTAAATAGCAAAATGTAAAACAGATAATTAGTTTCCTTGGAAGGATAATAGCATTCCCACAGTATTTCTTATGAATATAAGGGTATATGCCAAGTATCTGTATAGAATGTCTCCTGTTTTTCAACTTTTGCCTCTACAACTGGCAACTTTTACATTCTCCAAGTACAAAGATGGAAATATTGTTTTTACATAACATGAAATTTAATTAGTTTTAAATATTTGCTTTTTTGTAATTTGTAATAAATTGCCTAAATTGTGAGGGCAATTTATTTTTTAACAGGATTATGTTTTATGGTTGAAAATATTAATTTATTTCCTTTATTTTAACATTGATATGGAGAGTCAACTATACTACTGGAAGTATGCTAATTTATAAAAATCAGAAATACATGAATAAAAACTATGTTATAGAAATAGGAAATCATTCTTCCCCCAACATATATTCTTATGAACTACAAGGAAATTCAATACAGCTTGAATTTATAATCCTTGGCTAATAAAAATCTATCAAAATTAGTTTATGGTTCAAGTTGTATTATCAGAATATGTGTGTATAGTAATAAAGACTATAAAATAATTAATCAATTAAAGTACAAGATGAATTATCATAAGGTATTTCCTACCTTTTACATGCTTCAATACTGACAGTTATGTCACAAATAAAGTGACTGTGTTTGAATAAAATATTAAGCTGCCACAGCAAGACAGAAACAAAGTCACAAAAAGCCACTAAGCATGCAAGTACAAACCAAAAAATTGACTTCACATGAATACAAAGTGTGGTCTTTTTTCAGAAGCACTTAAACGCAAAAAGGAACAGTCACCAAAGCTTAGCTACCAAAACAAGATCATTCATTACCAATTAATATATGCTGACCTTCACTACCTATGGACATAATATTTAAAACTTCTCCTATGCTTTCTTTATTTGAAAGGGTTGATTCTAACTCAGTTTAAGATAAAAGTTACATGCAAGTGAAACAGCACCTGACTGGCCAGCCTATTGGAACAACATTAACGGATGATGATCTCCCACTGAGAGAAAACAATTAATAAAAACTTTGGAAGTCTATAAACAAATGAACAACATGTTTGCTTTTAAATCAACTATTATATTTTTATTTTTAAACTACATTTGAAGTACTGACATTTAAAATTATTTAAGGAGAGCAGAATTATTAACAGAAATGTTTTCTTTAAGGTATTGATATAAACCAACAAGCATTTATTAGGGAATCATGTGAAAGATAATTGTAAAGCATACAAAGATAAATGAAATCTAGATTACTGCCTTCAAACAATTTGCAGTGTAGTAAAAATAACTAGACAAGTTCACAGGTAATGAGGATATAATTAATTCATTCAAAATTCATTCATGGTACTGGTGCCAAAACAAACATAGAGGCAAATGGAACAAGACAGGGACCTCAGAAATAACACCACACATCTACAACCAACTGATCCTTGACAAACCTGACAAAAACAAGCAATAGAGAAAGGATCTACTATTCAATAAATGGTGCTGGGAAAACTGGCTAGCCATATACAGAAAACTGAAACTGGACCACTTCCTTACACCTTATACAAAAATTAACACAGATGGATTAAAGACTTAAAGTTAAAACCAAAACCCGCCGGGCGTGGTGGCTCAAGCATGTAATCCCAGCACTTTGGGAGGCTGAGACGGGCGAATCACAAGGTCAGGAGATCAAGACTATCCTGGCTAACACGGTGAAACCCCGTCTCTACTAAAAAATACAAAAAAACTAGCCAGGCGAGGTGGCCGGCGCCTGTAGTCCCAGCTAATGTAGTCCCAGCTACTTGGGAGGCTGAGGCAGGAGAATGGCCTAAACCCGGGAGGCAGAGCTTGCAGTGAGCTAAGATCCGGCCACTGCACTCCAGCCTGGGCGACAGAGCGAGACTCCGTCTCAAAAAAAAAAAAAAAAAACCAAAACCCATAAAAATTCTAGAAGAAAACCTAAACAACATTATTCAGGACATAGGCATGAGCAAAGGCTTCATGAAGAAAACGCCAAAAGCAATTGCAACAAAAGCCAAAATTGATACATGGGATCTAGTTAAACTAAAGAGCTTCTGCACAGCAAAAGAAACTATCATCAGAGTGAATAGGCAACCTACAGAATGGGAGGAAATTTTTGCAATCTACCCATCTGACAAAGGTCTAATATCCAAATTAACAAGGAACTAAAACAAATTTACAAGAAAAAAAAAAACCCCATTTAAAAGTGGGCAAAGGATATGAACTGACACATCTCAAAAAAAGACATGTAGCCAACAAACATGAAAAAAAGCTCCACTGATTGTTAAAGAAATGCAAATCAAAACCACAATGAGATACCCTCTCATGCCAGTCAGAATGGTGATTATCAAAAAGTTAAGAAAAAATAGATGCTGGCGAGGTTGTGGAGAAATAGGAATGCTTTCACACTGTTGATGAGAATGTAAATTAGTTCAACCATTGTGGAAGACAGTATGGCAATTCCTCAAGGATCTAGAACCAGAAACACGATTTGACCCAGCAATCCCATTATCGGGTCTACACCCAAAGGACATAAATCATTCTACTATAAAGACACACACACGTATGTTTATTGCAGCACTATTTAAAATAGCAGAGTCACAGAACCAACTCAAGGGCCCATCAATGATAGACTGGATAAAGAAAATGCGGTAGATAAACACCGTGAAATACTATGCAGCCATAAAAAGGAATGAGATCATACCTTTTGCAGGGACATGGATGAAGTGGTAAGCCATCATCTTCAGCAAACTAACACGGGAACAGAAAACCAAACACCACATGTTCTCACTCATAAGTAGAAGGTGAATAATCAGAACACATGGACACAGGGAGGGGAACAACACAGCAGGGCCTGTTGCGGGGTGAGGAGGTGAGGGGAGGGAACTTAGAGGATGGGTCAATAGGTGCAGCAAACCACCATGGCACATACATACCTATGTAATAAACCTGAATGTTCTGCACATGTGTTCCAGAACTTAAAGTAAAACAAACAAACAAACAAACAAAAACCACAATGAGATACTATCTCACACCACTCAGAATGGCTATTATTAAAAGTCAAAACCTAACAGATGCTGGTGAGGTTGTGGAGAAAAATGAATGCTTTTACATTGTTGCTGGTAGTGTAAATTAGTTCAACCATTATGGAAGACAGTGTGGCGATTCCTCAAAGACCTAGAGAAAGAAATACCATTTGACACAGCAACTCCATTACTGGGTATATACCCAGTGAAATATAAATCATTCTATTATAAAGATACATGCATGCATATGTTCACTGCCTCACTATCACAATAGCAAAGACACGGAATTAACCTAAATGGCCATGAATGATAGAATGGATAAAGAAAATGTGTACATACACACCACGGAATACTATGCAGCCATGAAAAGGAATGAGATTATGTCCTTTGAAAGGACATGGATGGAGATGGAAGCCATAATTCTCAGCAAAGTAACGTAGGAACAGAAAACCAAATACCGTATATTCTTACTTATAAGTGGGAGCTGAACAATGAGAACACATGTACACAGGGAGGGGAACAATACCCACTGGGGCCTATGGGACAGCAGGGGCGTGGGGAAAGGGAGAGCATCAGGAAGAATAGCTAATGAATGCTGGGCTTAATACATAGGTGATGGGATGATCTGTGCAGCAAACCACCATGGTACATGTTTATCTATATAATAAACCTGCACATCCTGTACATTTAACTGTGAGTTTAAAGTAATAGTTAAGGAAAATTTAATAAATAAAAGTAAATATCCTACTTAAAAGTTACCCCTATCTCCTCCTAAAAAAGCTACACTTGTTCCAAATTTCATATACACTTCTCAAAGAAAACCTACCAAATCTATAAAACGCAAAAGCAAGGAAAGAAGGTAAAACAAGTGGGGGGGTTCCAAGATGGCCGAACAGGAACAGCTCCAGTCTACAGCTCCTACCGTGAGCGACGCAGAAGAAGGGTGATTTCTGCATTTCCAAGTGAGATACCAGGTTCATCTCACTGTGGCTTGTCGGACGATGGCTGCAGGACAGAGGGTGCAGCCCACCGAGCATGAGCCAAAGCAGGGCAAGGCACACCTCACCCACAAAGCGCAAGGGGTCAGGGTATTCCCTTTCCTACCCAAGGGAAGCTGTGACAAATTGCCCCTGGAAAACTGAGTCACTCCCACCCTACTATTATACTTTTCCGATGATCTTAGCAAACACACCAGGAGATTATATCCCGCGCCTGGCTTGGAAGGTCCCACGCCCATGGAGCCTTGCTCATTGCTAGCACAGCAGTCTGAGATCCAACTGCTAGGTGGCAGCGAGGCTGGGGGAGGGTCACCCACCATGGCTGAGGCTTGAGTAGGTAAACAAAGCCGCCTGGAAGCTCGAAATGGGTGGAGCCCACCGCAGCTCAAGGAGACCTGCCTGCCTCTGTAGACTCCACCTCTGGGGGTAGGGTATAGCCCAACAAAAGGCAGCAGAAATCTCTACAGACTTAAATGTCCCTATCTGACAGCTTTGAAGAGAGTAGTGGTTCTCCCAGCACAGAGTTTGAGATCTGAGAACGAACAGACTGCCTCATCAAGTGGGTCCCTGACCCCAAGTAGCCTAACTGGGAGGCACCTCCCAGTATTTGCTGTTCAGCAATATTCGCTGTTCTGTAGCCTCTGCTGCTGATACCCAGGCAAACAGGGTCTGGAGTGGACCTCCAGCAAACTCCAACAGACCTGCAGCTGAGGGTCCTGACTGTTAGAAGGAAAACCAACAAACAGAAAGGACATCCACACCAAAACCCCATCTGCACATCACCATCATCAAAGACCAAAGGGAGATAAAACCACAAAGATGGGGAAAAAACAGAGCAAAAAAGCTGAAAACTCTAAAAATCAGAGCACCTCTCCCCATCCAAAGGAATGCAGCTCCTTGCCAGCAACTGAACAAAGGTGGACATAGAATGACTTTGACGAGTTGAGAGAACGAGGTTTCAGACGATCAAACTTCTCCAAGCTAAAGGAGGAAGTTCGAACCCATCACAAAGAAGCTAAAAATCTTGAAACAAGATTAGACGAATGGCTAACCAGAATAACCAGTGTAGAGAAGTCCTTAAACCTGATGGAGCTGAAAATCAAGGCACGAGAACTATATGATGAATGCATAAGTTTCAGCAGTCGATTCGATCAACTGGAAGAAAGGGTATCAGTGATTGAAGATCAAATGAATGAAATGAAGCGAGAAATTTAGAGAAAAAAGAGAAAAAGAAACAAAGCCTCCAAGAAATATGGGTCTATGTGAAAAGACCAAATCTACGTCTGATTGGTGTACCTGAAAGTGACGGGGAGAATAAAATCAAATTCGAAAACACTCTGCAGGATATTATCCAGGAGAACTTCCCGACCTAGGAAGGCAGGCCAGCATTCAAATTCAGGAAATACAGAGAACGCCACAAAGATACTCCTCAAGAAGAACAACTTCAAGACACATAATTGTCTGATTCACCAAAGTTGAAATGAAGGAAAAAATGTTAAGGGCAGCCAGAGAAAAAGATCCGATTACCCACACAGGGAAGCCCATCAGACTAACAGCAGATCTCTCAGCAGAAACTCTACAAGCCAGAAGAGAGTGGGGGCCAATATTCAACATTCTTAAAGAAAATAATTTTCAACCCAGAATTTCATATCCAGCCAAACTAAGCTTCATAAGTGAAGGATAAATAAAATCCTTTACAGACAAGCAAATGCTGAGAGATTTTGTCACCACCAGGCCTGCCCTACGACAGCTTCTGAAGGAAGCACTAAACATGGAAAGCAACAACCAGTACCAGCCATTACAAAAACATGCCAAATAGTAAAGACCATCGATGCTAGGAAGAAACTGCATCAACTAAGAAGCAAAATAACCAGCTAACATCATAATGACAGGATCAAATTCACACATAACAATATTTACCTTAAATGCAAATGGGCTAAATGCTCCAATTAAAAGACACAGACTGGCAAATTGGATAAAGAGTCAAGACCTCAGTTTGCTGTATTCAGGAGACCCATCTCACATGCAGAGACATACATAGGCTCAAAATAAAGGGATGGAGGAAGACCTGCCAAGCAAATGGAAAACAAAAAAAGGCAGGGGTTGAAATCCTAGTCTCTCATAAAACAGACTTTAAACCAACAAAGATCAAAAGAGACAAGGCCGTTACATAATGGTAAAGGGATCAATACAACAAGAAGAGCTAACTATCCTAAATATATATTCACCCAACACAGGAGCACCCAGATTCATAAAGCAAGTCCTTAGAGACCTACAAAGAGACTTATATTCCCACACAATAATAATCAGAGATTTTAACACACCAGTGTCAACATTAGACAGATGAACGAGACAGAAAGTCAACAAGGATATCCAGGAACTGAACTCAGCTCTGCACCAAGCAGACCTAATAGACATCTACAGAACCCTCCACCCCAAATCAACAGAATATACGTTCTTCTCAGCACCACATCACACTTATTCCAAAATTGACCACACAGTTGGAAGTAAAGCACTCCTCAGCAAATGTAAAAGAACAGAAATTATAACAAACTGTCTCTCAGACCACAGTGCAATCAAACTAGAATTCAGGATTAAGAAATTCACTCAAAACCGCTCAACTACATGGAAACTAAACAACCTGCTCCTGAATGACTACTGGGTACATACCGAAATGAAGGCAGAAATAAAGATGTTCTTTGAAACCAATGAGAACAAAGACACAACATACCAGAATCTCTGGGACACATTTAAACCAGTGTGTAAAGGGAAATTTACAGCACTAAATGCCCACAGGAGAAAGCAGGAAAGATCTAAAATTAACACCTTAACATCATAATTAAAAGAACTAGAGAAGCAAGAGTAAACACATTCAAAAGCTAGCAGATGGCAATAACTAACTAAGATCAGAGCAGAAATGAAGGAGATAGAGACACGAAAATCCCTTCAAAAAATCAATGAAACCAGGAGTTGGTTTTTTGAAAAGATCAACAAAATTGATAGACCGCTAGCAAGACTAATAAAAAACAAAACAGAGAAGAATCAAATAGACACAATAAAAAAATTATAAAGGGGATATCACCACCAATCCCACAGAATTACAAACTACCATCACAGAATACTATAAACACCTCTACGCAAATAAACTAGAAAATCTAGAAGAAATGGATAAATTCCTGGACACATACACCCACCCAAGACTAAACCGGGAAGAAGTTGAATCCCTGAATACACCAATAGCAGGCTCTGAAATTGAGGCAACAATTCATAGCCTACCAACCAAAAAAAGTACAGGAACAGATGGATTCACAGCTGAATTCTACCAGAGGTACAAGGAGGAGCTGGTACCATTCCTTCTGAAATTATTCCAATCAATAGAAAAAGAGGGAATCCTCCCAAACTCATTTTATGAGGCCAACATCATCCTGATATCAAAGCCTGGCAGAGACACAATTAAAAAAAGAGAATTTTAGACCAATATCCCTGATGAACATCGATGCAAAAATCCTCAGTAAAATACTGGCAAACTGAATCCAGCAGCACATCAAAAAGCTTATCCACCATCACCAAGTGGGCTTCATCCCTGGAATGCAAGGCTGGTTCAACATATGCAAATCAATAAACATAATCCAGCACATAAACCGAACCAAAGACAAAAACCACATGATTATCTCAATAGATGCAAAAAAGGCCTTTGACAAAATTCAACAGCCCTTCATGCTAAAAACTCTCGATAAATTCGCTATTGACAGCACATATCTCAAAATACTAAGAGCTATTTATGACAAACCCACAGCCAATATCATACTGAATGGGCAAAAACTGCAAGCACTCCCTTTGAAAACTGGCACAAGACAGGGATGCCCTCTCTCACCACTCTTATTCAATATAGAGTTGGAAGTTCTCAGCAGGGCAATCAAGCAGGAGAAAGAAATAAAGGGTATTCAACTAGGAAAAAAGGAAGTCAAATTGTCCCTGTTTGCAGATGACATGATTGTATACTTAGAAAACCCTATCATCTCAGCCCAAAATCTCCTTCAGCTGATAAGCAACTTCAGCAAAGTCTCAGGATACAAAAATCAATGTGCAAAAATCACAAGCATTCTTATACACCAATAACAGACAAACAGAGATCCAAATCATGAGTGAACTCCCATTCACAATAGCTTCAAAGAGAACAAAATACCTAGGAATCCAACTTACAAGGGATGTGAAGGACCTCTTCAAGGAGAACTACAAACCACTGCTCAATGAAATAAAAGAGGACACAAACAAATAGAAGAACATTCCATGCTCATGGATAGGAAGAATCAACATCGTGAAAATGGTCATATTGCCCAAAGTAATTTATAGATTCAACGCCATCCCCATCAAGCTACCAATGACTTTCTTCATAGAATTGGAAAAAACTACTTTAAAGTTCACATGAAACCAAAGAAGAGCCCACATTGCCAAGACAATCCTAAGCCAAAAGAACAAAGCTGGAGGCATCACGCTACCTGACTTCAAACTATACTACAAGGCTACAGTAACCAAAACAGCATGGTACTGGTACCAAAACAGAGATATAGACCAATGGAACAGAACAGAACCCGCAGAAATAACACCACACATCTACCACCATCTGATCTTTGACAAACATGAGAAAAACAAGAAATGGGGAAAGGATTCCCTATTTAATAAATGGTGCTGGGAAAACTGGCTAGCCATATGTAGAAAGCTGAAACTGCATCCCTTCTAACTTTATACAAAAATTAATTCAAGATAGATTAAAGACTTAAATATTAGACCTAAAACCATAAAAATCCTAGAAGAAAACCTAGGTAATACCATTCAGGACACAGGCATGGGAAAGGACTTCATGTCTAAAACACCAAAAGCAATGGCAACAAAAGCCAAAATTGACAAATGGGATCTAATTAAACTCAAGAGCTTCTGCACAGCAAAAGAAACTACCATCAGAGTGAACAGGCAACCTACAGAATGGGAGAAAATTTTTGCATTCTACTCATCTGCCAAAGGGCTGATATCCAGAATCCACAAATAACTCAAACAAATTTACAAGAAAAAAACAACCCTATCAAAAAGTGGGAGAATTATACAAACAGATACTTGTCAAAGAAGACATTTATGCAGCCAACAGACACATGAAAAAATGCTCATCATCACTGGCCATCAGAGAAATGCAAATCAAAACCACAATGAGATACCATCTCACACCAGTTAGAATGGCGATCATTAAAAAGTCAGGAAACAACAGGTGCTGGAGAGGATGTGGAGAAATAGGAACACTTTTACACTGTTGGTGGGACTGTAAACTAGTTCAACCATTGTGGAAAACAGTATGGCAATTCCTCAAGGATCTAGAACTAGATGTACCATATGACCCAGCCATCCCATTACTGGGTATATACCCAAAGGATTATAAATCATGCTGCTATAAAGACACATGCACACATATGTTTACTGCGGCACTATTCACAATAGCAAAGACTGGGAACCAACCCAAATGCCCATCAATGATACAATGGATTAAGAAAATGTGACACATATATGCCATGGAATACTATGCAGCCATAAAAATGGATGAGTGTGGCCAGGCACGGTGGCTCAAGCCTGTAATCCCAGCACTTTGGGAGGCTGAGACGGGCGGATCACAAGGTCAGGAGATCGAGACCATCCTGGTTAACATGGTGAAATCCCGTCTCTACTAAAAAATACAAAAAATTAGCCAGATGTGGTGGCGGGTGACTGTAGTCCCAGCTACTCAGGAGGTTGAGGCAGGAGAAAGGTGTGAATCTGGGAGGCGGAGCTTGCAGTGAGCGGAGATCGCGCCACTGCACTCTAGCCTGGGTGACAGAGCGAGACTCCGTCTCAACAACAGCAACAAGAAAAAATGGATGAGTTCGTGTCCTTTGAAGGGACATGGATGAAGCTAGAAACCATCACTTTCAGCCAACTATCACAAGGACAAAAAACCAAACACTGCATGTTCTCACTCATAGGTGGGAATTGAACAATGAGAACGCTTGGACACAGGAAGGGGAACATCACATACTGGGGACTGTTGTGGGGTGGGGGGCGTGGGGAGGGATAGCATTAGGAGACATACCTAATGTAAATGACAAGTTTATGGGTGCAGCACACCAACATGGCAAATGTATACATATGTAACAAACTTGCAGGTTGTGCACATGTACCCTAGAACTTAAAAGTATAATAAAAAAAATAATAAGGGAGAACCAAGGAAATACCTGAAATCTAAAAAAAAAAAAAAGAAGAAGATAAAAGAGAACACTCACTGAGTGACAGTTCTACACAAGTACCAGAGCGAAGGTATTTAATTAAATCTTTTCTTATTGTGCTTAGCTGAGTGTCTCTGTGTACTTGCTACACATCGTTTGTATTTGAATCTACTTTTGACTTCAAAGTATGCATTTTTGAAAGACTAGACTGCTACTGCTTTATAATGTCGAGAACTACTATTAATAGATACATATTCCTAGATAGAATTCCTGGTTAGAAGGTGAGTATAGGCAATGGAGGGTGGAAGAGGAACTCCTTGAATTTCAATTGCTGACTAGTGCCAGCAGATCAAGTCCAACATACATCTCCCAGTTTTCTTATCTTTAACTTAATGCAACCAAATGTAAAAACCACAGCCGATGTCACGTATATTTAAAGTTGAAATTATGTTTTGGGAAAAAAAAAGCTTGGAAATGACAATGTTGCCTCCAGCTATCTCAGAGAATTTAAACAAAAAGGCAAACTGCAAATAAATTTTGGACAAATAATATTCTAAGAAACCAGGCAATTCTCAGAAGAGATGTTGAGTACATACAAATTTTATCTCTTAAAAGAAAATACAGATCATGGGGAAAAAAGCAAGCAGCTGTTTGAAAATAAAAAAGAATAAAGAGGCATAAGAAGCAAATGCAAACCATGAAACCTGCTTGAATCCTACAGCAACAACAACAGCAGCAGCAAATACGTGTGTGTGTGTATATATATATATTAAAGTTCATATGGAACCAAAGAAGAGCCCGCATTGCCAAGACAATCCTAAGCCGAAAGAACAAAGCTGAAGGCATCACGCTACCTGACTTCAAACTATACTACAAGGCTAATGCCTAATATATATATTAGGCATAACAGGGGAGATCTTAATATGAACCACTGCATTAAACACTACTATGACTTAAATATATGTGTCCCTCCAAAATTCAACTTAACCCCCTAAGGTGACAGTATTAAGAGTAGGGGTCCTCAGGAGATGACTAGGCCATGAATGATCTGCACTCATAGATAGAATGATGCCCTATAAAAGAGGCTTCAGAGAGCTGCATTCCCCCTTCGCAGTTCCGTCCCTCCTGTCATATGAGGTCACCAAAAAGGCACCATCTATGAAGAACAGGCCTTCTCCAGACACTAAACCTGCTGGTGTCTTGATGTTGGACTTCCTAGACTCCATAACTATGGGAAATAAATTTCTGTTGTTTATAAATTATCCAGTCTCAGGTATCTTGTCATAGCAGCCAAAATGAACAAAAAGACAAATATATTCTTAATGTTACGGTTATTTTCTTATATATGATACTGGTACTCTGATTATGTAGGAAATTATCCATGTCCTTAGGATCTGCACGCTAAAAGTTTTAAGTTATCATGATGTCTTTAATATTGTTTCAAATGATTTTTTAAATATATAAACATGTAAAGAAAGAAAACGTGGCAAAATGTTAACGGTAAGTCCAGGTAAAAGGTAACAGAGGTGTTCATTGTCCTATATACTCAATTTTGATGTGGCACTGAACATTTTCAATAAATGTTGAAATGAGAGAAATACAGAAAGCATGAGAGGAGGCCAGTTTGAAGCATGATGAGTGAAATCAGCACTAGCCTCAACAATTGTGACAGCCAGCTACATGATCTTGGGCAGGTCACAGAACCTCTCTAGGTCTCAGCTAAAGGAGAAGGAAGTAGAAAAATCTCCAAGGCATTTTTCAGTTATAAAATCCTACTACTACTAAAATTCTACTACTACCTCTCAGCTCTAAAACTCAAAAGATAACCGTATGCAAAGTAGAAAAAATAGAACTGCTGTACGGATAAAAATAAAATAGTTAAAACAGATAACCAAATGCCTTTTATAGAGAGCACAGACAACTACTAACTCTTTTTTGAGAAAACATCTTAAAAATTCTTCAGAGGAGCGGGGCATGGTGGCTCAAGCCTGTAATCCCAGCACTTTGGGAGGCCGAGGCAGCTGGATCACAAGGTCAGGAGTTCAAGACCAGCATGGCCAACATGGTGAAACTCTGTCTCTACTAAAAACACAAAAATTAGCCAGGCATGGTGGCGGGTGCCTGCAATCCCAGCTACTCGGGAGGCTGAGGCAGAGAATTGCTTGAACCCGGGAGGCAGACGTTGCAGTGAGCTGAGATCATGCCACTGTATTCCAGCCTAGATGACAGAATGAGACTCCATCTCAAAAAAAATAAAAAAAAAAAATGTTCAGAGAAAAAAGTGAAAGATAGGACTACTGATGAATTTAGAAAAAACAAATAATACATAGATTTATTTTAAGGTTTATTCCATTTTACTTTGCACCTAAAATATCAATCCTAAGAAGTTGAATATAAATATCCACTGATGAAGCTGTAAAACCAAAAAGATAAAAAAGATAATAAATGAACCTCCTAGGAATTTAGATAAGCTAGATGCTTTCAAGTGAGGTTAGTATGATATACATCTAACGGTGGGATGCTTGAAAATCTCCAAATAGGCCAGGCACTGTAGCTCACAGCTGTAATCCCAACACTTTGGGAGGCTGAGGTGGGAGGATGGCTTGTGCTCAGGAGACCAGCCTGGGCAACATAACAAAACTCTGTCTCCGTTTCCAGGCTGCAATGAGTTGTGATTATGCAACTGCACTCCAGTCTGGGCAGTACAGTGAGACTCTGTCCCGCAAAGAAAGAAAAAAGGAAATCTTCAAAATAAAATAACAATAAAATTACATATTAGAACTTTGAATTAACAGTCTGGGAAGATTTCAGACTGGCCAAAAACCTTAAAAGAATTATCTGTTTTAAAAGAATGCAAGGGAGAGTAGACTTAAAACTCAGTATAAAAGTATAGACTCGTGGGCGCACAGGTTGAGGAAGAGATACAGATTGGGATTCTGCTGATTATAAGTGTTAGTTGAGAAAAATAATTATGTCACAAATGAGATCAAATAATTGGGATAGATGACAAGCAAAAGATAAATAAACATGAATATAAAACGATAATAGCCCACACAGGAGAATAATCTCGGATAAAGAATACTACAAAATCAAGACAAGTCGCAATTGCAGAGACCCAAAATAAAAACTGTTTTAGTGTCTTACCAAGAAGAATGAAGTAATCCTACCTTACTGCTGTTCATTGCTGGCCATGCCTTAGCTAAAGTAGCATGTCCATGATGAGGTGTCACACATTAGGGATGAAGGAGATACTGAGAAAGTGTGCAGTGAAGTCCAGCGAAAATGATCACAGGTCTAGCCAAAAACCATGAGCTGCAAGAATAAATTCAAGGAGTCAGAACTGTTCACTACGGAGCAAGAGATAAAAATGCACACTTTCAGTATACTTGGCTATTCCTGGAAATTAACTGCAACAGCTTATGACGATTGCTATGTTAAAAATAAGAATGCTACACTTACCTGACTTATCTTCCACTGTTTATTCCCTCCCCTATCTTTCCCTAACTTTCTGAAAGAGTAATGTATTTTTACCTTCTCCTCCAACCTATTCCCTCAGTTTTCAAGAGGTAAGTCATGTTTTTCTCCATTTTTACATCATAAAACTAACTTCAAATTTGAAACACACCAGGCACAGTGGCTCACACCTGTAATCCCAACACTGTGGAAGGTCAAAGCAGGAGGATGGCCTGAGTCCAGGAGTTCGAGGCCAGCCTGGGCAACATAGTGAAACCTAGTCTCCACAAAAGTTAAAAAATTAGTCAGGCATGGTGGCACACACCTGTAATCTCAGCTATTTGGGAAGATGAGCTGGGAAGATTGCTTGAGCCCAGGAGATGAGGCTGCAGTGAGCCATCATCAGGCCACTGCACTTCAGCTTGGGTGACAGAGCAAGACTTTGTCTCAAAAACTGAAAAAGTTTCAAAGGCATCAGAAGCAGCCAGTGATTATGCTTGTTAAAATATTACTACAGCCTAACGTAGTAATTAAGTACACAAGATAAACTTTTTCAAAGGCTGGAGAAGGTTTGGGAAGGATTCCCCCAGCAAACACATACTTTCTCTACCTCATATTTCTCTGCCTCATAAATATGCCTCATATTTATGTATTTGCTTGTTTGTTTGTTTGTTTGAGATGAAGTCTCACTCTGTCACCCAGGCTGGAGTGCTATGGCATGATCTTGACTCACTTAGCCTCCACCTCCTGAGTTCAAGTGATTCTCGTGCCTCAGCCTCCTGAGTATCTGGGATTACAGGCATGTGCCACCACGCCCAGTTGATTTTTGCATTTATAGTACAGACAGGGTTTCACCATGTTGGTCAGGCTGGTCTCGAACTCCTGACCTCAGGTGATCCACCCGCCTCGGCCTCCCAAAATGCTGGGATTATAGGCATGGGCCACCGCGCTTGGCCTCTGCCTCATATGCTTTAGTATGCCAAAGTATGATCCTTGAATTGGCTGTTCTCCCTTCAGTCCTTGAAAACTGTAAACTTTTCTGAGAGGTTTTTTGGTCACTAGCTCTCTCCTTTATCACTGATGTCAATATATATAGTTCATACCCCTGTTACAATATCTCACTTTTTGCCTGTGCCATACTATTTTTAATCCCAACTTCCTGGTTAATCATAAGCTCCCTCCTTCTTCCAAGTTCTTCTTTTTTGTTTGCCTACTCTGTTTCCTATCATTTCCCCTACTGCCTTGACTTTCACATGAATCAGATGACATTCCATAAACGTTACCAACAAGATTATTTCTTTCCTTCTGCTCAGGAAACAGACCAAACACAGTATCTCAGGCATATTCTCCAAGTCTACTTTTCTAATCTTTTAACCATTTCCAAAGGGTGCCTTCACCCCTAGGAAAGCATATTATTCCCTTCTAGATATAGCAAAGCTCCTAAAGCTAGAACTGGTTGGAAATCTAATCTACGTGTAATTAAAGTGTTAATACATTTCTCGTCTTCCATAAAATTGTGACATGATTGAGACAGGGATTTCTATCTTAACATAGCCACTTGCATAGTACTTGGAACACAGTAGCCAGCAAACAGGTAACTACCAAATGAATGAAATTCCAAAATCAATTATGGTTTCCTCTGATTTGTACACTTTGGTGTAAAGTAAGGCTTCAACAGGAGTTGTTATATAAAATGATAAAATTCATGACGAAATTATTTTTAAATATAAAAATTTGAATGATGGCTAGATGAGGTGGCTCATGCCAGTAATGTCAGCACTTTGGGAGGCCAAGGCAGGAGGATCGCTTGAGTCCAGGAGTTCCAAACCCTCCTGGACAACATAGCGAGAGCTCATCTCTACAAAAAAATACATAAATTAGCCAGGCATGGTGGCATGTGCCTGTAGTCCCTGCTACTTGAGAGGTGAAGGTGGGAGGATCACCTGAGCCCAGGAATTGGAGGCTGCAGTGAACAATGATTGTGCCACTGCACTCCAGCCCAGGTAACAGAGTGAGACCCTGCCTCAAAAAAAAAGAAAAAATTCAGTCATGACTTCACTTTTATGCAGCTTTCAATATATCATCTTTAATTAAACCCCCAGGGTATAGTTCAGTAAACAGTATTACTCATACAGCTTTCTGAGGAACAAAACACATTATATATGTATCCAATTCCACTCCAAAGACAAAGCCAAAAATTACTGGATTATCCAATTAATATTAAAAATTTTTAAACTCTCTTTTCTATCAGCAAAGATAGTTGCATTATTTAGGATTCCCTGTTCTGGTCTCTCACTGTGCTATGGAAATGGTTTCCACAGACCTAAGTTCAAGAAAGACAACTATTCAACTGAGATTTCAGGCCCAGTATTGAGCAGTGTCAAGTATCTTGCTCAGGAAAGCTAGTCAACTGTAGTCCTAGCTACTCAGGAGGTTGAGGCAGAAGGATCACTTGAGCCTGGAGGTCAAGGCTGCAACAAGCTGTGATCACACCACTGTATTCAAGCCTGGGTAAGAGAGCAATGCCCTGTCAAGAAAAAAAAAAAGAGAGAGAAAAGAAAGCAAGCTAGTCAAAGGACCCATGTATTATGTCTCAATCACCAACTCAGTCTTTTCTATAATTTTTATTTTTCAATGAAACAAAAAGCATTTTTCTTTGATAGTGAAAAGATTTGGGTTAAAAGTAACAACTGTTTTTGGTGGCATCTCTAAATGGAACTCTTTTTTTTTTTTTTTTGAGACAGGGTCTTCCTCTGTCGCCCAGGCTGGAGTGCAGTGGCACCATCTCGGCTCACTGCAAGCTCCACCTCCCGAGTTCATGCCATTCTCCTGCCTCAGCCTCCTGAGTAGCTGGGACTACAGGTGCCCACCACCACACCCAGCTAATTTTTTGTATTTGTAGTAGAGACGGGTTTCACTGTGTTAGCTAGGATGGTCTCAATCTCCTGACCTCATGATCCACCTGCCTCAGCCTCCCAAAGTGCTGGGATTACAGGCGTGAGCCACCACGCCCAGCCTCTAAATGGAACTTTTAAAATTCAAACCACTATAAACCTATGAATCAAAAAAATTATATTCCTTGTGTTACTTCAAAGGTATTATCATGCTTACCAGACTCAGCAAAGGTTTCTATACATAACAGTTGAAAACGCATAACGACTGCTTTCTAATGCACCTTAATCTTCCCCACCAACTTCCTCAATTACACATACTTTCATCTCTAACTCACATACATAGCCAAAACATAGTTACTATTCCCTGAAATATGCTTCTCTTCACAAATGGGACTAGGGTGATGCAAGAGAAATACCTGGGGTGCAAAATTTAAGGAGATACTCTCAGGATCATGCAAGTGCCACCCTGCAGTTGCATGACCCTAAAAGTGATTATGTCTCATATTTTGTGTCCTAGGCAACTCTCTTGCCTTACCCTGGTCCTGGCTCGACTTCTCTTTCCCATCTCTACTCTCCCCACTTCTCTAATAAATATCCCCTTAATTTTTCAAATTCCAATTCTGATAAACTAAGTATCTGTTTTAAACAATGAATTTAAGTATAATTTTACAACCACTCAAAATTATGTTTTCACGACCGGGTACAGTGCCTCATGCCTGTAATCCCAGCACTTTGGGAGGTCAAGGCAGGTGGATCACCTGAGGTTGGGAGTTCAAGACCAACCCAACCAACATGGAGAAACCTCATGTCTACTAAAAATACAAAATTAGCCAGACGTGCTGGCACATGAATCCCAGCTACTTGGGAAGCTGAGGCAAGAGAATCACTTGAACCTGGGAGGTGGAGGTTGCAATGAGCCAAGATGGCACCACTGCACTCCAGCCTGGGCAACAAGAATGAAACTTCGTCTCAAAAATAAATAAATAAATAATAAGATAAAATTTAAAAATAAAATAAAATTATTTTCAAAGAAAATTTCTTGTTCATATGTTGTAGATAAGATTCTATTTTTAAAAGTGACTGTGAGTTGCATGTGCATGTCAGTAATAGACCTATGTTGTTTTTTTACTCTGAAGCATCTATCTCCCCTTCTGTTGGTAGCAGCATCTTAATTTTCTTTTCCCAAACTTTCCTTCTCTTATCATCAATCCACGTGGTTTGGGTGGCATTGATCACCAGCACTCTAATGTTTCTGGGGTAGGAACATAACCCAGGTCTGGGAAATCAGCATTTCCTTCTCGCAAGCAGTAGTTCAGGAATAGGTATGTTACCCAAATTGGACAGATAATACTGAATCCCAACATTTCTGCAGAAGCTAATCAGGAAGGAAAGTTATCTTTCAGCCAAGGTTGCTAAACTGAATGATGATGATAAGCACCTACTAGACAATCAAGCAACCCAATCAAAGAACCAAGAGAAGAGAAATGGAGAAATGTCTGAAAATATTTTCTCCCTAAATCTGAGTTCAGATGTAAACAGATACAGCTGCTGGAATTCAGAATTACTGCTGGGAAACAATTCACTCTGCATTTCTCATTCTCCTGCACAGAATCTTCTGACCAAAATGTACTACAAATGGGTATTTGCATAACAGACAGTCTTGGAAGCTAGAGATAGCATCTCCCTAAAGATAGAAAACTCCAAAGAGCTTTGGAGAAATTAAGCCCTCTCCTTCCCCTCCCTGGAAACATTTACTTATAATCTAGGGTAAGAAACCTAAAGATACCTTCTCCCTCTCCTCTGGAAGAGATGTGCTTAATGAGTAATCTTTCTCGCTCTGCAGGGGAGGATAGCAGATGTGCCAACACCCTACACAAGCTTGGAGTCTCCTCATTGCAAGGCTCCTCTCCTGTGATGCAAATCTGCTGCATGTGTAGGTAAACATCTAGCCCTCATCACATTGCTTTGTCACAGAGATGGGGCAGGGAGAATCAGCACGAAGATATTTCTCTGGCCACTGCTTTTGCTGTAATAAACCCCCCGAGTCTCTGACCTAGGGCTCTTCTATTAATGTACGTATATAAAAGTATGGTAAGGTAACTTGCTTGTTTGCAAACAGGGTATTCTCAGTCCCTTCAGAGTTTCAGAGTTAATGGTTACATGAGGCAACATATTTTTTTTTCTTATTTATTAATTCGTTCAACAAATATTTGCTGAAAGCCTACTATGCTATCTGTGTGCCATGAGTTTTCCTATATAACAGGTAAAAATTCTTGCCCTCATGGAAGCTGTATTCTAGAGAGAGGAAACAAACAAAATACAAAATAAGTAAATAAAATACACAGTGTTAGGTAGTAATAAGCACTATTTTTTAAAGCAGAAAAAGGTAAGTATGAAGTAGTCAATTTCAAATATATGTTGAGTGATTAAAGACTTTACAGATAAGTAACATTTACCAAAGACCTGAAGCAGATAAGGAAGTTAGTCATATGGTTAGCTGCAGGAACCACTATCTGGGAGAAGAGCATTCTAAGCAGACAGAACAGAACAGAAAGTATAAAATATCTATCTAAGGAAAAACAAGGAGGCCTGTGTGCAGTGAATGGTGGAGAAAATAGTAAAAAGATCCCGCATGAGGGAGAGAGAACAGAACCACAAAACCATGGCCCATTTTAAACTATAGTTCAGAGAAGAACTAGTTCGGAGAAAGATCCTGCATGAAGGAAGGAAAGCAGGACCATGAAACTATAGCTCATTTTAAGGACTTGAGCTTTTATGTGGGAAACCCCTGAAAGATTCTGAGCAAGGAAGAGACATGATCTCTTACGTCTAAAAAGGGTAACACAGGCTATTTTTTTAGAGCAACAGTAGTAGCAGGGAGAATTTTTAGGAATCAGGTAGAAGGAGAAGGAGGATGTTGCTGAACCAGGATGACAGAAGTAGGGACGGTGAGAGCCAGTCAGATTATAGGTATTTCTTTGAAGAAAACAGAGTATGCTGAAAGTCTGAGTTGAGGAATGAAAGAAAAAGAATCAAGGATAACTTTGCTCACACTCGGGTCAGGGCAAAAACAAAGATGGAACTGCCATTTATAAAGACGGGAAGGACTAAATTTTTAAATAGGGGTCTGTCACTAGCATCCAAAAGAAGCCTAACAAATATAAAAATTTATACCACAAGGCAGGCAGATTGCCTGAGGTAAGGAGTCGAGACCAGACTGACCAAGATGGTAAAACCCTGTCTCCATTAAAAATACAAAAAAAAAAAAAAAATTAGCCAGGCGTGGAGGCACACATCTGTAGTCCCAGTTACTCAGGAAGCTGAGGCAGGAGAATCACTTGAACCCGGGAGGCCAAGGTTGCAGTGAGCTGAGATCATGCCACTGCACTCCAGCCTGGGTGGCACAGGGAGACTCTGTCTTTAAAAAAAAAAAAGAAAAGAAATGATTATACTAGAAATAAGGTAACACAAGTTCCACTTCTAAAATGTGAGACTGAGTCAATAATAGAAAATGAAGCAAACTTGGTAACCCTCTACTGTAGGGTAAGAAGTCAGCAATCCTTAATAAGCAAAATAGCTGGTAAATTGCTGTCCTCATAAATTAGACAAGTACACCTTGTTTTACTGCACTTCGACTTTCTGCACTTTATAAATATTCCCTTTTTTACAAATTGAAGTTCTATTATAATCCTGCGCTGAGCAACTCTATTGGCACCGTTTTTCCAAAGCATATACACATTTCATGTCTCTGTGTTACATTTGGTGATACAATATTTCAAACTTTTTCATTATTATTATATATTTTATGGTCATCTGTGATCAGTGATCTTTGACGCTACTATCTTAACTGTTTTGGGGCACCAAGAACCACACATATATGACGGTGAACTTAACTGATAAGTGTTATGTGTGTTTTGACTACTGTATTAACCAGCCATTCTCTACTCCCTCTCCTTCCTCTTGGACTTCCCTGTTCCATGAGACACAACAATTTGATGTTAGGCCAATTAATAACCCTTCAAAGGCCTGTAAGTGTTCAAAGAAAAGGAATAGTTGCACATCCCTCATTTTAAATTAAAAGCTAAATTAAGCTTAGTGAGGAAGGCATGTTGAAAGCCAAAATAAGCTGAACCTCTTGAACCAAACACCCAAATTGTAAAAGCAAAGGAAAAGTTATTGAAGACAATGAAAAGTGCTCCTCCAGTGAACACACAAATGACAAGAAAGCAAAACCGCCTTATTGCTGAATAAAGAAAGTTTTAGCAATCTAGATAGATTAAACCAGTCACAACATTCCCTTAAGCCAAGGCCTAATCCAGAACAAGGCCTTAACTGTCTTCAATTCTATGAAGCCTGGGTGAGGTGAGGAAGCTTCAGAAGACAACTCTGAAACTAGCAGAGTTTGATTCATGAGGCTGAAGGAAAGAGGCTACCTCAACATAAAAGTGCAAGGTGAAGCAGCAAGTGCTGATGGAGAAGTTGCAGTAAGTTATCCAAAACTCTAGCCACGATCACTGATGAAGCTGGCTACACTAAAGATTTTCAGTGTATATGAAACAGCCTTACATAGGAAGAAAATGTCATCTAGGACTTTCATAGCTACAGAAAAAAAGTTAATGCGTGACTTCAAAGCTTCAAAGGACAGACTGACTCTTGTTATGGGCTAATGCAGCTGGTGACTTTAAGCTGAACCCAATGCTCAGTGACCATTCTAAATATGCACAGTCCATAAGAATGATACTAAATCTACTCTGCCCATGCTCTAGGAATGAAAACACAAAGCCTGTATAATAGCACATCTGTTTACAGCACAGCTTACTGAATATTTTAAGCCCATTGTTCAGACCTACGGCTCAGAAGAAAAAAAAAATAAAAAATTGATTTCAAAATAGTATTGATCATCAACAATGCACCTGGTCACCCAAAAACTCTGATGGAGATGTACAAGAGTAATGTTGTTTTTGTGACTGCTAATGCAACATCCATTATGCCATATTGGCTAAGCAAAAATCTTATTCCACTGCCAGGGCAAAAAATCCTTATCATATCTATCCAGTGAAATATACCTATATTATGGCCGAGTTATCTCTGTGGGCTGTTTCCCCTTTTTCTCTCTTCCAGTTGCTATAGTTTGAATGTGTACTCTCCATAATTCATGTATTGAAAATTTCCCCAGTGTTATAGTATTGGAAGGTGTGGCCTTTGGAAGGTGTTTAGGTCTCAAACCTAAACCTAAACCATGATGGTGGAGTCCTAATGAATGGATTAATGCTGGTACAAAAAGAGCTTGCAGGAATGTGTTTTATTCTCTTCTGCTGTGTGAGGACACACAGTTCATCCCTCTCTTGCCCTTCAGCTTTCTGCCATGTGAGGACACAGCAAGAAGGCCCTCATGAGATGTCTACACCTTGACTTTGAAATTTCCAGCCTCCAGAACTGTGAGAGAATAAATTTCTATTATTTTTCAATTACCCAGTCTGTGGTATTCTGTTATAGAAGCACAAAATGGACTAAGACAGAAACTGGTACCAGAGAAGTGGCATGTTGCTATAACAAATACCTAAAAATGTGGAAGCAGCTCTGGAATTTGGTAATGGGTAGAAGCTAGAACAGTTCTGAAGATGAATGCTAGAAAAAGACTGTGTTGCCATGAACAGAATATTGGCAGAAATATGAACAGTAAAGGCCATTCTGATGAGGTCTCAGACAGAGATGAGAACAAAGTATTGGAAACTGGGGGAAAGATCCTTGTTAAAAAGTGGTTAAGCACTTGCCTGAATTATGTCCATGTTCAGGACTTTACAGCAGGCAGAACTTAAGAGTGATGAAGTAGGATCTCAATTAACGGTTTTTGCTGTCCACATGCTATTTTCCTTCTATCACTGAATACTGGCCTTATTACTATTAATTATACTGGTCAACTGCAAGTTGCTAGACCCTGAGACAGTCTGTTCAAACAGAACTAAAGAAATTATCCAGAGATCCTAGTCTTAAAGCTAGATGCAGTATTTAAATATTTTAGTTGTCTTCTTTTATTAAGGGACAAGTGGCAAATGCATCGAAAGTTATAAGCAAAAAATTTACACGACAGGTGAGGGCATTTTTTTCAAGGGCATGTATACAAGGGAGGACATGTACGCACACTAGAGGACTATAGTAAATGTGTTTTGCTCACCCAGCATCTAATTCCTCTTTCCAGGGTCACAGTATCTTCTCTTTTCTCCAGTGAGTCTAACCATTGTGATTCTCAGGCCAAAGGGTTTAGACATAGCTGACCACACTTTCTGTTTCTAGTTCCAGTAGTTAGCATCTAATCCAGATACAGCCTATCATCATACATCATCTCCGTGACCACGGGATCAGGGATGGGGAAATGATTGGAATCATTCAACGAGACACAATCCTGGAACTTTTGCTAGAACTAAGGATAACAGAAGTCTTTATGTTTGGCTTCCTGAACCCAAGTGAAAGAAACGTCACAGAGCTCCACATGGAGAAGGCCTACATGAGAGTATATATGTACCTAAAGAGAATATACTTCCAGTTTCAGTGCCTTAAGTATGAGTGGAGTTTCGGTCTCATGCAACTGAAGAATAGTGAAAATTCTAGTATTGTCATCCTTAGTTTGAACTTGAAAAATTCCAAAGTTATAATTAAATTATTTGTCTAAATTCACACAGCTATTACTAGGAGCACAGATTCAACACTAGGTAGGTTTGCTCTTTTCACCACACCATACTGCCTCTCAAGGAAACAGTCCAAAACCTCTCTATGCTTTATAATTATCTGTAGCTATAAGATAAATCCTTACATGGGGTGAGTATTCTAGTAACATCTGTAGAAAGATCGAAAATGGAAGAATCACATGCCTTCCTGCTTTCTGTCCCATTCCTGCAACAGTTTGCCTCTTGTCTAGCATAGAACATTTCTACATTATTTTTTATAATGTAGATTGAAGGGCATGCCTATCTGTTCACCATCTTCATCCTCTTTCAAAATCCATGATATTATTGTATGTAATAGCAAGCTAAGACATTCAGATTTTAGAATGCCAGTTCCAGACACAGGGTAAACCAGGCTCCAAAATACAGAAAAGAAATCAGAAACTTAAAACAGGCAACCACCAAAGTCTAGCTACTATATTGTTATGATTAATTGTGAAATAGTCACAAAAGCAAACCCCTATTATCCCAGAAGTTAGGACACTGCTGTTTATGTTAACATTTTAAGATATTTGTCAGAACTATATTAACTTCTAGAAAGTAGTAGCTGTTAATAAACAAATTCCTTTCAAATATTATTGTTGAGGGTAGGACAGAAGGGATGGAGGACAGGATTTATGAATGTAAGATTCCTGACATTTTCAAGAAGTCTGTCTAAAGACCATGAGAATTTTTGACAGAGCTGGAACACTCAATGAAAATGTTTCACAAATTAACTTTTTTTTACCTCTAAGGCATGGTGGATTGATTCGCATCAAGATCAAAGACTCACTAAATTCAACATTCCATTGTTAAACTTACTCAAAAATGTCTGTTTTCTAGCTAAGATCCACCACCTTCTCAGGCCTCTTTATTCTCTCTCCACTTCTAGCAGCTGGCTTTCTTTATCAGGAAATTATTTTAAAAAGAAACATTCTATACCTTCACATAATTTATAGCATAGGACAATCTCAAACAGAACAAAGCCAAAGCAAAATATAGACACAAGACAGCCAGGAGCATGAATATGTTAGGGTCTTGCTTCTAATAAGAGGAAGTAATCTCAGCAAAACTGCAAATATTTCAACATAGACCTTTAGAGTCGCTCCCAAATAGCGGAAACTTCTATTAAATCCAGGACCATTAATAGTTTACTATATTTAGACTTTTACCATTCACATTTATTTCAGGTTTAAAGTATGAAACACCCAAGTTCAAATCTCAGTATCATTTTATAACTGGGTCTCCTTGGATAAATGATATGACCTAAAATTGGTTCCAGATCACAAAAAGAACATGCAAGCCATCAAATTCATAAATTCAAAAGAAATGTACAAAAGTGCATCGCACTTTTAGCAGGCACTAAAGAAATGTTGGTGCCACCACCATTGTATCTGAAGCCATATAATTTACTAAAAGACTTAAGACTTATATTGACAGAAACTATCTCTACCTGAGAGGTTAAAATGTTGAGGAAGGGAGAAAAAAGAATTATATAAAAACAAAACAAAAAATGTGTGTGTGGGCCGGGCGCGGTGGCTCAAGCCTGTAATCCCAGCACTTTGGGAGGCCGAGACGGGCGGATCACGAGGTCAGGAGATCGAGACCATCCTGGCTAACACTGTGAAACCCCGTCTCTACTAAAAAATACAAAAAACTAGCCGGGCGAGGTGGTGGGCGCCTGTAGTCCCAGCTACTCGGGAGGCTGAGGCAGGAGAATGGCGTAAACCTGGGAGGCGGAGCTTGCAGTGAGCTGAGATCCGGCCACTGCACTCCAGCCTGGGGAACAGAGCGAGACTCCGTCTCAAAAAAAAAAAAAAATGTGTGTGTGTGTGTGTGTGTGTAGGAGAAAGAAATTGGCTTCTTCCTTTGTAAAAAGTTTCTATTGTATATAAATCTACCTAAAGATTCTTATACATCATCCCCAACATAAATGCTTATAATTGAAATACTGATCTATCATTAACTAGATAATTATATAGTATCATATTAATTAGTTATATTGACCTATAATTACCTATTGCCATTTTTTATCATTAATAATTATCTGAAACAACATCATTTAGTTCCCCTTAATTACGCCACTATAGCAAATTTATTAAATATATAAAAAGTAAACAGGCATCACAAAGTAATGGTACTTAGCCAAATATATACATTTGGAGTAGATTCAGAATGGATGGCAAATGTGATAGTGACTGGATTTTCCATATTAGAAAGTCCATCACACACTTATATATTGAAACAAAGAAAAAAGGTGATACCTGAAAATATTTCCTTTGCTCCTAGTAAATCAAAGTTTGTAAAATCTTAGTGAAAATTTAAATAATGGTTAACCTATATAAGAAAGTACATAGAAAGCATGTAATTCTAAAAAAAATTCAAGAGAAAGTCAAGACACTGTATATTTTCTTTTTTTAAAATTTATTATTATTACTTTTTTTTTTGAGATGGAGTTTTTCACTCTTGTTGCCCAGGATGGAGTGCAATGGCACGGTCTCATCTCACTGCAACCTCCACCTCCCAGGTTCAAGCAATTCTCCCACCTCAGCCTCCCAAGTAGCTAGGATTACGGGTGCGCACCACCACACCCAGCTAATATTTGTATTTTTTTAGTACAGACAGGGTTGCACCGCGTTGGCCAGACTGGTCTCAAACTCCTGACCTCAGATGATCCCCCCACCTCGGCCTCCCAAAGTGCTGGGATTACAGGCGTGAGCCACAGTGCCCAGCTGATACCATATATTTTCATAAAACAAGATGTGGTATAGCTGCTAGGGTGGCTACTGACACATTTGTTATCAAAACTGAACACTGCAGTCAGCCACTGTGGCTCATGCCTGTAATCCCAGCACTTTGGGAGGCTGAGGCAGGTGGATTACCTGAGGTCAGGAGTTCATGACAAGCCTGACTAACATGGTGAAACCCCATCTCTACTAAATACAAAAAAATGAGCCAGGCATGGTGGTGCATGCCTGTAATCCTAGTCACTCAGGAGGCTGAGGCAGGAGAATCGCTTGAACCCAGGAGGTGGAGGTTGCAGTGAGCTGAGATTGCACCATTGCACTCCAGCCTGGGCAAGAAGAGTAAAACTCTGTCTCAAAAAACAACAACAACAACAAAAAAAAACCCTGAACACTGCTAGAAGAGTCAAATGCACTTTTCTTTGTATAATGTGAAATTAACAAGAGAGCCCCATCAATCCACAGAAGCTCGGGAAATTCTCCCAAGCTGAAGACATCCAGAGAGTAGAAAGGACACATGCTACAGAAGTGTTCAACTCCACGGAGAAAACATCCAAGAAACAGCAGCATACAGAAAAGCCTTAGAGCGACCAAGGACTAAACCTTGTGACAATGCAGGAAGCTTTGTGATTAAGCCAGAAATGCTCTTCTATTCCGCAAACTATAGGACAAAAGGGGCAAGAATAAGAACCTTGCCTGTAAACAAATAATGTAATGCAAAGTTGTCTGGTCTTCATTTTAGAAGCAAAACAATTAATAGCTTTAAAGACTCGAGTCCTACTTATAGGATTGTACGAGTCTGAAGGGATCACTTAAACTTTTCCACTAAATCTAACTACACTTTACGGAGGTGGCTGTATCCTAGATTCACAAAGGTTTCAAGAAATACCACTTGCAAATATCAAAGGTCTACTGAACATAGTTTTTCTAAGTCTTCACTTAGAACTGTATATTATATGTGGTACTTCCACATAGGATGACTGATTTAAAAGTAAGCTCTATTCATAGTAATGCAAAGATACTTTTCTGACTGAGCCATTGCAAAGAGCATTTTTATATTCTAAGTGCCTAGAAAATAAAAATTCTAGTACTGTTTCCACTTTTCCTAAAACCTTAAGTTCCAATACAGAAATAGCCTTTTTGCAAGTAAAATGATTTATACTAGAAAACTAATTTCCAGTTTTCTACAATTAGTGTTATTTCAGTCACAATAAAGACTGAGGTACTGTTAGCCAAATATTTTAAAATATTAAGTTATTCTAACTTTTAAATGTAGGACTCTTATTAATTACATAAAATTTGTGTAACAATATTTTCATCTGTAGCATTATAAGAATGATAAGAAAAACTAGTGGGACATTCACTTCAGGAAAATGTGGAAATAACTTGGGTCCCAACTATAGAATTGTAAGGTATGTCTTCAGTATTTGTTACTACCAATACTTAGACTTTTTTTTTTTTTTTTTTGGGACAAGGACCAAAGCACAGTGCTGCAATCATAGCTCAGGCCAAAGCACAGTGCTGCAATCATAGCTCAATGCAGTCTTGAACTCCTGGGCTCCAGGAATCCTCCTGCCTTAGCCTCCTTAGTAGTAGTACAAGCACATGCCATCACATCTGGCTAACTTTTTTTATTTTTTTTGTAGAGTGGCGTCTCATTATATTACCTAGGCTGTTCTCAAACTTCTAGGCTCAAGTGATCCTCTCGTTTCAGCCTCCCAATGTACTGTGATTACAGGCATGAGCCACTGCACCCAACCCACATTTTTTAATGACTCACTTTCTG
This sequence comes from Piliocolobus tephrosceles, assembly GCF_002776525.5. Taxonomy (NCBI): domain Eukaryota; kingdom Metazoa; phylum Chordata; class Mammalia; order Primates; family Cercopithecidae; genus Piliocolobus; species Piliocolobus tephrosceles. The sequence continues at coordinate 105,613,727 of NC_045437.1, read as the reverse complement.
CAATAAATCAGAGTAAATTCAAGTTTATACCCATAATGATGTCACTCTCAATCATCTGCATTCTAATATGCTTTCTTGAATAGGAGAGAGACTGAATTAGAGCTTGCATGCTAGAAAACTGCACAGTGGAATATGTCACACATGTAAATATCTTGTACCTGGATGGGAAAAAATATGAGAAACACTGACTTGAATCACAAAAATCTGTTTTACTGCTGGATGAGACCATATGGACTCTAGTTCAACTCCTAACTCAGTTCAGTGCTTGTTTCTCTACACAGAATAACTATAGGCTGGTCTGCCCATTTAAACTGTATGTTCTTTAAGAATCGGAACCCTATATTTAGAGAACACACAAATCTAAAATAGGGATATCTGTAAAATACTGCTCCTTAAAAAATAATCATATGTTTCAGTAGGAGGTGGAAAAGACACAACTAATATACAAATAAGGGTATTATTAAATTTAAAAATAAAGTTTAAATTTTAAACAGATTGAGAAAATGTGCTTGCAGGGGCACTACTTAAGAGATTTAAGACAGTAACGTGTAGCTAATACCTGTGGTTTAAATGAAAGGAATTTAGGGCAACCATTCAAAAACACATGATCATCTAGGGAAAAAGAAAAATAAGTCAGGAATCCAGACAAACTGGAGATATTTTGGGGTTAAAAATCATTTAACGTAAATTTATAATTATTTCTACTGAGATATAATAATATAAGATTTATAAAAAGAACAGCTAATCTGAGATATTTCTAATTGTTTTATTTGTATAAATGCCAATGTCATTCAACTTAAGTAAATTTAATGTACATTATATTTTAATTTCTTATGTCTGAAACAAGGACTTTGTGGATGGTATAATAAACACATTAATACGAGAAGAAATAAAATCAATGTTATCATGTAAAGAACTGAATACAGAAGTTGAATACTTCCTAAAGTCAGTTCAATACTTCCTACATCTTACCTACGTTGCCTCATTTCTTCTATGTAACAAGCTAGTGCAGCAATTTTACTATCCCTATTGAATAGATGAGAAAATTATAACTTAAAGAGATAAAATAACTTGTCCAAGATCCCACAGAAGAGATTATCTGACTCTAAAATAAATGGCTCTTCTTTTCCCAGATTATCTGACTCTAAAATAAATGGCTCTTCTTTTCACCACACTTTGCAACCCAGCAAGGAACACCTACATAAAATGTCCAGTCTTTTAATACCTACTAAAAAAAGTGACAATATCAAGTTTATAATGAATGGTGGTGATGAATAGACTAAAAATTAGTAATTGTCTGATATGAATATTTTAAAAATAATTACAAATCATGCATGACATTAAATTTTTTAAAGCTGAATTATGTAATATCCTCCAAAAATGGAGAAATCTGAAATATTTATTGAAAAGAACCAAGAAAACTTCGTTTTACCTAGATATTTTGAATTCCAAAGAAAAAATATGGCCCCATATTTTGTCAGCCATACAGCAGTTTTATATGGTAAACTAAAATATTTATACTTACAGAATAAGAAAAAGTAACTGCTTGGGTGTAATTCCTTTGTTCTGACTCTAATCTGTCCTCTATTTATTCTTTTCCATTTTTTTCCCCCAGATCTAGGAGCCCTCTACTAATTTAAGGTAACAGCCTCAAGTTCAAGAACTCTTACAAATTTTGATGTGAATGCAGATACACTGAAATGAAAACCATAAAGTCTCAATAATTGGTAGAGTGTTACAGAAGAAATCCAAGTTTGTTAGTTTCCAAATCATTAACTATGGTAGAATGATGGGTGACTTCATTTTCTTCTCCATACTTTTCTGAATCGATTGTAAGGCATTTAACATTTATAATCAAATAAAAATAGGAAAGAAAAGGAGTAAAAAAAGGAAGGAGGCAGGGAGGGAAGGGAAAATTGGAGCCTTGATTTTAAAAAATCCAGTTGTTTCTGAATTTACTGAATCTACAACTAAAGTTCTAAAACTGTGACCTAATTGTTTTTTTTAGTCTATCAATAGCATGATAGGTTAACCATACATAAGCATAACAAAGACAAATGAAATCTGGAAAAACAGTATAAAGCAATCCAGAGATCTATAAATTCTGAGACATAGCCCTTAATATTTAAGAAATTACTATATGAATGAAGGAAGTATGAAAAACAGATTTAGGGTATGCAAAAACTAAAAAGCAAGATTCAAATACTTAAAGAGGTGTGCAGGAATTTCCCAGGTATAGAAAAATCAGATATACAAATGTGTGAATTTATACCCATTTCACTTACTCCTTTACTATAAATTGAGGTTTTGTATCAAAATATTCCTCAGAACCATGAGACAACACCCAAGATAGTTGAGTCCTATTGAAATACTGACTTAAATCTAATTACTTCAGTCTCCATGAAGCAGTTCTACTAAAACAAATTCACATTTGTAAGCTTTTTCTATTACAAAAATACATTCTTATTCCAAATGAACAGACATAAGATTGACCCAATTTATCAAGTTTGTTACCAAATTTTACATAACTGATAGTCCCTTAGACTTCCCTCCAAAAGATGTTTATTTATAAATCAAGTACAAAACTATAATCTGTTTACACAGGAGTCCAATTTTGAAGCAAAACTTTTATTTGTATAACAAGTTCATCAGATTTCCTTTTGTCTGATTACCAAAATGCAGTTTACTCATTTGGGCTTTAATTACAAAGATGATGACTTCCTACCTCACTCACAAGATTGCTTTGAATAGTCTCATGTAATTAAGTTAGTATAGTTTTAGTAAGTACAATTCCCACTTACAAACAAAAATAAGCACCTTATAATTTGGTGGTGTGTATATACACATATACTATATACTACATACACATGTATATACATATGCTGGGCTTTTTGTGGTTTTTTGTTCGTTTTTTTTCTGTCTTTTTGAGACGGAATTTCGCTCTTGTTGCCTAGGCTGGAGTGCAATGGTGTGATCTCCCCTTATGGCAAACTCCACCTCCCAGTTTCAAGCGATTCTCCTGCCTCAGCCTCCCGAGTAGCTGGGATTACAGCCATGCGCCACCACGCCTGGCTAATTTTGTATTTCTATTAGAGACCGGGTTTCTCCATTTTGGTCAGACTGGTCTCCAACTCCCGACCTCAAGTGATCTGCCCACCTTGGCCTCCCAAAGTGCTGGGATTACAGGCATGAGCCACTGCGCACGGCCACGTATGCTGCTTTTTAAGCTTGATCATTTCAGTTCCTCTATTCCTTAATGTTTACTGTATAACAGTAGCCTTGAAATCGCTATTGCTAAATACATAGGTGGTGGGTTCAACTCGACTCTTCTGCATTGTTTGAAATTTTTCATAGTAAAATAGGTGAGAAAAAACTGGTAAATTTGAAATGTTCACAGTCCAGAGTTACAGTAACATCTAGATCAAAGATGAAATGTAAGTGATTTGTCTACCAAAACCTGAATTCTTTCTTCTGAACTAATGACATCAACCTTTGAAGTAGTGCAGAAGCTGCATCAACTTGACACTATATAGTTTTAGATGATGTATATTTAATGCTATCAACAATCAATGCAGAAGAGAAACAGATCTTCACCAAAGGTCTTTCAAAGATGAAAACAGAAGTATGCCTATGTACTCTCTTAATATATTACCAGCATCTTTGGAAGCATAATTCTCTTGGCTCAAAAGTACCAGCAGAAAAGCTTTCCTGGACTACAAAAAGATACACTCTGCCTTCCTGACTGACAAACCTGCAGCTATTCACAAATGTCTTCTTAAAGGCAACATAGGTATATATACCAGGACTACAAATACTGCGCTATAGATTTTACAATAGTTTTTTTTAATCCTATTCTCATTCCACATATGAATTGAAAAGTATTTTCTAATCTTTAATCATTAAAATAGTTTTGATCTATTCTCTTAATTATTTTTCCATTACACTTCTATACATGGTGACTTCATCTGAGAAATTTATTATCTTGAAATATCTGGATAAAAGGAAAATGGCAGTACACTTTTACAGCAGTTTATGTCAGTGATAGTGAGACCACCATTATACGCAACTTCTGAATTAAAAAGGTTAAAAAGTTTCTTTTTTTTAACCATAAGGCGAAGGAAAAATGTAAGGCTAACAGCCTTAACAAATTATTAGATTTTGGATTGCACTACAGTGGATGGCAAAATCACAAACGTACAAAGTGCCCATCTCACAGTAAAGTCCTCAATTTATGCAAGAAGTACCCTGTCCCTACCAACACAACCCAATGAGCGTATTCAGAAAGTCGATGCTAAGGGAAACTGTAAGGCAGAAAGATGACCCCTGAAGGTGCCTCCAAACATCTCCCCAATTCTAACCGGCAAAGAGACCACAGAGCAGAAATTACCAACGACAACACTAGCTTCACATTTAAGATCTCTTAAGTAGACTCTTGGAGGACGCCTCTGACCAAGACCGGAGGAGAAAGATGAGTTAGGGGATAAAAGCGGGAGAAAGTGACAGGCGGAGAGCTGGGGAGGACCCAGCGGGTCAAGGGAGACTGCGGGGCTCCAGAGGCAGGAAGGGATTGGGGGAACACCAGGGGTTGAGGGTGCCACCCCAGCGGGAGGGCGGCGCCCAGGAGATGAGTGCCGCAGAGAAAAGGGGTGCGGGTACAGGCCAGATTGGGCGGTGCCCAGAGTCCCTCCCAACCCCGCCTCACGCCTAGCAGCCCCCAGACTCCGCGACGGGGCGGAGCCACTGCGCCCGCCACAGCCCGTTCGCGCGGGCACCCGCCCCCTCAGCCTTCGGGTCCCAGGATGGTGGTGGGAGGGGCAGGCCTCGTGGGGCTGGGTGTGTAGCCCGGCCCAAGCCCCAACCAGGAATGCTGCGCTGCAGGCGGGAGGATGGGCGGATGACCCTGCAGCCAGGGACGGGGGTTGGCGGGGGCGCTGGCTGAGGGCGGAGGAAGAGCCTCGGCACAGCCCCGAACGCTCGGGCCGAATCCCGGGTGCCCCTCTGCTGGCAGGGATTGTTGCCCCCGCTCTAGGCTTGCCTTCCCTCCTCTTACCCCCTTCCCCCGCGTTGCCCCGGGCAACAGCGCCTACCGCCGGCGGCGCGAAACGCACCTACCTAGAACCTGACAAGCCGGAGCCCCTCAGACTCCGGAGCCAGTCACCACCCCGCGTCACGGGGGCTGCCACAGCCAATAGGAGCCACTGTCACGAACCTCTGCAACCAATCCCGCTGCACTCCGGTCTCCGGGCACCCTCGAGGCCTCAGCCAATGGGCAAGAGCGGAAGGCGGGCGCAGCCGCCAGGCCCTCAGTCCCCTCCTCCACTACCTCCCAGGAGGCGGGGAGCGGCCGATTGGCCCGGGCCCCGAAGGGGCAGGACTTGGGCCCTAGGCTGGGTGGGCGCACGCTTAACCCGGGCTGCGGGCCCTGGGAGTGGAGGCGCGGAGCTGCAGCCGCAGCCTTTTGGGCTCGTTCACCAGCCCGGGTGGAGTCCCGAAGTGTGCGCGTTTGTGCCGCTCTCCCCGCCTCGGTAACCTGCTCCTCCCTAGCCGGTGTCCTGGGCTGCCGGGGTGAGATGAGGCCGGAGGCGGACGACGGCGTCACAGGAAACTTTGGGAGGCTCGCCTGGCCGTGGCCGGGAAGTGGCCGGATCGGGGATGATAAGCTGAGGCCGCCTGGAAGGGACTACTCGGCGGGTCGGCAGCCGGAAAGGAATTCGGAGAGTGGGGGCGGAGGCGTGATTAAAATGTTAAGTGTGCCCGCAGGGCGCTGGACGGTCCGCAGAGCTGAAATCTCCAGGAAGGGAAGCCGCTTTAGGGCCGCGAGGCCCCCACCCCTAAAATAGGCACTTCTCAGCCTCAGAATTGGTCACTTTTTCCTGCACGTTCCCACATTTTACTTGCATCTGTTATTAACGTGGATTGCTTTAGAATGGTTTTCAGCAACTCCAGTTTACTCTGAATCCCTTAAGGGCAGGAACTGTCTTTCAATCAATCCTGTACTCCCAGTGCCTGAGCCTGCCTAAAAATGTTAGAAACTCAATGCTGGAATTGTAATGGATGTTTAAAAGCATACAGCAGGTCCTGGGAGTAGCCCCCTATAATAAATTCTTACCTCTTCGGGAGTCTAGAATGCGTGGAGAACCCAAACGGGTCTGCTCTTCAGTGATGGCCGTTTCTGAAGCGTCCTTCACCAAAAGAATTTGGTGAAAAATGAGTAATGTGAACTACAAGATTATTACTAGGTGATCAGTAACAGTAGGATAGGTATTCGTCATTATTCAGGGTGTGACCCTCCCATGTTCCTGTAGTAGGCTTTTTAAGGCGGTGTATCTTTCGCATTGGTTAAACCACATAGCGTCAATGCCGTATTTCCCCTCCCTCTCAAAAACTGAGTTATGTAGGAGCCAAAGAAGAGTGGTGAATATTTTCTCTAAGCAGGGTTGTTTATTTAACCACAGAGAACAGCCCTACACATAGGAACACATAAATCTTTAGTCGGACTTTTTTGGAAGTCTACTGTTTTAAAGCTAAAGAAACAAAAACCAACATAAAAATTTTAAATAAGAGGTTTAATTCTCCCTGTTGAAAATGGGGGATGAGATTTCCTGTCCCTTTTTCTCCGAGCATTTGTCTTAGAAAACTAAAGTACTTTCTTAATTGTTAAGTACTTTCTCAACTCTTTGAAATGTGTATAAATCCATTTGAGGACTAGATAGGTCTTGTCAACTTTTGGATCAGGAATGTCTCTGGAACCTGGAAGCTTTTTTCTTTCTTTCTCTTTTTCTTTTTTTTTTTTTTTTTTTTTGAAATACTGCACATATCAAGGGAGTAGCATGCCTCCCTATCTCCCAGTTTCCGTGAGAGCGTTGGAGCCTAAATTCGGTGAGCAACTTGCTCCATGTTGCAAAATTACCTTCCGTCATAAAGACAGGAGAAGTTTGTTTTTCCTCTAGATGAAACCAGTTAACTAACACAGACGGTCACCCCAATTACTAAGTAAAGATGAATTATATCTGACACAAATGTCAGGTCCTCTTACTTGAGGACTAGTTATTGTTCATCTTGAAAACGTGTATGTAATGGGTTGTATATACTTGGCTATATAAAAGGGCAAGATTTCTGTCTTTGCAATCTCTTAGCAAGTTGCCTGTGATGTGCATCACAGTCTGGTTTAATGCTTATTCAATAATAAAAGGGTTTTGTCTACTAACGTTTGTGGAGAGGATTTCTGGGTTGGAAGATTTTGGTTTGTATATTTTTCCAACAATGCCTATACCCAGAATGTTGGTATGACAAAGTTAAGGAAAGTAATTACTTCAGAGTTTTTAAATTGTTCTCTAAAATGATGGTTAATGTTTGATATATATTGCATAGTAACTGTTAATGCACAAACTATGGTTCTGTGAGTAAACTTCTTAAAATAGAAGTTACTTTTCTGTGAACATTAAATGTTATAGTATACGTAATATCAATAAGAATGAAATGAATGAAAATTTGTGCATTAGTTAGGTAATGCCAAAATACAACTTTGGAGATTGCTTCATGACTGAATACCTTTCCCAAGAACCTTAGGATTTCTCCATCTCTATACAAAGGGAATCAAAATGTCAAAAGATGTGGATGATGAATAAGTTATTATATAATTGCAGAAAGTAGCTTTCAATAAAGGTATGGTAGAAATAGAGCTGTTTGATACACAACATGTGTGTGTTTGTGTTTTTAAGGAACCCAAATCTAGAAAAACAGTAAGAATCTTTCCATATCTACAATTGTTCTCTGAGTTCTTACCTATTCATTCCAAAACCTTAAAAGTTGTCTACCATATGCCAGTCATTGTGCTAGGAAATGCAATTGTGAAAGAATGTACTTGAAGTAAATGAATGTGACAAAAATCTATGCTGCATTTTTGAAGCAAACAAAAATATATAGCAAATCCAGTTTCACGTTTTTGCCTCTGTTGGAATTATCACATTGCATTGCAACACATTTAATAAACACTTTGTGTCACCTTAGTATATATTCCATGTTCTCAAATACCAAACTTTGTTCCAAGAGCATTACTTACTGGACAAATGAAAATAATAATGTGGACATCAAACCTAGGTTGGTAATAAAAAATGATTGAAAAGCTTTTCACTTTTTCTGATTAGCACCATCCATGCCCCACCCCATCTCTCCACCTCCCTTTTTTCCTGTTTAAAAGTATGGACTGCAAGAGGAATCTTGGTTGTGTGCCATCTTAGTTCAGTAGTTCCCATACTTACCCCTCCCTCTTTTTCTTCATCTGTGTCTCTTTTCTGCCAACTCCTTTGATTTGTGACTCTGCTTTCTAATCCACAATTCATAACTAACCATACACACATACTGCTCCTAAAATAGAAATCATGGTGAGGTATGCAATATGGAAACCATATCTATCCTTATTCTATACATGCTGCTGTGTTCGTTTTCAGTAGATACATTTTTTTTTTTTTTTTTTTTTTGAAAATTGTTCTCTTGAATGAATACTGTTTCTCAAGGTCACATTTGTGTGAAATTTTCTTTAGGACTCTTGGCTTTCCAAATTTCAGATTTTCAAAATGGCTTAATAGTTTCCTTTTTTTTTTTTGAATCTGTGTCAGGAAAATAGCAGGGTAGTCGGCAGGGGAGGGAAGAAAAGAAGATGAAGTAGAGTTGAAGTAAGAAAACATCTATTCTGTCTTCAAACTAGATGTCAAATGTATTAACACCATCTCCCAACCATCTTTCCTAGCCAGCAGGTGGCCATCCTAGTACTCTAATTAATATCGGTTCTCCTGTTTCCCTGACCTGCTCGCCATTAAGAAATCCACCAACATTCATAATCAAGACATGCCCTCTCCAAAATGCCCCTGGATCACTAAAGGCCTGTCCCCCCCCTTTTTTTTTTTTTTTTGGCATAATGACTTTTCTTTTTTTTTTTTTTTAAATTATTATTGGCCTGTCCCTTTTTAAGCCATCCTTTTCTCAGACTTTTTTTTTTTTTTTAATTTCTTTTTTAAAACACAGTCTCACTGTTGCCCAGGTTGGAGTGCAGTGGTGTGGTCTCAGTTCTCTGCAAACTCCGCCTTCCAGGTTCAGGCTATTCTCCTGCCTCAGTCTCCTGAGCAGCTGGGATTATAGGCATGTGCCACCACGCTCAGCTAATTTTTGTATTTTTATTAGAGACGGAGTTTCACCGAGTTGGCCAGGCTGGTTTCAAACTCCTGACCTCAAGTGATCCACCTCTCTCGGCCTCCCAAAGTTCTGGGATTATAGGCATGAGCCACCATGCCCGGCCTTTTCTCAGAATTGACCTGTCCTTTTCCTCATCCCCTTATCCCTGTTTCATTGTGGCTTCAGAGTTAACTGTAAAATGTGTATGCCTGTGTGACAGTGCTATAATAATGAATTTATATGTGTGATGTTGTCAGAATCACATGAGGATATTTTCAAGAAGAGACTCCCAGATTAACTCCCAAAGATTCTCACTTGGAAAGGCAAAAAAGTCTGTATGTTTGGCATGAGACCAGTGAATTGTTCAACATGGTGTATTGAACTCAGGCATTTATCTCTGCTCTGTCCTGAAAACCCTTGATACAGCATAAACACAGGTCCAGGTGACTCAGCCTCCTGAGCAGCTGAGATTACAGGCATGTGCCACCACACTCAGCTAATTTTTGTATTTTTATTAGAAACGGGGTTTCACCAAGTTGGCCAGGCTAGTTTTGAACTCCTGACCTCAAGTGATCCACCTCTCTTGGCCTCCCAAAGTGCCTAGGTCCAGGCCTAGGGATCTCTGAGGGGGCATGGTTGAGAAAAGAGGCTGTAAACAACAGGATTGCTTGAAAGTCTATAAAAGGAGTAGGGATACCCTACTTCCCCACCAAGCAGCTAGGTAACACACTACTCTACCACAATCCAGAGACAACAAGGTTTACTCCTTAGAGTCATTAGAGAAGTTCTGATCTTGAAGATACAGAGACAGCTGAATATTACCTAGGAGAAAAGTGCCTTCTGCACACTGGGGTAAAGGGAATACGTGAAAGTCTACATACTAAACTATAAGACTTCTCCTCTAAGCTCCCATAATGACTGTATTCAGGTTCCTGTCCCTCAGAGAAGATCTTAGAGGATTCATTTTTGGGAAATTGACTTGCCTGAGGAAAAGTATTTTTATAACTAGTGAGTACTGAGGGTTTGGGGGGGGGGGGGATTTTCCAAAATGGACAGATTCCCTGCCCAGTCACGTCAAAAATAAGATCTGCCAATCCTTAAAGAAGTAACAACAGGATGCTGTTTTTCTAAAGAAAAATTCAGAGAGAGAAACGAACTTTGAAAAGTTTAAAAAAAAAAAATTAAAATTCAATACCAGATGATAAAATGAAAACGAGAAGTCTCAAAAGAAAAACAAAAAGACAAGCAGTTGAAAAATATGAGAAAAAAAATGTAGGATCAATTCAGGAGATCAAACATCTAATCTACAGAAAGAAAAAAGGAGATGGGGGAGGGGGCAAAATTATCAAAGAAAGACATTTCCCCAGTACTGAAGGACCTGAGTTTCCAGATTGAAAAGGATCTGATGAGTGGCTTGCAAAATAATGAAAAAGACTCACACAAAAGCACTTAATCCTAAAATGTCAGAACAACTGACATTTTTTAAATTCCCTAAATGCTTCAGATAAAATAACAGAATGCAGACAAAACAGCAGACATGAGAACAGAGAAAGGCATTGGACTTCTTAACAATGATACTGAAAGCTAGAAGAAAATGGAGCAATATCCTAAATTCCAAGGAGAGATGATTTACAATCTAGGATTCCCAATAAAACCAACCAATCAATGAAGTCTAAGAGTAGAATAAAAGTATTTTCAGACATGCAAGATCTCAAAAAGTTTTCTTTCTATGAAATCTTTTCTCATGAAGATACTTAAGGGTGTTTTCCACCAAAAAGACGGCTTAAAATGAGAAAGACTGTGGCAGGCCAGGTCTCACTAGCATAGGCCTCCATAACAACTGTTTTAGTACTGACTACGTGGTTAAGTTAAATATTAAAAGCCAGTGCCCTTATACAAAGGCTGAAATGGAACAAAAGTCCACCAAGAGTTTTGCCTAGGCCTTTCCTGGGCCTTAAAACATGACAAAAATAACAAAATTCTTAACAGGATTCATTTAGGATTAGTTAAGTTTTATTGGAGATCTGAAGAAACTCTCCAGGCTTCCACAAACAAGTTTATTGGGGGTCTGAAGGAACTCCCCAAACCTCCATGATTTAGCAGGAGACAAGAAGGGGTAGTCACCCCAGTACCTGGACCCATTTACATTAAGAAAATTTACTGAGGCGCCAGAGAAAGGTCTTCAGGACTCAGACCTTAGTTATAGATTAAAAGAAGTTAATCACTGATATCTTTAGATGAATGCACACTTACACATAGACATATAGCTTAGAAGGTATATAAGCTCAGGAAAACTTTGTAATTTTGAGTTGGTCTGGCGATAACTTCCAGGCCTTCTCCCTTTAACCGATTACAGATATAAAAACTCTCTTCCTCCCCAGTTCATCTGCATGTCATTATTGGGCGACGAGAAATAGCAGTCCGACCCCCAACTTGGTCCAGGAAGAAGATGAAGACATGGAATAAACATTGGAGAAAGGAAAGAGGAATATCCAGGATGATATCAGAAGAAATTTCTAGGATAACAGTTGTATCACAGGCCTAAAAGGCAGCCAGTGTAGATTGAAGCAAGAGAATGGATATCTCTGGAACTGATGTCTCCAAGAAAAAAAAACACAGTGGGGTCAATAGAATTTCTGATGTATTTCATCATATGGAGAGATGTATTCCCATTCTGACCAAATTTGTAGATGACTTATGGGCAGGCATATAAGAAATGTAACAAATGGAAAATAAAGCAATTATTAACCACAGGAGGAAAAATTTATTTTAAAAACAGAAACTTTATAAATGTAATCATAGTATTTCATATAGGTTAGTCTTAAAATTTATTGCCTAATTATCTTAATCTAAGCACCAAAATTGACTAAATCGAAAATTATAATATTGTAGTTTATATAATATTATAGAACAAGGATAAAGGAAACTGAGTGGAAGTAATGTGAGGGAGCTAAGTCGTCTTCTTCCATAGTAGGAAGTCAGCAGATAATTTCCAATATTGAAAAATCAAGAAAAAGTATTGTGAGCATGCTTCATGGTAGAAAGGGTAAACAGCAGTGTTAAGAGTAGAGTTCAACTGTCAGATGGTGATGGGGACTGAAGAGTAACAGTGATTAGGGCTGGGGGCTGCTTTTTAGTGTTATAAATGAAGATGTTATTTCACTTGTATTGCTTTGATAAAAACAGACTTAAAAAAAAAAAAAAAAGATCTGTAGATGAGTCTGTTGCACGGCCAGGTTTGAAAGCTACTGAGAGGAAAAATAGAGCAAGGAACATCTGTCCCCATCACTGCAGATAGAATACACATTAAAAAGAATATGCCTCTTCTATGTAACTGACATTCTAGAGGGAGGAAAAAGGGCCAGGCATGGTGGCTTATGCCTATAATCCCAATACTTTGGGAGGTCCAGGTGGGCAGATCACTTGAGGCCAGGAGTTGGAGACCAGCCTGGCCAACATGGTGAAACCCCATCTCTACTAAAAACACAAAAATGAGCTGGGCGTGGTGGCGGGAGCCTATAATCCCACCTACAGAAGCTGAGGCAGGAGAATCGCTTGAATCTGGGAGGTGGACGTTGCAGTGAGCTGAGATTGCACCATTGCACTCCAGCCTGGGTGACAAAGTGAGACTCAGTCTCTAATAAAATAAAAATAAAATAAGATAAAAAGAAAAAAAGGATATGTCAATTATAATAATGTTTTATCTTTGCTTTCTAACTTAGTTCTTCACTCAATGAATATTTCTTGAGCACTATTATGTACCAAAAGCACTGTTGAGACGCTCTGAAGATACAACAGAGAGCTGCTGCGGGGACAGGGTCCCTTCCCTGAAGTCAAATGGGACATACAGACCATACGGAAGAAAAAGGATTAACAGACAACCTACAGATTGTGATAAATGCTAGGAAGGAAGTGAATAGAATGACATGAGAGAGAATAAAAAGAACTAGAAAGAAGGAAACAACTAAGCTACAAGTCTTAGAATCACAGTTATGTAGTGGGAACTTAAGCAAATCGCTTAGCCTTTCTGAGCTTCAATTTTTGCATTATTAATTGCAGGTAATAATTCCAACCTCACTGGTTCTTATGAAGATTTATTAAGATGGAGTAAACGAGGCAGGGCATGGTGGCTTACACCTGTGATCCTAGCACTTTGGGAGACTGAGGCAGACAGATCATGAGGTCAGGAGATGGAGACCATCCTGGCTAACATGGTGAAACCTTGTCTCTACTAAAATACAAAAAATTAGCCGGGCATGGTGGCGTGGGCCTGTAGTCCCAGCTACTCCAGAGGCCGAGGCACAGGAATCGCTTGAACCCAGGAGGCAGAGGCAGAGGTTGCAGTGAGCCAAGATTGCGCCACTGCACTACAGCCTGTCTACTATATATTTAAAAAAAAAAAAAAAAAGATATAGTAAACGAAAGAAACCAAAAGAATTTTCAATGGATAGATTCCTTTTCAGATATAAGGTATTTACCCTTAGGGAGCCATTGTCACCTCTTAATTGGTTTCCCTGCCTGCCACGCTAGGGCTCTGTGGTGCACATTGTCCACAGTCAAGTCACCTAACTATTATTTTCATTTTGACATTCCGATCTTCAAATGCTTTGGCTTACAGGTATGTCTAGTTTCTCAACCTTGGCTTCAGAGACTTTTATAAACCTACAAGCAATTTATCCAGACTTATCTCCCACGGCGCAGTTACCTGTCCCTCTTCCTCTCCAGCAATAGAATACTTTATGCCTCCGCTTTTATTTATTTTCTAATTTACATACAGTAAAATTCACTTTTTGCGTGTACAGTTCTATGAATTTTGACCAATGCATAGCTGTGTAAATATCACCATGATCAAAATGCAGAACAGCTCCAACTCCCCTCCCTACAAAATTCCCTCATGCTATTCCTTCATAGTCAACCCTATCCCCACACAACCCCTGATAACCAGTGATCTGTTCTTTGTCACTATAGTTTTGCCCTTTCAAAATGTCATATACATGGAATCATACAGTATACAGCCTTTTAAGCCTGGCTTCTTTCACTTACCATAACGTATCTGAGATTTGTCTGTTATTGTATTTGTCATTTTTTTTCATTTTATCAAAGTGTAGTGTTTCATTGTTTGTTTATCCATATCTCAGTTGAGGGACGTTTGGTGTTTTCTGTGTTTGGGCAATCATAAATAAAGTTGCTATAAACATTCACACACAGGTTTTATTGTATGAACACAAATTTTCAGTTCACTTGGCCAAATACCTAGGAGTGAAATTGGCAAACCCATGGTAAGTGCGTATTCAGCTTTATAACTGTTGTATTATTGTTTTTTTTCTTTCTTTTTTTTTTTTTTTTTTTGAGACAGAGTCTCACCCTGTCGCCCAGGCTGGAGTGCAGTGGCGTGATCTCAACTCACTGCACGCTCTGCCTCCTGGGTTCAGTGATTCTCCTGCCTCAGCCTGCTGAGTAGCTGGGATTACAGGTGTGCGCCACCACACCTGGCTAATTTTTTGTATCTTTAGTAGAGACGGGGTTTCACCGTGTTCAAGACGGGCTGGTCTTGAACGCCTGTCCTCATGATCCACCTGCCTCAGCTCCCAAAGTGCTGGGATTACAGGTGTTAGCCACTGTGCCCCACTGCTAAGTATATTTTAAAACTATAATTTGTCATTTGGATTGATGAAAAAGCGTCATAGAAGAGAGTAGGCAAGGCCAGTCGTGGTGGTTCATGCCTGTAATCCCAGAATTTGGAAGACTGAGGCAGAGTCGAGAACAGTTTGAGGTCACCTGAGGTCAGAAGTTGGAGACCAGCGTGGCCAACATGGCAAAACCCTGTCTCTACTAAAAATACAAACGTTAGACAAGTGTGGTGGTGGGCGCCTGTAATCTCAGCTATGAGAATCGCTTGAACCAGGGAGGCAGAGGTTGCAGTTAGCTGAGATGGTACCACTGCACTCCAGCTTGGGAGACAGAACAAGACTCGGTCTCAAAAAAAAAAAAAAAAAAAAAAAGAGAGAGAGGAGGCAAAATATGTATGTCAGTAGTTTGTATCTGACATGGTTTGGCTCTGTGTTCCCCCTGCCCCACCATTCTCATTTCGAATAGAGTCCAGGGTGGTACCTGGTGGGAGGTGATTGGATCATGGGTGTGGTTTCCCTCATGCTGTTCTCGTGATAGTAAGTTCTGACAAGATCTGATGGTTTCACAGTGTTTAACAGTTCCTCATATGCATACTTTCTCTCTCTCTCTCACCTACTGCCAGCTAAGAGAGCTGCGCCCCCTTCCACCATGACTGTAAGTTTCCTGAGGCCTCCCCAGCCACGCAGAACTGTGAGTGAATTCAACCACTTTTCTTTACACATTATCCAGTCTCAGGTATTTCTTTATAGCAGTGTGAAAATCGACTAGCAGCATATCTGATTGCATTTCCAATTCTAAGTTTAAAAGAAATAAATTAAGATTATATTTATATAATATTATCTACTTTATTTTATTCACTCTGGTTTTTACTTCATTTTATTTCTATGGTCACTTTCAAGAAAAACAATTGAACTTGTTCTTACCTGAAACTGATAATCTACTTTGTAACATCATGATTGTCAATGAGAAGAAACTGAACAAGTGAAGGTCCCTAAACTCTTTATATTAAAAAACAAAATTAGTTCATCATAAAGTATTAACCTGGGAGATTTTCTCCAAATAAGAGAGATAGAAATTATGTTCTGCTGGTCTTCCCTTTCCATCATTATAATTTCATTGTTATTTAGGAATTATGTTTCATTTACACAAGTAAGAATTACTTTCTAATTGGATTTAATGGGCTTTTGTTTTTAAGTAAATACTTTGAAATCTATATTGCCTTGTACCTTTGTTCATTTTCTAAGTAGCACTTTAATATTAAATGTCTAACATGTATCAGCAGTAAATTTTCCATTTCAGCAGGGAAAGAGATATTAAACAATTAAGTTAGGAGGGCCAATTCAGTGCTAAATTCTATGTAGCAAAGTAATGTGGGAAAGATTGTGTGTTGCTAGGTGCAGGGAGGGACCTTACTAACATCAGATGAGGAGTCTGAGAGAAGCCCTCTCTTCAGAAGGTGACAATTGAAATAAGACTTGAAGGAAAAGACAGAGCCGATCTGGGGGCAAAGTGTTCTAGATAGCAGTTACAGATTACAGTCCATGTATGCCCTGAGTGGGGAATGATTCAGAATGTTCCAGGCACAGAAAGAAGATCAGCATGACTGGAGTTAATGAACCAACCGGAAAGGAAACAGGCAGATAAGCTGGCAATTGATCAGGGCTTTATGTGGTAAGAGAAAGATTCTGTGTTGCATTCTGACTGCAAGGAGAAGCCAGCACAGTTGTAAGCAGGCTTATAACATGCTCAATTTTACTTTTTAAACAAAGATAATTTATGCTGCTGCATGGAAAATAAATTGTAGGATAGCAAGAGGGGAAAAATCAGGAGGCTGCTGAAGTGCTCAAGAAGGAGGTAATAGTGATTCCTGTCACAGTAACAATGGGATCTAGAGAAGAGAAGAAACTCAGGATATGTTAAAGAATGTTTTCATAATTACCTTGCTATTGGAAAATAATAGATTCTATTATTCTATTCTATTCATTTTTTGGTAAAAAATGAACATAATTTTACCAAAAATATTGTAGATTTAATTCGACTCAATCCAACAATGATTGATTACATAATATATCCCAGGTTTTCTGCCTGGTGTATTACTCATACAGTATCCCTGCCCTCCAGAAATGCAGTATTACATTTGCGAAAATATCTGTGGTAATGAAATAATCTCCAATAAAGAATAATTTTAAAAATGTATTTTTAATAATGAAACTCTAGGAAAAGGGATCTGTACTTGACTCGCTCTTTCTCTCTAATTGGTTAGCATTGGAAGAGATTCAGATACCTTTGCTTTTTTGTATATTGAAAATTCAGAGTTATAAATAATCATTGGGAACTCTGGAATCCAATGTATAAAATTAAGACACAATATTTCTTAAGCAATCTTTAGAAAGAGGCTCTGCAGCATGCTGTGGAAAGAATGGAAACTTGGCATTACAATATGCTCCCCGTCCCCAAAACGTTATGCTGTTGTGTGCTAAACTGTGCCCCCCCACCCCAATTCATATGTTGAATCCCTAATTTCTCTACCTTACAATATGACTATATTTGGATATAGGACATTTGAAAAAGTGGTTAAGTTAAAATGAGATGGTTAGCATGTGACTGATTTCCTTGTAAGAACAGGAAATTGAGACACATAGACTCTAGGGATGCTCACATACAGAAGAAAGATGATGTGAGGACACAGAGAAGGTGCCCATATGCAAGCCCAGAGGCCTTAGGCAAAACCAATCATGCCAACACCCTGATCCTGGACTTCTAGTCTCCAGAACTATGAGAAAATAAATTTCTGTTATTTAAGTCACCCAGTCTGTGCTACTTCATTACAGCAGTCTCAGCTAACTAATACATATACCAAGGCATTTATTCATACTCATAATGTCAGCTCAATAATATTTTTAATATAAAAGAAACATCATCTTTTAAGATTGGAAACAAATGAAAACAAAGCAAAACAGAAAAATTAAGAAATGAATGTAATAGATGTGTCCAGCAGTATTAGACCAAGCATCCCAGCCATAGTAGCATGATGCTTGCAAGGGGCAATGTCAAGGGATGATAACATGCCACTGAAGGAAAGTTATCACATACAAGCTAAAATCAGACAATGTTAGAGGCTTAGTGTATTAGAGGCCACTCTAACAGTCTCAGTTTAATTTATTCACCTTTTTAAAAGCCCTATCTCCAAATACAGTCACATTCTGAGGCACTTGGCTTCCATATATGAATTTTTGGAGGACACAATTCAGTCCATAACACTTACACCTTGGGAGCTGAAGTACCTTTTTTTGTTCTTTTAATGTTCATGGAAGAATATGCTTTTCTTTTACAAAACTTGTCCTGTTTTTCTTCCCTGAATTCGTAATATTTGCTGCATAGCCTATTACCACAAACTTAGTGGCTTAGAATAATACTCACTTATTATCCCATATTTCTGTAGGTCAACAGTTCGGGTGACATATAATTGGGCCCTCTGCATCGGTCTCACAAGGCTGCCATCACGGGTTCCACTCAGGCTATGATCTCACCCAAGCTCCAGGTCTTCCATACTCATTCAGGCTGTTGGCAAATTTAGTCCCATGCAGCTATAGAACTCATGGTGGCCTTCATCTTCTGCAAAGCAAGCAGATGAGCAATTCTCTGCCTTTGAATCTTTGTCATACAAAGTAATGTAATCATGGGAGTGAAATCCCATCATATTCACAAGCTGTGCCCATATTCAAGTGGGGGAGATTATACCAAGTGTGTGCGTCAATGGGCAGGAATTTTGGGAGCTGTCTTACATGTGTGGTGTGGTTTTTTTGTTTGTTGTTTGAGGTGGGGGTCTTGCTATGTTGCCCAGGCTGGTCTTGAACTCCTGGGCTTAAGCGATCCTCCTGCCTCAGCCTCCTGAGTAGCTGGGATTATAAGTATAGTGCCACCCTGCTGGGTCTCTTGGGGGCCATCTTAAAATTCTGCCTATCACAATAAGATAATAGAACAGTAATTATAATTATAGTCTAATACATAATTTCATAATTGAAATTACATAAGTAATTTCAATGTGATGAGTTTAAAAGTGTGTGTTAGGAATTTTCTGGTGGCAAATGTCAGAAACCCAACTTAAGCACCTTTAGGCAAACAGGGCAAAGTATTTGAAAGATGTCATTTATTTGGAAGAAGTGTGAATAACCACAGTGCTAGAACGAGACTTAGGGACTCAGGAACAACCAAACCAAGGCCTAGCCAGTAGCCATGACTCACTTTCTCTCTCCCCTATTTTTTCTTATCCCTCATTTTTACTTTTTCGTATTCTTCCTGTTATATGGCATGTACACATAAGCATGCTAACAAAATCTGTAGAACAGTTTCTTCTATGTGGCACTGACAGCATTCAAGTTTCATAATTCATAGCTGCTACTATGGAAGAGGGAAAAAATCTTATAAATTCCAGTTTGAAAAGTTCAAGAGAAGGACTCCGATTGGCTCCTCTTTCATATATCAAATATCAAGATCAGGCCCAGTGCTGTGCCTCACAGCTATAATCCCAGCACTTTGGGAGGCTGAGGTGGGTGGATTGCTTGAGCCCAAAAATTCACTACCAGCCTGGGCAACATGGTGAAACCTGTCTGTACTAAAAATACAAAAATGAGCAGGGAATGGTGGGGCACTCCTGTGGTCCCAGCTAATCAGGAGGCTGAGGCCAAAAGGACTGCTTGAGCCCGGGAGTCGCAGCTGCAGTGAACTATGATCACTAGTCACTTCAGCCTGGGTGACAGAATAAGATCCTGTTTAAAGGGAAGGGGAGGGGAGGGGAGGTGAGGGAAAGAAGGGAAGGAAGGGAAAGAATAAAGGAAGGAAGGAAATTGAGATCAGTCAAGTGTCAACAGTTGACAGAATCATGCAAAATCATGACAGAATCATGGTAGCTTCCACTGGAACTACAAAGTTGAAGTGGCACAAAAGCACTTCTCAAGGGGTGGGTGCTAATTTCTACCACTGATTTCTGCTACAAGCAGCTACAGGGCTGCTTATGGCTTACTAACATGGGACAGGTAGTGTGGGGATTCTATACAGAGTTTTCTTTTTTCTTTTTCTCTTCTTTTCTTTTTTTTTTTTTTTTGAGACAGAGTCTCGCTCTGTCACCCAGGCTGGAGTACAGTGGCGCAATCTCCCCTCACTGCAACCTCCACCTCCTGGGTTCAAGCGATTCTCCTGTCTCAGCCTCCTGAGTAGCTGGGACTGCAGGTGTGCACCACCACACCCTGCTATTTTTTTTTCTTTTTTCTTTTTTGTATTTTCAGTAGAGATGGGGTTTCACCATGATGGCCAGGCTGGTCTCTACTAAAAATACAAAAATTAGCAGGGCATGGTCAAATCAGGAGATCAAACTCCTGATCTCAAGTGATCTGCTCACCTTGGCCTCCCAAAGTGCTGGGATTACAGGCATGAACCACCGCACCCAACCTCTATGCAAAGTTTTGTATTTCAAAACTTTAGTACCCTTCTATTATTAATCGTTTTTCTAAAAGATTGCTTACGTTATATTTTCATAATTAAGATATACTAAATGTACTATAAGTACTCACTATCTGTAGCAGGTTATCATAGAGTTTACAGTTGGATTTAAGGGAATCTATGTGCCTCAAAACTGTATGGGAAATTGGACAATTATATGATACAGATGCACAAAACAAGGCACAGTTTTCTCGGGGAAATGGTTAAGACTCAAAGTTCTGGCTCTAAAGCAACTCTGCTTGGATTAAGTCGTAACTCAGTCACTTGCTACCTGGATAATCCTACTCAGGTCACATAACCTGTATACTTCAGCTATCCTCATCAGTAAAATGAGGATAATAATACAAACAACTCTGAAGGTTTGTCTTGAAAATAAGTACACTAATATGTATACAGGGTTTAAAATGGTAAGAGTTTAATAAACATGAGCAATTGTTATTTCAATAGCATTCTTTTGATTCCTAGTAGAATCCAAATGCCAAAAAGGTTAAAAATAACAGATTTGAAGAAATCCTTTTGTAAATCCTTTTTAAAATAAACTTTGACTAATCACATCCACATGTATCTGTTTTCTGACTCTGGATGTTCATATACTAGGCTTTAAAACCACAATGAAGCAATAATGACTGTGAAGATTATCTGTGTGAGAAAGACCTACCCAAAACTCTTATAAGCAAGGTTTGATTATAAAGAAGCCAAGACATTCTTTACAAATCCTTTTCCTTGCAGAGTGAGTCTGAGCTTCTGCTGCCTATTTAATAATGAGAATCGATGTCCACATTTAGAAACACCTCTTCAGTACTTAGTCCATCATCAATGGTATGAAATACACAGAGATTACTTTCTTGATAGCATTCATAGATTGCATTTAGTCACTAATAATCTTTTACTTCATCTCCTTTTCCTCAACTCTGGGGGAACAACTCAAAAGGTCCAAAAGGGTCTATGGGCCAGTGTTTCACTTCCTTGTAAACAAATGCCAGCTGGGCTTCTGCTTCTTCACAGGCTTTTGTTAGAGAATGTTATCATATGCACTACTGCTTCCTAAAAAACAAAAACTAATATATACTGAGCACTTATTTTATGCTCAGATATATAACAACTGCTTTGACACGCACCATCTCATTTAAGTCTTATAAAAAACCTGTGGGGTTGGCACTGCTATTATCCCTATTTATACACGTAAAAAATGAGGCAGATAGAGAGGTCAAATCCATGATTCACAGTCTCACAGCTTTTCAGTTGTAGGTATTGTGATTTGAATGCAGGTAATCAAATGCAATGGCCACATTCCTTAACCATTAACTATGCTGCCTTGCCAGTTAGGTCTGTTAATTCAGAAGGACAAGAGTGATTGTGAGCGTAAGGAAGGATGACCAACATCCATGCAAAATGACAAAACGGTAGAGAAGATCGGATCTTTTAAAGTAAAAAATAACTTGGCTGATAGACAAACCCAAGTTTGAAAACTTGCTCCACAACTTTCCAGCTACATGACCTTGAGGAAATTACTTAACTAAGTCTTAGTAATCTAGTTTGTAAAACGAGGGCAATGACAGCAACAGCTTCACAAGGTGGTTGTGAGGATTAAATGGTATAACGCCTGTAAAATGTTTATCAAGGTGGCTGGCATTTAATAAACACTGCATAAGTGTTGCTTACTGTTCTTATTCTTTTCAGTATTTTATTCTTCTTGGGCTTTCAGCTTCAGACACCCTTTTTCTTTCTGTCTTTGTGGTCCAAGTACAGGGCTGTGTTGAACTAGAGCTGAATCTTACTAATACAAGCTCCAGGCAACCAGATTTTCACTTTCTTCCTGCAATTCTATTTGCCACCCACTATATCACTACTGATTTAGTGCCAGATTATAGATTTTCATCCACACATTTTAATTTAGAACCTTCCCTTTTATCTGGTTTTCAAGCATATTGTGTTAAAATTCCCAAATGACACCTTCAGAATTTGCTACAAAGTCCTTATGATAGCTTTCACAAAACTTAAAGTTGTTCTTAGGGGAACAATCATTGCTTTCCATTTCGTTACTGAATAGAAAATCCAGAAGAACAATATCAACTTTCAAATGAAATTATATGCCTGGAAGGAGAGTATAGATATAAAAAAAGGAGAGCACCTCATTATCACTCTTTCAAGCTGCTGGAGTGAAACTTGAGTCAATGCAAATTCCAACATCAAAAAACCTCTTGGATATACTAAAGAACATCATTATGCACATAGCAATAAAATAAGGACGTTATTTGAGGGAGCCACTAAGAATAAAAGATGGTCAAATCAGATTTCTAAAATGAATAATACAATAAGCTCGTTAATAAGTATTGCGAAATAGCTCTAAAATTTTCCAACTGAAACTGAATTCCTTGGGGTTTTTCACCAGTCAGGGGCATCAACTTTTTTTTTTTTTTCTGCTTAAATTACCCATACCTCTTTGTTGGCTCATGCGAGAATTTTCTACCGATAACTGTCTAAACACAAGGAAACATTTGATTTCGGTATTGATTTTTATCAGAGTACTCTTCAAAATAAGTGAAATTAGGCTTCTTTTTAAGTTGGGGAACTTGCAAACGGTTTTTGAAT
Organism: Piliocolobus tephrosceles; assembly: GCF_002776525.5. Classification (NCBI taxonomy): domain Eukaryota; kingdom Metazoa; phylum Chordata; class Mammalia; order Primates; family Cercopithecidae; genus Piliocolobus; species Piliocolobus tephrosceles. Next base: position 105,590,834 of record NC_045437.1, on the reverse strand, counting down.
GAAGAATAAGCATATGAAGAAGTCATGCTTCACCATTTTGCTGTAATCTTCTAAACTGCCTTCATGACGTAGAAACTTCTAATTGCAGAACATTTAAGAATTATTGCTTGTCACCTCAATAAACCTAATCATTGAAGTTTCCTTTTTTTAGTTGATAGTAGTACATTTAGAAATATACATACCGGTCAGTTCATTTTCTCTTGCAATTTCCATTTACCTCATATAGGTGTTTCAAGTGGGATCTGTTGCACTCACATTCAGAGATTTCGGCCCTAAGAACTGCTCATGTTTAATGTCTGTAGTTCCAACGGTTTAACTTTTTCTTCTCTCTCTCTTTTTGCTGTGTAATTATAAATTTGTGAATTAATCAGTTGAGTAGGCTACATGGTAGATAATAGAGCTAGTGTTAGATCTTTTTTAAAGGTTTTTAAGTCTGTATGGAGGGGCACAAAAAAGGAGACGGGGAGACCCCACACTCTGCCCAAAGGTTAGGAAATTGCGGTCAGGGGTTCCTTTCCTTGGCTTCCACCATCTGAAGGCGTCTGTAGCAATAATGAGAATCAAAACCAAGGAAACAAGAAACAGCTGAAAATAAAACACTAACTAAGAAATGGTAGTTTATTTTCTTTTTGCCATGCAGCAAAGGAAGGTCGATTTTAAAGCTGATAGAGTTGCTGGCTGAGCTTTTCCCGCGGCATCCAGTGCCTGCTTCCTCCCATTCTTCGAGACTTCTCTCTACTCCCGCTCCTGCTCCAGCTCCCAGGCTGAAGACTCAGCCAGGGGCTGCGCCTCGCCCAGACTTGGGCCAGGCCCGGCCCAGCCCAAAGGTGGGCGGCTCCGGGTGGGGGGCGGCCCAGCCCCCAACCACTGAGAGGAGGACCTCCGGCGCCCTAGAGCGGCCACAGGCCGCGGCGTCGGGTTGGAGAACTCGGAGTGTTTGGAGGCGCTTCGCTGTTCCCGCGCCGTCTCCTGCATTCTAGTAGCGGACACCTGAGTCCCCATGCCCGAGTACTGTCCTTAGGCGGAACGGCGTCTGCAGCGAGCAGCGGGGTTACAGCCGGCTGGGCTGATGCGGTCCCTGGCATTTCCCGTGCTCGCCCTGGGTCGCCCTGGATGCTGCTTCCCGCCGGGAGCCTGCTTCTGACGGCGGAAAGGAGCTTCACCTGGGGCGGCCGACGGGGAACGCAGAAGAATCCACCGGGGAAGTGGACGGGGCGGGCTCCCAGGCCTGGCGCTGAGGCTCTCGGGCAGCCAGACCTCCCGCTTGGTTGCGTCACTTTCCTCGGTTTTCTAGACAGCAGTTGTGGGGTTGAATCCTTGCCGTGGTTTTGTAAGAATTAAATGAGATAATGAACGCGAACACCAATCATTGCTGTTTGTTGGGTGCTTCCCGTGGGCCTGGCAATATTAATAACATGAGCTCATTCATGCATTCATTCGCTACTCAGTGACTTTCCTATCAATACTGCAAGGTGCTGGAGATGAGCCCCCACCCTTTGGTGAAGACATTGGAGGATGAGAGATTGGTTGGAGTCTGGACGTGGAGACAGACTCTAAATAGTTAACTACAAGACACATTATTTAATTACAACTTTGAGAGCTTATAGCGGGAGGCCCCTTTGGGAAGGGGGTGGAGATGGGGAAGAGGAGGAAAGGAAGGGCTTCCCTGAGGAAGTAATATTGCAGCTGTGACCTGACAGATGAGGCCGAACCAGCTAGACTCGTGTTTCAGGCCTAGGGACTAGCATAAGGACTCCAGCTGGTTCCTTCCAGTTTAAGTCCTTATGCTCAAATTGGCATTTGGCACACACCGGTAGTAGAACGCCACTCAACACCTTAATTCTCTTCCCCTTCTCTCAGCTCTGTCCCCTCCACATTGTAGGACAATGAAGCCGGTAACTATTTTTGGTCCGAATAGTCCTATTACTATTATCTGTTATAGTCCACCATGCAGGTTCTTCCTAACTCCTTTTAATCAAAATGAAAATGTGAAGAAAACAGTATCGTATCTTGTATGGTTTCTCATTGCCTTCTAAATCAGATATAAACAACGAACTTGCTTCTCATTGCCTTCTAAATCAGATACAAACAACGAACTTGCTTGAAATGTTCTCTGTTATACCAAAGACCCATATTTAATTCCAACTTAAACTCTGCTGCACCCTTTCGCTAAATTCTTTTTTTTTTTTTTTGAGACGGAGTCTTGCTCTGTCGCCCAGGCTGGAGTGCAGTGGCGCAATCTCAGCTCACTGCAAGCTCCGCCTCCCGGGTTCACGCCATTCTCCTGCCTCAGCCTCCCCAGTAGCTGGGACTACAGGCGCCCGCCACCTCGCCCGGCTAATTTTTTTGTATTTTTAGTAGAGACGGGGGTTTCACCGTGTGAGCCAGGATGGTCTCGATCAACTGACCTCGTGATCCGCCCGCCTCGGCCTCCCGCCTCGGCCTCCCAAAGTGCTGGGATTACAGGCTTGAGCCACCGCGCCCGGCCCGCTAAATTCTTTAGTTGATGTTAACTCCATTTGGAACCCTGTATTCAGCGTTGAAAGCATTGCACATTCTGAAGCAATTGTGGTCTTACTCAGCATGCTCATTTCTGGTATCCCAAGTATCTCCCTGCCTCCAGAATATGTTTACTCTTTAACCACTTCCTGATAGTACAGTAGGCTACCATTACTCTAAATAGTTGCAATTATTGAATATAGGCGCATTTTTGAATTAAAAGAATCCTATCCCAATCCAAGGTATAATTTGCTGATCGTATACTGATTCATTTTCCTCCCACTCCGGGTCCTTTCATCGGCTGTTCCCCCAGTCCAGATGCCAGCCAAGCATTTGAGAACCATCTTGATGGTAACAGGATGGAGGCTGACTCAACTTCAGTCCACCACCTGCCTTCCTGCCTTCAGGGAGATTTTGTACACAGCTTATCCTTTAAGTTCTTCTGCTTGTTACTGCTCACAGCACTGTGATTCTACTTTAGGCACCTTCTATACATTCATATTCATTACTTTTTCCTGCTCTTTCCTGTTTATGATTAGAAAGGTGCTTCACCAATCTGTTTATTTCAGAACCGGAGATCAAATTATAATAACATGAACATAGTATTATACTATAGGCTACTAGTAAGACACTCAGTTCCTCCTCTTTGTTCCCATAATATTTTGTGAATATGTCTATGATAGTATTTAATACATTGCATTATAACTGGTTGTTTGTGTCATTCTCCACTTATTAATTAGACTTCTTTGAGGATAGAGATTGAGTTTTTTAACTTTTTTCTTCATTTGCTCTTTTACTTAGCTCAATGCCTGGCAAAAAAACAAATCATTGTTGAATCAGTTTTTAAGTGAAATAGAGATAAATGGGAGGCTAACTTCTCCAGTCTTTGAAAATGCCTAGAGATCCCCTTCAGAATCCTCACACATCTTCATCAATCTTCTTACCCTCTAAATAAATATACTTTCCTCACACATTAAAGATATTTGTAAAATAAATTTATTCAGTTTATTTTTTTCTATTGCAGTGTTATGTATGTGTGTATATATGCATATAGTTGTATTTAAACTAAACAGGAGAAAAGAAGCAAGCCTGTGAAGTATTATTTCCCCATTTACCAACAAGACAGTTATCTTGGAAGATTAAAATGTGAGAGACATAGCTAGTGTTCAAACCCTGCTCTTTCTGATGCCACAGTCAATGTTCTTTCTTTGGCAGAAACCATTGTATTTTTCTTATTGTTCAAGTAATGAAATTAACTATAGAAAAATAAGAAATTACAGATTAACAAAATAAAGCAAAAGTAAATAAAATTCATCCATGATTTGATCATTCTGAGCCAACAATTGTTAACATTTTTGTGAATACATATACATACACACACATTACATATGCACAGTTGTTTGGGGATTTTACAAAAAGGGAATCACACTAATTTTAATCTTTTATAATCTACTTTTTTGCTTAACAATATGTGATAACTCCTTGATTCATTTATTCATTTATTCTAGGGTTTTTCATCCTGGGCACTATTTACATATTGGGCCAGGTACTTCCTTGTTATGGAGGGTGATAAAAATTCTTTGCTTGACCAAACTTTATTCAGGCGCCTGAACTTTCTTCTAGGCCCATCTGTATACTTGTAAAATCAGGTTTAGCAACAAACCTGTTTAGTCAGTTTAGCAACTGCCCCCTATCACCCGCATCCTTGATATATGATCACCATCAATATGTTCCTCATCCTCCAACATCCCTTAGATGAAATCTAATAACCCTAGCCTGTCATTAGCAAGAATCTGTTAGGTTGTGTTAGTCAGAATCCTCCTTACCCTTTGTGCTTCCTCTTAGCAGTTTTTCATTCACTTATCCTACCCTGCTCCTTCTCTATCAATTCCCACTTGCCCCATGCTGTATACAGAGTTGAGCCCAATCTCTCTCCCCAACTGCAAAACCTTATTGCAATAGTCCCTATACCTATGGCAATGATCTTGAATAAAATCCTCCTTGCCATGCTTTAACAAGTGTCATTGATTTCTTTTACAGGGCCTGTCCTATGCAATGTACAATGTTTAACAGCATCCCTGGCCTTTATCCACTATATGCCATTAGTACTACCCCTTCTTCATTGTGGCAAACATAAATGTCTCCAGACATTGCCAAATGTCTCCTGGAGGACAAAATTGTCCCTGGTTGAGGACACGGATTTATTCTAATATTAATCATTTTTCTTTTCTTGACACTTGCTTACCCAATGACTATTAGCAACTCAATAGTAAATGCTTTGCTTTTTGCATTTTGTTCTAGAAATAGTTGATATCAAATTAATAGAAGTTTTACAAAAGTGGATGTTTTAAACTCTTTATTAAACTCTGAAATAATGCCACCAGACTCTGGAATGTTTTCTCATCTTAGAATGTGCCCTCTTTTTGACCTATGGATCTGTTGTTTACAATTTAAAAGTTAGCTTTGAGTGAAGGAAGCATAAATTATCTTGAAGCAAAGATATAATAACATTATGAAAATGAGTATTAAGACTGATAGCCTTTGGGAGAAGTGAATTTGCTAAATGAGTGATTTTGATCATATTTTCATGCACAGATATATGTACTTGGTAGTTTTTTATCATTGCAATGTATTTTGTATCTTTGATATTCAAAAGATTTCTAAAAAAAAGGACATTCTTACACAAAAAATTCTTAAACTTCTTTCGAAGTTTAAAAAGTCAGGCCGGGCACGGTGGCTCAAGCCGGGAATCCCAGCACTTTGGGAGGCCGAGACGGGCGGATCACGAGGTCAGGAGATCGAGACCATCCTGGCTAACACGGTGAAACCCCCGTCTCTACTAAAAAATACAAAAAAACTAGCCGGGCGAGGTGGCAGGCGCCTGTAGTCCCAGCTACTGGGGAGGCTGAGGCAGGAGAATGGCATGAACCCGGGAGGCGGAGCTTGCAGTGAGCTGAGATCCGGCCACTGCACTCCAGCTCTGGCGACAGAAAGAGACTCCGTCTCAAAATAAATAAAATAAATAAATAAATAAATAAATAAAAAGTCAGAAGTTTTTAGAAGCTGTTATATTTTACTTTTTAAAAAAATGTTTTTATTGTTAAGTGAAAACACATTAAAATAATTGCATAAAAACCTAAGTATGCAGTTTAATGAATTACAATAGGAACATTGTATAAATACCAATCAAGGTCAAGAAGCAGAATACTGGTAGGGCTCAGAAGCACCCCTACCTGCATGCCCATCCCCAGCCACAGCTTCCTCTCTCTTCCTAAGTGCAGTCCCTTCCTGACATTTATGGGTAATATGTAGTCTCTTTTTTTCTTCTATTTATTCTCTATTTTTTATTTTTATTTTAATATTATTATTTTTTTTGAGATGAAGTCTCGCTGTCTCCCAGGCTGGTGTGCAGTGGCTGGATTTCGGCTCACTGCAATCTCCGCCTCCCGGGTTCACGCCATTCTCCTGCCTCAGCCTCCCAAGTAGCTGGGACTACAGGCACCCGCCACCATGCCTGGCTAATTTTTTGTATTTTTAGTAGAGACGGGGTTTCACCGTGTTAGCCAGGATGGTCTCCATCTCCTGACCTCGTGATCCACCCACCTCGGCCTCCCAAAGTGCTGGGATACTTTTATTTTTATTTTAGAGACAGGGTCTCAATCCGTCACCCAGCCTGGAGTGCACTGGCACCATCATAGCTCACTGCTGCCTCAAACTCCTGGGCTCAAGTGACTCTCCATCTCAGCCTCCCAAGTAGCTGGGATTACAGACGTGAGCCACATGCCTGGTCCTTTTTTATCTTTTACCACAAAAATGTGCATCTGTTTACAGTGGAGTTTAGTCTTCCTTATTTTTGAAGTTTATATAAATGAAATTATACACTGTGTGGTCTTTTCTCTCTAGCTCAAAATTATGTTTATGAGATTCATCTGTATCATTGCATACATTACATTTTATTTATTTGCACTGTTGTATTGTTTTATATTCTGTGAATATATCGCTACCCTTGATGAACATTTGTTTGTTTCTGGTTGTGGCCAATGACAATGCCTGTTGATACACATGTGCATACATCTTTGTTGCCTATATATCTGGAATTAAACTGGTGCATTAAAGAGAACACATTCTACAAATTTATAGCAAAATACCAAACTATTTCCCAAAGTGTCTCTTTGCTTATATCTCCACCAGCAGTTTATGAGAGTTCTTGAATTTTCATATTCTTGGCAACACTTGGGATTTTTAGTCTTTTTTTATATAACCATTCTGGTGGGTTTGTAGTGGCTTTAATTTGTATTTTCCTGATTCATAATGAGGTACAGCACCTTTTCATGTATTTATGAAAGTATATCCTCTTCTTCTTTGACATCTGGTCAAAATGTGTCCTAAGTATCTGGTCAAGTTTCTTGACCATTTTTCTATTGAACTTACCTTTGATCTTTTTCTTAATATTTTGTAGTAAATACTTTCTTACTATGAGTTAGCTGTGTTTCATTTCACTTCATGACTTGCTTCTTTACTTTTTAGTTTTCAACTTTTCCAAGTACTCTGTGTTAGGAGTATCTCTTATGCATAACATTTAATTAGATTTTGTGGCATAATTCTTCTGAGAGTGGTTTTGTTTTCACAAGCAAATTTATTGATATAATAGACATCCCTTTTATGTTTCTTAGTTTTTATCTTTTATTATATGACTGATTTCTTTTTATGTTTGTATTTTATATTTATATGTGCTCCTTCCAAAAATGTAAAGAATTGCATTCAACATTGTTTTTAGGCTAGATGTTCCATAACTTTCTTTCTCTTTTTTCTCGCTTTCTTTTTTGTTGTTGTTGAGACAGCATCTCCCTCTGTCACTCAGGCTGGAGTGCAGAGGAGTGATCACGACTCACTGCAGCCTCAACCTTCTGGGCTTAAGTGATCCTCCCACCTCAGCCTCCCGAGCAGCTGTGACTACAGGTGGGTGCCACCACACCTAGCTAATTTTGTTTTCTTTCATTTTTTATAGAGATGAGGTTTCACCATGTTGGCCAGACTGGTGTCAAACCCCTGACCTCAAGTGATCCATTTGCCTCAGCCTTCCAAAGGGCTGGGATTATAGGTGTGAGCCACCATGCCTGGCCCATAACTTTCTATAAAATATTTTATTCTCTATTTCTTTTAAATATGCATACTATGCATATAAATAGATATATATGTATTTCCCCACTATGAGCAATAGGTCCGTTTTATTTCTACTCTCTGCCCTCTAAAACCTGAGTTTAATTAAACTGTATTTTTATAGTCTTCTAATGTTTACTTCTATATCTTGAAATGTGGTTCTATATTTATCACTTGATCTGTCAGCTTTAAAACCTAACTTTGTAACCTCAGCTATCACATAGAGAAAATCAACATGTTACATACACTCCCACCTTTTCAACCTTTTTTCCTCTCCTCTTTTGTGAATTATATATATTTCTATATTTATTATAGCCCTCCTGGCTGTTTTATTCTTAGTTTTAAGTTAAATGGAATCACTGCTTTCCACTGGTACTGTTGGAAATAATATTAGCGTCCCAGTGTTGTTAGGAGGATCAAATGAAAAAGAATCAGCATTCATTAAATTTTCCTGAGAATTTAGTGTATTGCAGGTCCTGTGCCAGGTATCTGGGAATACAGAGTGCAACAACATTGTCTCTGCTTTTAGGGAGCTCCCATGCTCATGGAAGTGACAAAGAATTTCAGTCCAGTGTGGTAAGAGGTGTGATAGAGATAAGTACCATGTGCTCTACACCAGAGAAGGTGTTCCTAACTCAAACTTGGGGATGGGGCAATGATCGGATTCCTGGAGGAGGTGCTACTGATTTGTGTCTTGAAGCAAGAATAAGATATGGTGGACTGATAAAGGGATGAAAGGAATTCTTGATCTAGACAACAGCAACAGCAGAGGCATGAGAGAGAATCATGTTCGGAAATTTGTAGTAATCCTGAATGTCTGGACTTAAGCTAAGGTGTAAATGGGGAAAAGAGAAGTGAGGGAACTGAAGAAATAGGCAAGGGGGCATTCATGAAGGCTGTATGGGACCACTGTGGGGTCTTAAGTATAAGAGTGAATGACTGGATTTGTATTTCTGACGAACATTGGCCCAGCAAAGGTGTGGACTAAATGAAGCCAGACTGGAGGAAGAAGATGAGTTGGAAAGTCACCACTCTCATAACGAGGTGATTCTTTGTGAGACTGACACCAAGACTTTAAACCCTTCATGAGGAGAGACTGAAAATGCACTAGAATGAGATTGGTTCAGGTCAACTTCCACTGAGCTACTGATGTCCCATAAAAGAGGGTATTTAACATGAAATTATCCAGACTTTAGGAAATGAACTAATAGTGGCCAATGTATTCTGATGTGATTATCATCACATCATATCCCTATTTGGGTGGGGGGTGAGGGGAGGAATGGGGGATTGAGGTTTTTGTCTACAAGAAATGTGAGTCACACTGAAAATGAAAACTGGCAGGTTTCAACTGGGTAAGGGGAAAATTTCCTCCTGTTTCTGGTGCCAGAGTCAGTTTGGAATAAAGTCAAAGGCATGGAGAGTCCTGGGGCATTTCCAGAAGGGAAGCCACCCCTGGACAGGTAGATATTGGCTAAGAATAAGATCTCTGGGACCTTTGCTTGGGTCTGGGCCTGTGTAGGTTGTAAGTAACTACCTCACTCTGCTTCCTTTCTTTTACTCCTAAACCTGCAGTGAAGTTGTGTCAAAAGTTACAGTCTGGACTCATACTGTGGGGAATTCAGGAAGGGCCTATCCCATTCTTTGGAAAGAAATGCAAAGGAGAGAACAGTAAACTTCCTTCTTGAGACGGGTGTTGGTAGTAGATGTTGGAAAGCCACACTCACTTGAGCCATCACTGTGATCTTACAGAAAGATATGGCAGCCTTAGAGCCTTGGAGGGCACATGGCTCCTGGAGACCTGCTAAAGAGACCATATGGTGGAATCCTGAGAGTTCTCAGAAGCAGCTGGTGAGTCATCTGATGAGGGCTGATTTCCGGAAATTAGTAAAAATTAAAACCATTATACTTTGTGCAGTAAGAAAATGTGTTTCCTTATTTTATAACCACAGGAGAGTGTGATCTTGCAAAATGGGGTCACACAATCATCCATGAAAACAAGGATGAGGGCCAAATAATGCAGAGGGAGTGATGGAGGAATACCGAAGACAGAAAATCAGCAGGGTATGGTAATGCTGAAATCTGGGCTAGAGGTAAACATTTGAAAATCACAATCATAGAGATGAAAGTCGAGGCTATAGATATAGATAATATTGCCAGGGTATTCAGAAAGTACTCCATAAACAGTAGAACATTTTCTAAATGTTAGCAATTAATTTCACAGGCTAACAAAGTAGTCACATTATTTTATAAGCACATCTCATACATTTTTATTTAGCATGAATATATATGTATAGATATACAAGTGTGTATGTACATGCTGTTTCTATCTTATCTTTTTAAATCCTAACCTTTTAAAGACAAAAACCTTTAGTAAGTCCATTAAAGCTGTTGATAAATTATGCTTCATTAAGCTGTGCTGCTCTAGGAACATCAATTTATCTTTCATCTTCTTATTTACTTATTTAAAACACTATAGTATTAGTATTGACTTCATTCTCTAACGTGCTGTGAATAATATATCATTCTTTCAATGTACTGTAGGCTGTTTAGAGGCATCCCTGGCTTCTCTACCCATTAAATGCTGGTGCCTCTACTCCAACTCTTCCCTGGCCCAGTTAGTGTGACAAATTAAAATGTCTCCAGACATTGCCAAATGTCCCATAGAGGGCAACATCAACCTAGCTTGAGAACCATTAGTGGACTATACATTGCCATTAAACAGTGCTAAATATGAAATTAATTTGGTTTTTTTTGAGACGGAGTTTCGCTCTTTTGCCCAGGCTGGAGTGCAGTGATGCAATCTCAGTTCACTGCAACCTCTTCCTTTTGGGTTCAAGCGATTCTCCTGCCTCAGCCTCCTGAGTAGCTGGGACTACTGGCTCGTGCCACCATACCCGGCTAATTTTTGTATTTTTAGTAGAGATGGGGTTTCACCATGCTGGCCAGGCTGGTCTCGAATTCCTGACCTCGTGATCTGCCTGCCTCAGCCTCCCAAAGTGCTGGGATTACAGGCATGAACCACCATGCCAAGTTGAGATTAAAGTACTTTAAAACAATAAATTTTATAATGGGAACATCCATTCAACATTGCTGTAATCATTTCTCATTTCATCTGTTCTGTATACAATGCATTCATAAGTTTCAAGCTGTAAGTCCTAAGGAGCGTATTAAAGGTAGTATCAGCAGAACAATTAATTTGCCTCAAACTGATTTGAAAATTTGTCGGTATTCAGAGGAACCCTAAGTTGAAGTGTGATAATGCTTACTTGGTAAGCCTTTCCTTTTTCAGCAAGTTAAGAGTTTAAACAAGTGACAAGAAGATTATTTTTATTTCTTAACAAAATAAATGTTTAAAATATCTGTAAGCACTTTTGAATTACCATTTAGAGTTTAGTAACTGATATATTAAGCAGAAATCATTCTGTACCATTCATTTATAGTTGGACCACAAAATCAACTCACTTGTAGCTTGACTGAATAATTCTGAATTAGGTTTGAAAATAAGACATTTTGTCAAACATATCACATAACTCAGAATTTATTTATTTATAATTTATTCTGTACTTCTCACAATTACCTTGATTTAGAGAGAAGTTATCATAACAAACAGGTGTTAGGAAACAAATGGCCTCCTGCTGTGAGAGTCTGTTTGTATTTATTATTTTCTTTTCTTCTAGTTTAACCTCACTTCCAGTTTCCTGCCATTATCCAGAAAAGGAACACCACTAATTAAGAGGCAAAAGGCAGTTTTATATTTTCATGGTTAAATAACACAGACTTTTAGTGCTTAAAGGAACTATTGTTACACCCTTCATTATGAACACAAGAAACTGAGTTCTGGAATAAGCAACTTATTCCAGTGTCCATAGCTTCAGTGCCACATATTAATAGGGAGTCAGAAAGCCTCCTCAGATAACATGTGAAAGAAGTGTGCCCAAACACTACAGAAGAGTGGAGGACAGGACTGTCTTGTAACATGACAGAAAGCATGCCAATTTGGGAGGCAGAAGGATTGCAATTCAAATGACTCTATACCTATTAGCTGGCTCTACCCCTAAATGGCTGGATTATTGGAGGCAAGTTGGTTAACTTACCAGGTTCTCAGTTTTTACATTTGAAAAATGAGGATAGTGACATCTGACTTTCAGTTGTTGGAGAATTAGAAATAATATATAAATAATGTATATTGTAAATCCAAACACTAATCACAGCTGAGTTGTGTAGTAAATGCTGATTAATTTTAAATAGTATTCCTAAGTATAAAAAAGTACTATATAATATAGATAAAAGCTATATTTATATATAGATAAAAGTTTATATATATTTTGAGATATAGTATATTTTAATTTTAATGTAATTGATCAGTATTCTCCTTTAAAGTAATATACACATTTTTGTGTGTGTGTAAATTAAATATATTTGTTTTCCCGTTTCCCTTTTCTCTATGGTTTTTGAATTTAAGAAATGGGTTTGAATGTATTTATTTAAGTGGGTTGATGGTATATCACATGTAAACTTATTTTAATAAAGAGAGAATGTATGGTTTTCATTCTTTTTAAAATTGTGAAATATATATATACACATAAGAAAGTATGAAATGTATACACACTATATAATAGAAATAACAAAGTGAACATTAAGTGTCTACTGTTTCTGGTACAAAGTAAAACACTGCCAATAATTGCAAGCTCCTTTTGTGCCTTTTCCTGAACAGGGCTCCTTCCCATTTCCCCCCTCTGAAGGAAACAGCTACACTTACTTTAATGATAATCATTTTCTTGCTTCATTTTAATATTTACTCAACCTGTGTATGCATCCCTAAATGACCAATTGTATCTGTTTTTGAACTGTGTATAATAGAACCATAATGTATGCCTTCTGTTTTTATTAACTTTTGTCACAATATTTTGTGAGATTCACACATGTGGCTAGATGTCCATTTTGCTTTCTGTATGGGGTCCCAGTGTATGAGTATGTCATTACCCTTTCTACTGTAATGCATATCTCAGTTATCTCCAGCTTTTCCATATGACAAACCAGGTTGCCATGAATGTTCCAATGTGTGATTCTTAGTGTACATGCACAAGAATCCTTCTAGAGCACATACCCAGGAGGATGAATGAGGGTAAAAGTATGAGTGTATTCAGTTCTACTAAGTATTGCTAACCTCTTTTCCAATGAAATTGTACCAATTAATACTTCTACCAATATGGTAGTTGATTTTAATTCACCTAAAATTGATTTTAGGTGAATTAAATTATACTGTGAGGTAGGAAGTCAAAAAATTTTCCCCCACATGGATAATCTATTTTTTTCTGCATCATTTATTAAATTCCATCTTCTACCCAATGATCTATGATGTGACCTCTATTATATATTAGGTTTCCATATACATGTGAATTTATGGGGGCTTTTTGCTCTGATTCTTTGGTAATGTCTTAATTATCATAGATTTACAATAAGACTTGATAATTTTATTTATTTATTTATTTATTTATTTATTTTTATTTTTATTTTTTTTGAGACAGAGTCTTGCTCTGTAGTCCAGGCTGGAGTGCAGTGGCCGGATCTCAGCTCACTGCAAGCTCCGCCTCCCGGGTTTACGCCATTCTCCTGCCTCAGCCTCCCGAGTAGCTGGGACTACAGGCGCCCGCCACCTCGCCTGGCTAGTTTTTGTATTTTTTAGTAGAGACGGGGTTTCACCATGTTAGCCAGGATGGTCTTGATCTCCTGACCTCGTGATCCACCCGTCTCGGCCTCCCAAAGTGCTGGGATTACAGGCTTGAGCCACCGTGCCCGGCCAAGACTTGATAATTTTAGGCTAGGATCTTGTACTTTGTTCTTCAAAATTGTCTTGGCATTGTTCATTTGTTTTGTTTGGTTTTTCATTATATAATTTAGAATCAGCTTATAAAGTCCTCTGAAATACTCTTGGTATTTAAAAAAACTGCATTGAATTTATAGATGAATTTGTGGGAAATTGACATTATAAGAATATTGAAACTACTTACCCATAAACATGGTATTGCTCTTTGTTTAGAAAATTTTATATTTTTTCATAAAGATCTTACACATTGTTATAAATGAACATTGCATCCCCTAACCCTCCAAATTCATATATGAAAACCTAACTTCCAATGTGATGGTATTTGGAAGTGGGGCCTTGGGGAGGTGATTAGGTTATAGGGGTGGAACTTTCATGACTGGGATTAGGGCCCTTATAAGGAGAGACATGCTGTCTCTTGGCCATGTGAGGATAAAAGGAGACAGCTGTCTACAAACCAGAAAGAGGCCCCTCCCCAAATAGCAAATCTATCAGCACCCTGATCTTAGACTTCCCAGCCCTTGAAACGGTGAGAAATAAATACCTGTTGTTGAAGCCACACAGTCCAGGGTGTCTTGTTAGAACAGTCGTAGTGGATGAAGACACACATGTTCTGTAGATTCATTTCTATATGCCCATGTCAGACACCTTCTATTTGCCTCTCCATGTCTAGTTGCCACTCTTCTCTGCTTTCTCATCTCCGCTTTTTTCTTTATTCTGGGAGGAGGCTGACTTGTAAGGACTATATCCATGGGCTCCTATCCTCTCTGGCTGTGATTGTATTCATCCAAAACGGAGCTTCAGCAGTAAATCAGAGAATGAATAGGAGGAGAGCGAGGTCGGCCTATCACTGGTTACTCCCTCTCTCACAAGTTTACCTTGGGTTGGCTACGTCCCTACACTGAGGGTTACTTCTCCTCTGAAAGCAGTATAACTCTCTTTTTTGCTGGGTTCTTCTCTTCATCCCTATGGGCAGAGTGATAACAGCTTCTTATAGGATAAAGAATAGAAGTCCAAGGATTGGACATTAAGGGTTATTTAAGGTTTTGTCCCAGAAGAATAAAAAAAAATTTTCTTAAGTATGAGATGATGACATATTTCACATGATATAGAAATGTAGGAGAAATAAACACATGTGAAAAGCCTTTTAAAATAATAAGAATAATCACCGAGCACGAACTATGTGCCTTGTTTTGTGCTAGGTGCTTTATATATTTTATCTCAGTCGACCTTTATGATAATCTTATTAGGTAGGTTTTATTGTCCCTTTTCACAAGTGAGGTTTTAAAAATGATTTCTCAAGGTCACCAAAGCTAATTAGTAAACAATAGAAGCAGGAGTTTAACTTAGGTCTGCCTAATTCCAAATCCATTCTATTAATTTTCTTGCTGTTCTGCATACATTATACCATTAAATTAATACTCAAAGAATTGTGTTCTTTTAGGATGTTTCAGTTCAGTGATCAGGATGTAGTTTCAGAGGAGTGATCTGGCTGGATGATCCTAAGAGACTAAATAATGAAGTGGCAAGGAAATAAAGACGGTAGTGGCATAACAGTTATTTGATAAATCTAATAATAAAAGGTTGGGGCTAAATAGCATGATTTGCTATTCATCTCATTTTTTCCACAAATTCTATGCCACACAAAGTCTAACTTTTCTTACCCTGGTAAATGCTTACTGACCCTCCCTGAGGAGTATTCTACACTGTTCTAATAGCAATGCCCCAGTTTTACAGGAGTTTCTTATCCTCATAGGGAAAAAGAAGCCAGACAGTGAGCTTCTTGTGGAGACAGCATCTCATTCATCTCTGTATTCCAATCACAGAGCCTGATATGCTTCGAACTAAACATTATGATTTGGGCTCTACTATTTGAGTCTTGCTGCAGGGCTTGTTTATACTCATTAACATTAATACAGTGACTGTCTTCCAGGTCACCTTGTCCCAGGAACACAGAAAAAGATATTTATGTCTGCCATCCTTCTGGCTTTCCTTCCTAATAGCTCTCCTACCTAATATTGAAGCACAGACAGGTGCCATTTAACAAAAACCATTGAAGAAGGTTGGGGAAATAATCAGCTTTAACCTTGGATCACAACTCTCAAAAGAGAGCAATCATTGTTATCACAGGAAACAGAGAAATTCTCTGAGAATAGTAGTCAAAATGTAGAATGAAAACTAGTGCCCAGATTCATGGTGAGCAGGTAATGAAACAGGCAACATCTTCTCCTCTCCATCTCAGATGAACAAAGACCAAGAAGAATTTAGGTCAGCCTATCTCTTACTCATGGCAGGCCTTATAAGAAAAGTATGGAACATCCTAAAGAAGAGAACACAGTTCAGCTAACTAAACTTTGCTTATTTCTTTTCATATATTTTTCTTGTTTTTATAGTATTTAATTTTTTAAATTTTAATTTTTGTAGGTATATAGTAGGTGTAAATATTTTTAGGTATAGCATTCTTCCTTCAGCTCACATACTTTACGTTTTTAACATGTTTCTTAAAAATATCTTTACTGTAGAAAGTCACAATAATAACAGTTTAACAGCAATTATTAAATCATGGTACACAAGAAGTGTTATTCAAATAATTGGGAAAAGTAAACATGGAAAATAAGAACCGTGAAGACTATAAAAAAAAGTCTACTCGCAAAAGATCACATCTATCCAACTAACAAGAGGGGAAAGGAATCAGCAGAATATAAATTGTACTTATGAAAGATTAATAATGGTAATAATAATGACAATTACAGGTCAACACTCCTACTTTGAGAATTGAGATAAGTGGGAAGCCATGAAAGATTGCTAAGTATAGGACAAAAATCTCCTATTTCTGATTTAAACTTTGGAAAGTGAATTAAAAAGATAAAAAAAAAAAAGAGTGATTTACCATAGCATGGCTGAGAGAAAGTGATGCTTTGAACAAGAACTCTGGCTGCTCATTTTAGTCTCCATAATTGAATGGCATGATAAAGCATAGTACATGAAGAAAATATCTGATCTAAGTGATGTTACAGAGGCCTTTGCAAGATTTAGAAGCCCAAAACTATAAGGTAAAAGACAGTTCAGGGTGAAGTTAGATGTCTTATGTGCTTAATAACACAGAGAATATGAGCTATTTTTAAGTTTAGGAGAAAGTTTTCCAAGGCTAAGAATGTCTCATATTTCATTTGGCATGTCAGCTAGATAGATTTCCAAATAAGTAAAATGCTAGATATTTTGTAATCTGTTTCCTTACTCCAGGAATTTTTTTTCTCTTGAAGGTAGCCTGTTAAATTTGGGTGAAAAGATATTTATTCCTAAATAAAAGAGAAGAAAAGTTTAAAATTAATTCCATCTTACAGAAAAAAAAACTATCAGTTGGTAAACATTTGCTTGCAAAATATTGTAAAACTTAGTGTAAATAGTTATAAGGTCTAGTTTAATATAAATTCTAAAACATTTTTCTTTGCTATTTATCTGGTTCATCTAAATGTTACTCCATTGACAACATAGTTTTGAATTATAATAGTAGCACAATAATAAAATCATGACAAAATGGAGATGAAAAGTGAATTCATGCTTTATAATATTTTACATTGACTTGACCTGACATGATTCTCAATTTTTATGGAGAAAAGTTAAAATTAGATCTCTAGTCCAGGACTGGACAGAAAACAGAAGATCATTAGCCAGTCTAAAATGAAAATATATCTGATATATAATGTCTCAATGAAAACAAATGACTATTATTCCAAGCTTGGTAAAATAAAAACACTCCTATTTATATATTTATGCTTCCCTTCTCAGGCATTGCAGCCTTTAGCATCTCATAAATCCTAGCTAATTACACGTCAAAAGGAAAGGTTAATTATAAATTTAATATGCTTCCTTTTTCTATCTAATGAATCAATATCACACAATGGAGAATGCTAGGGGACTAGAAGAGAAAGGCAAATACTTTAAAATAACTGCTTTAGGTTCCATTTGTGAAGAACTTCCTAAACAATGATGCTGCCCCTTAATGGAAAAGGCTGCCTCGCTTGGCAGGCTATTTATTCAACAACCATTTATTGAGTGCCAGTTATGTTCCAGGCATAATATGGTAGGGTTTGGGTTGTATAAGGAACAAATATGCCTAAGACAATATTTTTGCTCTCAAGGAACTCACAACCCTGGAGTAATGAATGCCTGTATTTGGAGCTCTTGTTCCTGCAGTTCCCTAAGAAGCCTGTATGATACATGACCCCTTAACTGCTGTCAAAGCAGTCCCTTACTGGAATGACTGGTTGGGCTGCAGACCTTGGGAGTTCCTTCTTGCCAAAGAGTTTTTGGTTTACTTCCAAAAAGAACTGTTAGACTTTTCTAAATACCATAGAATTTTGTAAATTTAAAGCAACATGTAATCACTTAAATATATCAAATATGTTTAATATAACAGGATTATAATTTCTTTTTACAATTTGAAAGAGAATAACGTGTCTTTGTTGATGTTCTCTAACTCAACAGACGATCACTATGTTGTCAAAATTATCAGCATCATAATTTTGGCTGGTGATGCTAATATATTATGCTTCATTAAGCCATGCTGCTCTAGGAACATCAATTTATCTTTCATCTTCTTATTTACTTTATTTAAAAGACTATGGTATTAGTATTGACTTCATTCTCTAACGTGCTGTGAATAATATATCATTCTTTCAATGTATTTAAGTATAGATCTACCTTCACTGTAGACTCCATGATTGTGTCTCACTCCAGGGAGTTTGGAGAAGGAGAATATACATTCCCATAGGGAAATCTTTCAGCAAAGATTTAACTGTTTGGCATTGTTGATGCAAAACAAACATTAGCTTCACATGACACCACTAGTGGAACTTAATGGCATCTAATTAATGAACCAGGTGCTGAGGCAGCCTCTCCACTGCCTAATTCTTTGTGGACAACATGTTGTATAAAGTAATTGACTGTGCAATAGTTTTTACATGTCCTATCTCATCTTCATCACAACTGTCTAAAATAAACTTTATAATCTTTATTTGACAGAATAAGACATTTAATCTCCAAGGTAGGTTAATTGTCCAGTGCCACAGAAAATAAGACAGTCAGAGCCAGCATTTGAATACAGATCACTCTAAATTCATATTTCCCCTTTCCACCTAGCACTGCCTCTCCAGCAAATCTGTTTTATTGCTTGAAATGGTAGTTCGACATTCAGATTAACCACCTGAATATTGAGAATGGCAGTCCTTAATAAACAATGAAAATCCAACTCAGCTGAATGACCAGTCTCTTCATAAAGCAACACAATTAATATTAATAAAATATTCACCAAGATGTCAGAAATCTCTCAGTTCTACTTTGCTGGGCTTTGAACACAGACCTAATGCAAACTTGTAGCCAGGTAAATATGCCAGTATATTGTGTAGACATGATAGAATATTATGGAGCTATTAAAAATGTCTGTGAATAAGAGTTTTTAATAGCATAAGAAAATGCTTATGAGACTTGTAGTGGGTCAAATGGTGGATCCCAAAAGGGTATGTTCTCGGCTTCTAATCCCCGGAACCTGTGAATTTGACCTTATTTGGACAAAGAATCTTTTCAGATGTAATTAAGATCTTAAGGATCTTGAGATCCTGTATTACCTGGGTGGGCCCCAAATCCAATGGCAAATGTCCTTATGACACATATGATAGAAGAGAAGACACAGACACAGAGAAGAAGTCAATGTGAAGACCAGGCAGAGATTAGAATGACATGACTTCAGACTGAGGATGCTGGCGATCATCAGAAGCTGGAAGAGGTAAACAATGGATTCTCCCCAGATCTTCTAGTAGGAGTGCTATGGCCCTGCCCACACCTTCATCTCAGACCTGTGGCCTCCAGAACTTTGAAAGAATAAATTTCTTTTGTTTTAAGCCACAGAGTTTGTGCTAATTTTTTTCAGCAACCACAGGGAACCAATACAATATGCTAAGTGAATAAAGTAGAATATGAAAAAGTATTTCCACTACAATTTCAACTACATGAAAAGATGTATGGGAAATTTTAAAAGAAACTCATCAATATGTTGGCAGTGACTGCCTGTAGGTGATAAAATTGTAATAGCCTTGTTATTTGCTTGTTTATAATTTCTGTACTTTTCAAATTTTCTAGAATTACTGTTATGTAAGGAAAAGTCTTAGGACAACAGGGAGACAACATAGCTTAAAGGTTAAGACTATGGGCGCTGGAACCAGATGAACTACTTTTAAAAAGATCTGCTTCTTAATAACTATGCATCTTGATGATCTCTCTGTTTCTCACTTTTCTCATGTGAGGAATAATAAAATTGACTTAAAGATTATTTGAGGATTTAGTGAATAATACTATATTTTATCTATTCTGAAGAGAATATTTTTTCACACTTTAACTGATACTGGACCATGACTTACAATTGATGGTCTTACAATCTAAGAATTGCTGTTGCTTACACATGTAAACTTGGCTGTCACTTTTCTTGCAGCTGTTTCATCAATTGAATTATGTACATTGTGGTACTATACAATTTGAATTTAATTACCATTTTAAGTGCCTTAAAAATTACATTTATTCACCACGGAAACAAACATTACTATGTATGGACAATGGCACTGAAGTAGAGCAGGAGGGTTTAAATTTGATATTTAGTAAAACAAGTATTTGTCCCCAAAGGAAAGACTACAATTCCACTTATTCATGCAAAACAACCCAAAGAGGAAACTGTGTTATATTTTGTGACTGAGATATGAGCCTATCATATACCAGCCAATGGCAAAGAAACTGTGTAATCTTCAGACTAGATAAAAAAAAATTTCAAAGTAATGAGAGGCTAGTATGATCAATTCATGCCTTGTGCAGAACCATCATTAAAATGTCAAGCACCAATATGTCAGAAGTTTCCTGTTTACTTTAGAAGTTGCTTAACTTTCAACGACATGTGGCTCCATTGGAGAAAAAAATTATGTCTTGTTTGTGTTATAGTTTAGTGAGCAGTTTTTCAAAAAAGTTATTTCTTAATGACACATAGGGAAATAGTGCATCTTACAATCAATAACATCTCAATTTCAATGAAACATGATTCAAGGAAATACTTTATCACCATGCCAAAAACATAGTAAGTATTTCCTAAATTTTAGTTATATATAGTAAGCAGGAAAAAAAGCAAATTACAAAGTTGTATGTGTAGCTATCTCACTTAAAAAAAAATCACCCAAGATTTAGAGGGAATATATAAAAACACAAATGATATTTGTTAGATTGGTTGGTTGGTGGATGTTTTTTCTTTCTGTTTTCAAATTGTTAGAGACTTGTCATTTTCTCGTAATTAAAAAAATTAATCAAAAAATGTATTTTGTAAACATGGTAAAAAAATCACAACAGTTTAAATTGTACATAAAGAAAATGTAAATCTTTCTCCCATCCCAGACCCCATTTTTATTTTCCTAAAAGCAATTACTGATTTCATTTTCTTATATAACCTTCTTGAATTTTTCTATGTATGAACAAGCATATGTGTGTATGTATGTATGTTCATAAACACCCTTTATTCTAATACAAATGAAAGTATACTTTACATACTCTTCTCTATTTTTATTTGAACTGTAATGTTATAAATAGTATATTGTTCCATAGCCCATATAAATCTTAATTCTTCTTGATATCCACATAGTATTAGTATCCATCAGGATTTAGTACAGGAAACAGAAATCACTCTAGGTATTTCAGAAAGAAAGGGATTTAAAACAGGAAATTGGGTACTCACAAAATTGTTGGATGGGTTCATGTAGCAGAAGACAGGGGTCTGCTACTGGATACTGATTTTAAGGGCACACTGCTACAATCCACAGGTCAGCAAATTGCTGCTGCTTCCACTGCTTAGCCCCACAATTGCCTCAGTTCCTCTGAAGCTGGTGACTAGATACTGACTGCTACATCTGGGCAGGTGCCTCTAGGTTAAGACAAAGCTGATAACTAGACACTGGAATGCTGTTTCTAGCTGCCAACACTAATGAGCTGGCAGCTCATACAAAGGAGGCCTCCATTTACTTCCAACTTCCAAATATCACACATATGTTTTCCACTGGTGGCAGCAAATTCTCACCCAAAACTCTAGCTGCAAGAGAATTTGAGAAAACTGTTTCTTCCTGTGGGCAGGAACATAGAAAGGTGTAGATATATGCTCAGTGCCAATTCACCATCAACAGCATAGTGCCCCACAGCACCAATGCACTATAAATGACTTAACCGGCCCCCAACTGTGGGAGTGGGGGAGTGTGATACGTAGAGCTATTATAGAACTTTGCTATTACAAACCATGTGCCAATAAGTATCAGTCTGAATATGCCTTTGAGCATGTGTCATAATACAATACATTCTAAGAAGTAAAATTGGTGGTGTTATATTTCGCAGACATCTTTACATATTAAGTAGTAAACTTATTATGAAGTAAAACTGGTGGCGTTGTAAGTTAGTTGTAGACAGCTTTACACAATAAATAATAAACAAAAACTCAACCCACACTAGCTGAAACACAAAATGGCATTAGTAGCTCAATGATCTCATCAAGGATATAGTTAAAAATTTTTTAATGTTTAATCATGTAATGTTTTAAATCATACAGAAGAGTGCCCCACATCCCTATTTGCTCTCCTATCTCTGTGACATACAGAAATGTTTTAGAAATACCTTTATTCCTCTATCTTAAAACCTAAACGAAAGCCAGGTTTATAGTTTTATGCCTCCTACCAAAATCTCTGCCCCACTGTGGCTTCACTGTTTACCTGGCCTGTAGTGAGGACAGAACAAGAAGGGGTGTGGCCCACAGTTCAGAGCCCTGGGCCACCAGGGGACAGCATCGATGAGCTCAGTAGTGCAACAGTCCTACCACCTGCACCACCCAAAGCAGGTGTAACAATAATTAGCGTTCTTGGAGTGCTTGCCAGAGGCCAAGCTTCGTTATTTCATTTAATCCTCAGGATGACTCTCTGAGGAACAGGCACCATTATGATCCACATGTGCGAATAAGGAGAGTAATCCTTAGAGAGGTGTTGAAAGTGCTCGAGGTCACAGGGCTTGTTTGCGCAGGAGCCTGGATTTGAATCTCAATCGTCTATCTCCAGAGGCTGTCCTTGCCATTCTCCTAGAGTGCAGATTTGTTCTTTCTTTCAGGACCAAGCAATAATTAATGAAACATGAATCTGTCTGAGGCAAGGGAACTCAGATATTTGGTGTAGTCAAAAAATGGAATCCCAACCGTAGGAAAACCCACAACATGTTCTATAGTCACAGACTCTGCCTCATGTCAATGTGTTCTCATTATGATAACAAGCAGGAAAGTGACTGCAGATTAGAATAAATCTACTACTGGAAAAGCAATGCATAGTGCACGTATATATTCATTTAGTCAGCTAGCCAGTCAGCCAGCCATTCATTCATTAACTGGCTGCTACTCACAGAATACTGTAGGTCTGTGGGGACTAAGAAAATAATACAAGTTATAGTCTCCCTTACACCCTAAAGGAATTTACAATCACATTAGAAAGAATAGATAAATACATATCAAAAATTTAGGCAATTACAGTACAAGACAGAACAGTATCTTTGTAATGGCCTTGTGAAATTTAAATTTTTAAATTTAAGTTTTACGTAATTTGTTCCTATCATACTCATAATCCACAGTTGTAACTACAACTGTGGTTGTGAATATATTAAGGTTTTAAACAATTAGAGTAACTTTCTCAATCTATCATTACATACTCAGTTCAGCCTTCAACTCCATGAAAATTACATGTACCTTTAATCCTAGTTCTAATTTCTACTAAAGACAATGACTTTTTTCAAAAAGTTTCCATTAAAATGATTTTTTAAAAAATAGGCTGGGTGCTGTGGCTCACGCCTGTGATCCCAGCACTTTGGGAGGCCGAGGCGGGTGGATCACGAGGTCAGGAGTTCAAGACCAGCCTGGCCAAGATGGTGAAACCCCATCTCTACTAAAAATACAAAAATCAGCCAGGCATGGTGGTGGGTGCCTATAATCCCAGCTCCGGGAGGCAGAGGTTGCAGTGAGCCAAGATCATGCCACTGAGCTCCAGCCTGGGCGACAGAGCAAGACTCCATCTCCAAAAAAAAAAAAAAAAAAAGGAAGAAAGAAAGAAAAAGAGAAAAACAATGAAGGCCTTGCATCCCTCGATTGAAACTGAAGGCAAATATTCCCTCTCCCAGCAGCCAGTGCACTCAGGTGGGTTGAAGGTAGAGTAGCGTGAATATGACCCAGTTTTGGTGGACTGGATGTCCCTATGTGAGATGAGATTCAGAGGATGGCTCAGGCTGGTTGTGGCCAGTGCCCAGGATTGTAGAGTCTCACAGGGTGGCAGTGAGTGTCTAGTGGTCGCATCCTAAGCAGACCATTACTGTGATGTGATTGTGACTGTAGCTTGACCCTGTTGGTTCCTATCCCCCTTTTCAGCCTCGTTTCAGCAGGCCTACCAGCTCAGCTCCAATAACCTTACAATAAATTTGTTTTGTTTTTAGCGTAAGTTAGCCAGAATCAGCAGCTGTTTGATACCAAGAATCCAGAGGAATAGGAGTTTCAGGAACCTTGGGACAGGCATTCAAGGGTGTTGAGTGCAGTGGTATCCCTAGTAGCAGTGGCGGCTGCAGCAGACAATAGTAACAAGAGCAGGGGCTCTATGCTGCCTTGGGCAGGTCCTTGAGTGCCACCCGCTTTATGTGGAAGTGCTACGCTGACATATAAAGAACAGTGAATTGCTTAATGATAGGAATTTAAAAAGAACACTGAAGGCCAGGAGTGGTGGCTCATGCCTGTAATCCAAGCACTTGGGGAGGCCAAGGCAGGTGGATCACCTGAGGTCAGGAGTTCAAGACCAGCCTGGCCAAGGTAAATCCCCATCTCTATTAAAAATACAAAAAATTAGCTGAGCATGGTAGTGCACACCTGTAAGTAATCCCAGCTACTTGGGAGACTGAGTCAGGAAAATCGCTTGAACCTGGGTGACAGAGGCTGCAATGAGCAGAGCTCGTACTGCTGTACTTTAGCCTGGGCAACAGAGCAAGAATCTGTCTCAAAAAAAAAAAAAAAAAAAAAAAAAATCAAACAAAAAAAAGGACACTGAAGCCTCAATTTTAATTCAAGCATTGCTGCATTGCCTTTTAGGCCTCGGTGTCCTTTTAGGCCTGAGAGTCTCATTCATACCCTGCAGTGATGAGGACAGAGCACTGATAAGAGCTCTCCCTGTGTTAGGGTTCTGTAAGTCTCCTCTATCATTCCAGACAACTAAGGTTGGGATTTTCTTTTCTTTTCTTTCTTTTTTTTTGAAACAGGGTCTGGCTCTGTCATCTAGATTGGAGTGCAGTGGCAGGAACACAGCTCACTGTAGCCTCAACCTCCTGGACTCAAGCGATCCTGTTGTCTTAGCCTCCCATGTAGCTGGGACCACAGATGCATGTCACCACACCCAGCTAAGTTTTTTATTTTTTTCGTACGTATGGGGTATCACAATCCTGGGCTCAAGTGATCCTCCCATCTTAGCCTCCTAAATGCTGGGATTACAGGTGTGAGGCACTGCGCCTGGCCCAAGGTTGTGATTTTTAATTTATTTAGTTTATTTTTTGTGCAATAAATATCTATAGGCTGCATGTTCCTAGTAATAAACAATGAAGTTTTAAATTGCTGACATAATTAGCCTTCCTAACCCTGAGATGTTTACTTTCATCAAAAGATCTGAAGAAAAAATAATTTCTATGCTACTGTGTAATATTATCTTAAATATTTGTTTTATTAAATTAAAATTAATTTTTAACTAAGTAATAGTAAATACTAGCAAATATGTTCCTCAATGCCATCTAAAGATTATTTCTATTATACTAAGAAAATAATACAAGTTACAGTCTTCCTTACACCTTAAAGGAATTTACAATCACTTTAGAAAGAATAGATAAATACATATCAAAAATTTAAATTACAATTAGAGTACAAGACAGAACAATATCTAAAAATTCCTAAAACAGTAATTTTGAACGTGTATGAAAAATGTATGAAGAATGTATTAGGGTTCCAGAGAAATAGAATATGTGTGTGCATATGTGTGTTTATGTGTGTGATATATATATATATATATATATGATATATATGGGATATATATGACATATATGTGATATACATATATATACACACAGGGAGAAATAGAGAGAGATTGATTTTAAAGAACTGGCTGACATGATTGTGGAGTTTTGAAGACTGGCAAGCCCAAAATCTGGAGGGTAGCCTGGCAGACTGGACACCCAGAGAAGAGCTGCAATTGGAGTCAGAAGACATTATGCTGGTAAAATTCCCTCTCCTTCAGGGTCAGTCTTTTTTCTCTTAAGGTGTTCAACTGATTGGATGAGGGTGACCCACATTTTGGAGGATAATCTGCTTTACTGGAAGTCTCCCAATTTACATATTAATTTCATCCAAAAGTACTTTCATAGAAGCATCTAGAATAATATTTGACCAAATATGTGGGTACCATAGCCTAGCCAAATTGACACATAAAATTAATCATCACAAAGATCTCACATATGGTTAAGTGTGAAAATGCGTAGTGTGGAGAGTAAATGTCATCTATCATCGAGAGAAAGGAAGAGGGAGGGTGTCATGGAAACGGTGTGGCTTATGCTGTGCCTAGGGATAGGTGATGATGACAAGAGCATCTGTCTTTCTCACCATTCAGATAGTGAATGACAGGGTTGTAGGTAAGTATGCTGCTAGCAAGGCAGATTCTTCCAACTCTTTCTTCCCACATCATTCTCAGTGAGTGGCAACTTACCTTCCCTATGAGTCCATCTGAAACCTAATTAATTACTTTAGATGAACTTAGACCTATTACAAATCTTTTAGAGCAAAACAAGATGTTATTAAGCCAAGGTAATCACAGCTAACATTTATTGAATACTTCTTATATGTACAGCCACTGAACTAAGTGTATTATCTAATGAACACAAGACACAACAATGTAAAATAGATGCTACTGTTACCCCCACTTTACTGATGCAGAAGACTGAAGCTCAGAGAGGTTAAGTCATTTGCCTTAAATTACACAGCTAATTCCAGGAGAAGCCAGGATTTAAATCTAGGCCTGCTTGATGTAAGAACTCATGATTTTCACAACCAAACTGGATGTAAAAAAAAGAAAAAAAGTGCTACTGAGGTAAGACATTGCCAATGGTTTAAATTTATCTTTGTTTGGATTCTCCCCAAAGCAAACTTGAGATAATCCTTTGAATGTATGTAAACTCATCTGAGAGGTTATTCTGGGAAACACAGTGAGGGTGTAAGGAGGTAGACAGAGAAGGGAGGGCAGCTGACAAAAGGAGTATGAACCAACACATCACTATGTAAGCTCAGTGCCCTGGAACTCTCCAAGAGACTGCAGAACATGGCTCAGAACTGACCTACCAAGGGCAAGGAAGCTGGCATTTTAATCCACTAATTTTCATCCTTCACTAGGTAACCGTTGTTCCTAAAGATGTTCATTCCACACTTTTACACTGTTGGTGGGAATATAAATTAGTTCAACCATTGTGGAAGATAGTGCGGTGATTCTTCAAGGATCTAGAACCAGAAATACCATTTGACTCAGCAATCCCATTATTGGGTATATACCCAAAGGAATATAAGTCATTCTACTATAAAGACACATGCACACTTAGGTTTATTGCAGTACTGTTTACAATAGCAAAGACATGAAACCAACCCAAATGCCCATCAATGATAGACTGGATAAAGAAAATTCCATATACACTATGGAATACTATGCACATAAATAGAAATGAGATTACGTTCTTTGCAGGGACATAGATGAAGCTGGAAGCCATTATCCTCAGCAAACACACACAGGAACAGAAAACCAAACGCTACATGTTCTCACTCATAAGTGGGAGATGAACAATGAGAACATGTGGACACAGGGAGGGGAACATCACACACCGGGCCTGTTGGGGAGTGGGGGATGAGAGGAGGAAACCTAGACGATGGGTAAATAGGTGCAGCAAACTACCATGGTACATGTACACCTGTGCAACAAACCTGCACGTTCTGCACATGTATCCTCCAACTTAAAGTAAAATAAAAATTAAAATAATAATTTAAAAAAATGTTTGTTCCCTGGCACTTCTGACCTGTAGTGCACATGGGCTGAGCAGGAGGTACAAGTACTTCAGGAAACCCTTGGTGTTTACAAGAAGAGGTCCCTGAAATTACAAATGACCCATGAGCTGGGCCCATGGATATGGGTGAGACTATAACTGATAACAAGATACAAATTAATTAAAACAATTAATAACCAGAAACTTTTCCTTGTTGTGTTAGAACAGTTTATTTCATAAATAAATAGATTTCTGCTTCAGTGAAATTGTATCATAAAATAAATTAGTTTTCATCCTTTAGGAATGCTTGTAATATTACAAAAAAGAAAAAACCTAAAATGATATCCATTTCTAAGAATATGCCAGAATTGATAAAAGATCACATATTAAGAAAATATTCGCAATGTTAGCCAGGCCAACCCAGCATTTCTCTGGAGAATCACCAACCGTTGTCACATAAATAATTGTTGCTGTTCCTCGTGCTGGAGACACAGCTGTGTGTGTGCATGTCATTGGGCCGCCCCTGCAAATCTGAAAGCCTGCTGCTGTTCTGGAGGATAGGATACTTCCCCGTCTTTTTGAAGTGCCACCTCAACGACTTTTCAAAATGAATTGTGTGTGTACCCTTATGACCTAAGCTTTTTTTTTTTTTTTTTTTTTAATGCATCAGGCCTTCCCAAACATACTCCACAATCCGTTCAGCTCTACTTTTGTGATAAAGTGATAAACAAGCAAATACTCCATTTTATTTATACAGGTAACAAACTGGATTTCAGAACTGAAATAAACTAAAGTAGTAAACAGCCAAACCACAATTCCCCCAAAGGACAAGGTTTAGAGCTGTTTTAAAATTGTTTATTTGTGTTCTTATCATGTGACTACATGTTCTAATTGATTCTAAGTCATGAGTTCTAATACATGTTTTCCACGCACTGCTTGTAGTGAAGGAGGAGGAGGCCCAAGCCCCTTCCTTTTAATTTCTTTTTTCTTTTTTTTTGAGACAGGGTCTTGCTCTCTTGCCCAGGCTGGAGTGCAATGGCGCGCTCTCAGCTCACTGCAACTGCTGCCTCTCGGATTTGGGTGATTCTCCTGTCTCCGCCTCGTGAGTAGCTGGGATTACAGGCACCTGCCACCATGCCCAGCTAATTTTTTTTTCTCTTTTTTTTGAGATGGAGTCACGTTCTGTTGCCCAGGCTGTAGTATAGTAGCGTGATCTTGGCTCACTGCAACCTCTGCCTCCTGGGTTCAAGTAATGCTCTTGCCTCAGCCTCCTGAGTAGCTGGGATTACAGGCATGTGACACCATGCCTGGCTAATTTTTTGTATTTTTAAAATAGATACGGGGTTTCACTGTGCTGGCCAGGCTGGTCTTGAACTCCTGACCTCGTGATCTGCCCGCCTCGGCCTCCCAAAGTACTGGGATTACAGGCGTGAGCCACTGTGCCCGGGTTAATTTTTGTATTTTCAGCAGAGACAGTGTTTCTACTAAACTAACTCCTGATCTCAGGTGATCCGTCCCCCAGTCGGCCTCCCAAAGTGCTGGGATCACAGGCATGAGCCACTGCGCTCAGCCTCCTTCTTTTTACTTTATGAGTGCTGTGTTATGACTTCATAGTTAGTGAGTTCAACAGAGAGTTTGGATTGACTTTTTTTTTTCTTTTTTTTAAAATTCTTTATGGAGAAAATGAGAAACTTGTCACAGAAGTTTTAGAACCATCTTCCAGAAATATGGAGTTTGTAAAGAGGATCTTGAAGAAAATGGAAAAGTAGCGAGAGATGCCTGTTCAGTATAACTGAGTTAACCTGAGGGTTTACTCCTGGAAATACTCTATTAAAATTATATCCTAGGCTAAAAAACCCATTAGCTTTTTAGCCTTGAGTTTATTTCCTATAAATACCACAGCCCCTAAGTTTATTTAGTAGAGATTACAGTTATTGCCTCATAAAAAGAAAACACCTACAATTTATCTCCTTAAGGAGAAAGATTGATATTTAATCCAGAGGTGAGTTTTAAAGGACTAAAAAGACCAGTCTGGAAAGTTGAAAACTACACTCATAGATGGGAAATATATATTCATGCTATAAAATTTTTTTAACCTTCTTATAAACTTGAACAAAATATCTTAATGTGCTTTAGGATGTTAATTTTTATTTAACAGATAGTTGTCACCATGGATATTTTCTTTAATCTAGAAAAATGCCTCAAAGGATAATTAGACTGAATAAGAAATTAAAACTAAATAATAAAATACTATATCCGTTTCCATCATAATCAAAGTCAAAACCATAGTTCTAATTTAACATTCAGTATTTGAACCCATCTAGGTGGATGATCTTTTGGGAATTTACATAATTTTTTTTTAACTGAAAAGAAACTGAAAGTTCATTAAGCAAAAACTTAAACTAAAACTGCCAGACTTTGCACCCCATGAGTATCAGGTTATTCTTGAGAAATTCTCTTCCTCTCCTCTTTGTCTGCATTGATTTCTTGGGTCTCAGCGGCAACTTTGTTTTTTCTTTCCATGTGAGCTTGAGAAGAAGCAGTTTATGTTAATAGTCTGTTTCTGTTAGGACACTGGGAATGTAAAATGTATTCTACCTGCCCTTTGCAACTGATATCACCTGTCTCACCATCAGAATTATTACACAGAATTATTTTGCCTGTAGTATACGCTTAAAGAGAGAACTAAATATTTGAGATTAAAAAAAAAAAACACTCCACTAGAAAGAATAAAATATAACCATTCCTCAATTTTAACGTAAAAGTTTTAAATCCTACTTAGGGGGTGGTAAAACAGTCAACTTCAGAGTCTATCTTATTTATTTCCAAAGCTAAACAAAAACAAAAACGAAAACTAACTGTTTTGGAATGAGTAGGAATGCACGACTTAATTTCTTATCAGGCTGTACCTATATTAATGGAAAAATAAGTTCAGCATATTGCGTTTTCATTGTGCTACATTTCATAAACACAAGCACAAATGAATTTCATATAATGTCAATTATGACTGCTTATTTATAGATAACAAAGCTATTGCATTTCTGCCCTCTATTATCTTTCTTCAGTTTCCGTTTTTAGTGTATTTTTGTTGTTGTGTTTTAACTCAGACATTCTCTCTGAATTAATCTTCTTCTATCTTTGGCAACATCCTTCTCTCTTCCAAGGATTTCAATACTTTTATAAAGTTCTGCACATCCCAGTAGCTGCTGGAAGAAGCCTTCTGTATCTGCTGCAGTATAATCCAATTACAATCACACGGTGCTATTTTCTGGAGGTGTTTATAGTTGGAGATACTTAGTTTACAAGTTAAATAAGACAAAAATTTGTGAGTGTTTCTGAATGTTTGGTTGTCCTTTTTAAGGGTCAAGACACATCAGCTCTGTGAAGCTCAGCTTCCTCATCTGTGGAGAGAAAGGGTTAGAATACATAATCTCTAAGGTTTCTTTCAACTGAGATTCTAGATCTTACGCTCTGCATCAGAATGCCTAGGTTTAAATCTTGATTATTTCTTTACCACTTTGAAAAACTTGCTTAACCTTCCAGTTAATAAGGATAATAAATAATACCTACCTACCTAATAGGGTTGCTATCAATATTAAATAAATTAATGCATGTAAAGCACATTGGATAGGGCTAGGCATATAAGTATGCTTTAATAAATGTCAGCTCCTATTATTACTATTTTATAATATCTTCATTTTGTAAGTAGATATTTATTTAACCTTTCATTTATTTACTTAACAAATATTTATTAAACATCTATTTGGTATAGCTCTGTATTGGGGATACCAAAAAAAAAAAAAAAGCCAAATAAGATATTATTCCTGATCTCAAGGTTGTTAGGTCTCATGGAGAAGGAAAAAAAGTAAATAAATGATTATAATTCCATGGAGTAAGTGCTTTAATAGTAGAAAGAATCTTGGGCACGGGTGGGATGGAGTGAGGGAAGGCTTATATGGTGAATGAGAGCATGTCTAAGTTGAATCTCAAATTTAAGCTGGAGTTAACCAGAGTTAGCAAGACAAAAAATGTGTAAGGGGCAGGGCGGTAGAGGGGTGGGGATTGGGGTATGGAAGGAGTAAGGAGGTCCAAGTAGAGGGAATATCATGGGCCAAGACTCAGACGCATGAAAGAGCATGAAGTATTAAGAACTGTAGATGTTCTCTTTGTCTGGAGAGGAGGATGCAAGCAGCAAGTGACAGGCAAGCTAGTAAGGTAGAGAGAGTGCCAGCATTTAAGAGAGGGGCAGGCGAAGGGGGATCTGGGAAGGAGACAGAGAGAGAGCGGCCTGGTGGGGAGAAGGAAATGAAGGTTGAGTCACAGAAGACAAGGGAAGAGAGGGCTCCAGTGGACACTCAATGGCATGGGATGCAGCAGGGAGCTTAAGTGTTACTTTTTTCTGCTTCTTCTGTTTTCCTTTGGATTAATTGAGCGTTTTTAATGTTTCCATTTTTCTCCACTATTGACTTACTACCTATACTTCTTTGTTTCATTGATATTTTCAGTGGTTTTTCTAAGGCAGGGATGGCAAGCTTTTCTGTAAAGGGCCAGAGAGTAAATATTTTAGCTCTGTGGGTCCTGCAAATATGAAAACAAATGAGCTTGGCTGTGTTCCAATAGAACTTTATTTACAAAACACTGGGCAGACCAAATTTGGCTGGCAGGCTGTAGTTTGCCAACTTCTTCTCTAGGGTTTACAATATACGTCTTTTAAGTTATCACGGTATACCTTTAAAAAATATTTTACCACTTTAAAGTATATTTTAAGAACTATGCTACAGTATACTTCCTTTTTCTTCCTCTCCTACTTTGCACTGTTATTGCCGTATTGTCATAATTTTACTTCTACACGTTATAAACTCTACAATAAATACCCTGCTATTATTTTTACTTAAGCAATGATCTCTTTTAAAATATTTTTTTAATGAGAAAAAAATATTTATTTTTTATGTATGCACTGATTCACCATTTCTGGTGCTGCTCATTTATCTGTCTAGATCCAAGTTTCCATCTGACGTAATTTTCTTCCGCCTCAGTTGGGATTGGGAATGGCTGCAATTGCTAGGGGCAGGTCAGGAATCCTTTTTCCACATGCCCCTGTCATATGGATAGCTTGGGCTTCCTCATGACATGGCAGTCTCATGGTCGTTATTATTTATTTATTTATTTATTTAACCTGATGGCTGGCTTTCCCCAGAGCAAGGGTTCTAAGAGTAAGTGCTTTCAGAGACCCAGAAAGAAACTAATAGGTTTTTCTTATTACCTAGCTTTGGAAGTT
Source organism: Piliocolobus tephrosceles (assembly GCF_002776525.5). NCBI lineage: Eukaryota > Metazoa > Chordata > Mammalia > Primates > Cercopithecidae > Piliocolobus > Piliocolobus tephrosceles. The sequence continues at coordinate 105,557,925 of NC_045437.1, read as the reverse complement.
ATACAGTTTTATTTCCATTACATTCATTTAGTAAAAAAGTGAGTTACAGGGTTAGCCCAGATGAGGGCTACTCAAGGGTTTGAATATCATGAGTATGGTTCATGGGGGAGTGAGGATATTCTTAAAGACAAACATGCTCCCCAATGACAATAAGGATTTTTAGGAGGAAGAAATTATTATGTATAGGATCATCGATGAAGACATTTCACTGACAGGATAAGATGAGACAGTAAGGCTTTGAAGGATGTGTGCATTCCCCCTAAGGTAAAAGGAAAAAAACGTTGACAGTGAAATGGGTACATCCTCTCAGGAGGATGTGGATTTGAATCTTGCCTCGTCCATTTATGAACCCTGTGTTTGGATTCAAAACCCCACTGATTAGTTGGTGGAGGTGGGGGGATGTCAGAAATACCAGTATACTCAAAAAGCCTGGATTCAATCAGGAGCTCATTTTTAAAAAGGAGCTATTATTACTCATAAAATGATGACATTTCAAGCTGTGTAAAAGTGGAAACTGTAGGACATATTGAGGGCACAGTGAGTGAACTACAACCTTAAGACAGTAGTGGTAAAAATGGATTTTTTTTTCTTTATACATAATGTACATCACTCTCACTCCTCTTCTTTTCTAGGGCTGCTTTTTTTTTTTTTTTTTTTTTTTTTTTTTTTGCCCTTGAGACAGGATTTTGCTCTGTTACCCAGGCTGCTGGAGTGCAGTGGCACAATCAGGGCTCAGTGCAGCACCAACCTCCCAGGCTCAAGCCATCCTCCCACCTCAGCCTCCTAAGTAGCTGGGACTATAGGCACGTGCCACCATGCCTGTCAAAACTTTTGTAATTTTTGAGACAAGGTTTCACCATGTTGCCTAGCTGTCTGACTGCTTTTAAGACTTTCTCTTTATCACTTATTTTCATCAATTTGACTATGATGTCCTTTGGTGTTTGTATTAATTTGCTACTGCTGTGGTAACAAATTACTATAAACTTCGTTTATCTTATGATTCTTGATATGAGATGCCCAAAAATGTACCCTAAAGAGTTAAACTCAAGGTGTTGGCAGGGCTACCTTCCTTCTGGAGGCTCTAGGGGAGACTCCGTACCTTGTCTTTCTCAGCTTCTAGAGGCTGCCTGTATTCCTTGATTCATGGCTTATTCCTTGCTCACTCCATCCTCCGCTTCCATTGCCACATCTTTTCCGATTCTCTCTTGCCTCCTTATTATAAGAACACTTGTGATTACATTGGGCCTGCCCACATAATTCAGGTTAATCTCCCCATGACAAAATCTTTAAATTAATCTCATTTGCAAAGCGTTGTAAGGTAACATTCACAGGTTCCAAGAATTAGGACATGGACATCTAGGGCGACTATTAATCTGCCTACTATAGTGTTTTTGTTTTGTTTCATGTTTCTTCACTTGAAGTTTGCTGAGCTTCCTGTATCTGTGGATTTATTGCTTTCATTAAACTTGGTAAAGTATTTCATTATTTTTTTTTCCATTTTGTCCTGCCCTTCCTTCTGTGACTTCAATTAATGTTTGTTAGACTGCCTGATAATGGTCCCACAAGTCATTGCTTCAGCATTCATTTTTTCTCCAGTCTTTTTTCTCTCTGAGGATAGTGTCCATTCCAATGTCTTTAAGTCTAATGATCTAATTTGCTGTTAATTTCATCCAATATATTTTTCATTTGAGGTATTATCACCTCTAGATGTCTTATCTAGATCTTTCTTCTATCTTCAATTTCTCTTCTCATTATGTTCAATGTTTTCTTCTACCTTCTTGAACATATGAAATATATTTATAATAAATGTTTTAATATTTTTGTTGGTTGATTTTAACATATATGTGATTGATTTTTTCTTTGCTGACAATCATATTATCCTGCTTTTTGCATACCTGCTAATTTTGATTGGATAACAGACATTTTGAATTTCAGGTTGCTGAGTGTTGTGTTTTGCTGTTTTTCATTAATTCATCTTGAGCTTTGTTTTGGGATATAGTTAAGTAACTTTGAATTAGCTTTGATAATTTTGAAGCTTGCTTTTAAGATTTGCTTGGTTTGGATCAGAATAGCCATTAGTTTAGAGCTAATTTGTGATTGCCACTAAAATCATATCCTTTGGAAGGTCTGCCCAATGACCCATGTATGAGGAGGTCTTCCCATTTGGACTGTTATGAACATAAATTATTCCTAGATATGCATGAATTCTGGTAATTCCTACGCCTATTCATTCCCGTTGGTTCAGTCATTGGCCTTGGGTAGTTTCCTTACAGACATGCTTACTCAGATCAATGCTTAGCTAAAGATCTGAGGAAAGTCCTGCTCAGACCTCTCTCTTTGCAGCTCTTTCTCTTCTTTACTTTACCCCACAAATTCTAACCACATTGCCCTTTATGCACTTTAAAATCAGTGAGAATGCCAGGCCCTACCTATATTGTGGTCTCCTCAGGCAATAAATTGAGATAATTATAGGATTCTTCACGTGTGGATTACAGTTCTGTACTACCTGTTATCTAATGTAGCATATATTAGATATACTAACACTTGTTTTATATATTTGTCTGGTTTTCTAACTGTTTAAGGTGGGAGGGTAAATCCAGTCCTTGTTACTCCATCATGGCCAAAAGCTTTTAGTATTTCTTAAAGTATAAAAACAAACATACATTAAATATGTAAATCTATATAACAGAATGATTTATTAGCATTTTTACAGCCATTTCTTCAGAAGCCTTTCTTAAAACAGGAACTGTCAGTACCAGCTTCTACTGTCCTCAGTTCCACAAAATCTGGGTCCCTAGATCAAAGACCAATCACAATATGAAGCAGGCACTATATTAACTATGCCCCTCTCTGATATGGTTTGACTGTGTCCCCACCCCAATCTCACCTATCTTACCTTGAGTTGTAATAATCTCCATGTGTCAAGGGTGGGGCCAGGTGGAGATAATTGAACCATGGGGCCAGTTTCCCCCATACTGTTCTTGTAGTAGTGAATAAGTCTCACAAGATCTGATGGTTTTATAAATGGGAGTTCCCCTGCACAAGATCTCTTGCCTGCTGCCATGTAAGATGTGACTTTGCTCCTCATTCTCCTTCTGCCATGATTGTGAGGCCTCCTCATTCATGTGGAACTGTGAGTCAGTTAAACCTCTTTCCTTTATAAATTACCCAGTCTCAGGTATGTCTTTATTAGCAGCATGAGAACAGAGACTAATACATACTCCATCTTCCATCTGATGAGATTCAGAATTTATTTGGGTAGATGGCTTACAATAACACCCTTAATTGCCTCTCCTGCCCACCTTTTAGTCACTCTAATTCTCAAATATGATGGTTAATTTCATGTGTCAATTTGACTGGGCCACAGGATACCCACACACCTGGTTAAACATTTTCTGGGTGTGTCTGTGAGGATATTTTTGGAAGAGATTAGCATTTGAATCGGGAGACTGGGCAAAGCCGATGGCCCTCCCCAGTGTAGATAGGTGCTATCCAATCAATCCATCGAAGGCTTGAAAAGAAGGCTGAAATCTCTGCATGTCTGAGCTAACATACTGATCTTCTCCTGCCCTCAGTGCTTCTGATTCTCAGGACTTTAAACTCAGACTACAATATAAATCATTCATTCTCCAGCTCTCAGACCTTTGAACGCCACCATCAGCTTTCCTAGGACTCTAGCTTGCAGATGGTAGATTACAAGACTTCTCAGCCTCCATAATCATGTGAGTCAATTCCTTATATAAATCTTTATTCTCTCTCTCTCTCTCTCTCCTACTGGTTCTGTTTTGCTTGAGAATCCTAACATATCAGGGATGGGTTTCCATGGTCCTATCTCTTCACTGTGACCCTACCTGCCATGAATACAGGTGATCGTACTAGAGCTGGGCCAATCATTAAATACAATTTGTGACTAGATAGAGGTTGCAAGAGTCTGTGTGGTTGAACTATACCATATGAACTCAGGAGCTAGAAGCTGCCACAGTCAGTGTAGACTGAAGTGAGCTATTCAACAGATGCAGAGACAGAAAAATGTAGCATATGTCCAATGAGAAGCAGAGATGGTAAAATATGGCCTGCTTTCCTGGTGATTTTCCTATTCCCAATTCCAGTTGCTTCCTGAATTCCTGGCCTTGGCTCTTACGACAACCCTATCCATCTCTTTGGCTAAAACTAGTTTGCAGAGATTTGTTACCAGCCTGGATTTTGAGTTGCCCAGAGCAAACTGCTGGGTTTCCACAGTCCACATTGAGTCTCCTTTGCAGCCGGTCAAATCTGGGGAAAGCTCATTGTTCTCTGACTTACAGCTCTTTCCACCACTGTGTGCTCCAGTTTCCAAGATTTGCTTTTTTCCCTGGTCTTGGTAACTTATCTCTCCCCCTTGCCAGATCTTCCCAGGCATCTAAAGTCTTGCCCCAGTCCTCAGTGACTGCAGCCTCTCTGCCTGATCTGCAGACTGATTTTTAGCATAAAGTCCACCTGACTCAAGGGCCATTCATCCAGGGTTCCTGGCTCCTGCACTACTGCCTGAGAGGGACAGATTGATCACACAGAGGAGGCTGCCATGCTTTACATACAAGGCCAGGTGACACAAAGGTGACACAGGTTTTTCTCCTGCCACGATAACTTCTGAGACAAAGCAGTCTACTGCACTTTCTAATATTCTTTCCAATCCAGTCAAAATTGTGGGAGGAGGTTGGGCAGTAACAGAGTGAAGCACTGTTCATCATGTCTCCCCTTTTCTCTCAAGAGAGCACCACACTAATGCCAATCTATATAAAGATGTGTAATTGAACACATTAATAATGAAGACTGAATTATGCTATTTTCCTAGATTGCAAACACAATGAAAACTTGCACTTTTAGAATAAAAATCGACACGTATTATCTCCTGTATCTTGAGCTTGTATTATTATGAGTTCATTTTTTATTTTACATGCCCACATTTCTCTCCAACTGATCATAAATTTGCTAAGCCCTGACATAAAACAATTTTTAGCAAGAGGGTATATGAGGAAAGTCATAGTGGGTTATTAAGGCAGTGCAGAGAAACCTAAATATTACTCAATAGGTCATAAATGAATCTTTAAAATGAGCGGTTACATAACCTAAGAACACTGATTATTGAAATCAAAGTTATGAGATTCCATGTGAATTTGGACTATGATTGTTAAATTATTAAATTCTTTCATGAATTTACCCAAACTCAACAGATATGAACATGTTTCAAAGAAGAGGTTTTTGTGCCTCTAATGATTTTCAGCGTTTTTATTTTTTTTCATTTTATGACCTGACCTAAAAATCCAATGTCAATTTCTGTCCTGTAATAATAAGCCTTTCTATCCAAGCCAGAGATATTAAAATAAAGAGTATATTATATCCAACTTTAAAAAATGACTACCTAGCCTCAAATTGTACTTAACAAAACTAAGAAAAATCAGCCAAGGATATGAATAGAAAATGTAAAGATGACTAAATACAAATGACTAATATACTATTTATAAAAATATGTTCAACCCTCTTAACAAAAATTCAAGCTTATATCACAACATGGTACTATTATTTCTTTATCATAACAATAAAAAGTTTTAAGAAGATAATACTTGACGCTGGTAAAGATACATTGAAATGGTCCCGCATATACTGCTCATGGGAATGTAAATTGATGCAGGCTTTCTCAGAATAAATTGGCAATAAATATAAAGAACATTGGTCAGGCACAGTGGCTCATGCCTGTAATCCCAGCACTTTGGGAGGCCATGGTGAGAGGGTCGCTTGAGCCCGGGAAGTCAAGACCAGCCTGGGCAATGTACTGAGACCCCATATCTCAAGAAAAATGTATTAACAAAAGAACATTAAACATGTTCATAGTCTTTGACCCTGAACTTTTTCTTCAGAGATTCTATCTTAGGAAATAATCAGAGATATGAACAAAGATTTATGCATGAAGATTGTTGTAAGAGTAAAATTAGAAAAAAAATTGTGTCAGAATAATTTTACCTGCAAGATACCTGTTGTATCTGAAACCCTGATACAAGATGACTTAAATAAAAAGCAAATTTATCTCACATAACAAGAAGTACAGAGGAGGAGGTGAACTTCAAGGCTGCAATTCAGTGATTCATCAATGTCGTGAAAGAACTAAGTTTCATTCATCTCTTCTGTGATTTTTCAGAGGTAAGATGGCTGACCACTCAGAATTCACAATGTCTAGAGGAAGAGACAATATTTTCTAATGACTCTGTCTTAGATGTGAGCAAACGTTCCCCAATCTTTCTAACCAAACTTCCCTTCATATATTATTGGCTAGAAATAGTCATATGCCATTTCTTAACCAATCATTGGATTGGTCTATTATTCTTAGACCAGTCAGGTCCGCTCCTAGAACTCGTAGTGAAATCAGCTCTTTAAGATGTATGGCTACTTGGAGGAAGACTGTATTACTGGAAAAAAATTATTATTTTTGGAAAACAGGGCAACCCAAAGTGTGCATTATGTATCTAAAATAATTAAAATAGTGGTATGTTAAATTATAGTACATTCATGTTTTATGGTGGACGATTATCTGATCATTATAAATGTTGTGTTTGAAGAATGTTTAAAACGAAAAAAAAATTATAAATGCTGTCTTAGCTCATGTTACCATAATGGAATACCATAGAATAGGTGGCTTAAACGAAAACTTATTTATCACAGTTTGGTAGGCTAGAAAATCTAAGATCAAGGTGCTGGGTAATTCAGTTCTTGGTGAATGCTCTATTCCTATTCTCACTGTGTCCCCATATGGCAGAGAGAGAGAGCGAAAATGCAAACTCTCTGGTAGCTTTTTTATGAGGGCACTAATCTCATCATGAAGGCCCCACTTGTTTGACCTCATTTAATCCTAATGACCTCCCAAACACCCAGTCTCCAAATACCATTATATGAGGGTTAGGGATTCAAAATGTGATTTTGGGGTGGGAGGAAATAACACAAACATTCAGTCAATAACAAATATTATATCAAAAAAAAAAGAATATTCTTGATCTCTCAGGCATGAGAAAAAGAAAAAAAAAGAAAAATGTATATACATTATACCTATGTGATATATATATATGTTAGCATATATGGAGATAAATCATGAAGAAATGATAAAAAGTTAGCTATGCATATCTCTGTGTAATAAGATTATTGTTGATTTTTTTTTTTTTTTTGAGACAGTGTCTCACTCTGTGGCCCAGGCTGAATTGCAGTGGCACTGTCCCAACTCACGGCAACTTCCTATCTCAGCCTCCCAAGTAGCTGGGATTACAGGAGCCTGCCACCACGCCCAGCTAATTTTTGTATTTTTTAGTAGAGATGGGGTTTCGCCATGTTGGGTAGGCTGCTTTTGAACTCCTGACCTCAGGTGGTCAGCCCGCCTTGGCCTCCCAAAGTGCTGGGATTACGGGCATGAGCTGCCGCACTTGGCCTATTGTTTTTATTGTCTTTTTTTTCTATATATTTTTATTTTTTCTACATGGGTATACATAAAAAAGAATACAAGTTATTTATAAAAATTGGACTCATATTTGAGGCTAATGACAACTCTAATTTTAGGAATGTCAATTCTTCACCTTTAGTTACTGTGTGGTCCATACTTTTTGGATCTACAGAAGACCAAGTTTGCTGGTTTGGTCAGAAGTCTTTAAAGGTACTTCCCCTTGACTGTTTATACAGTACTCAATTATAGCTGTTGTTTTACTACCCAAAGATCCAGGCTACCTTTGATACCAGCGCCTGCAATACTTGTGATAAACTTTTTGAGGAGTGCATGGTAGTGGCAGCAGCTGTCTACTGTTGGGGCTGGATGGCATCTGTCTCTAAGACAACTGATTGAGGACTAGTGTGAAATGCTTTTTTATAAGTCCATGGCTCAGTGGCCCTTTGACTAGCTATAGCCACATGAATATATTTGAATAAGTGGGACCCTTCTATTCTCAGGTTGAGACAGGTCCATTCAATCTTATCACCTTCGGTCTAAAGGGATACTGGAAGAGTTGGATAGGAAAAAATTCAAGGACTGGAAAAGAGGGATTTTAGGGTGTTTGTTTTAACAGTCAGGTAGGGTGACCAACTGTCCCAGTCTGTTTGTTAGGGACTAACAGTTTTCCCAGGATGAGAGACTTTCAATGCTAAAACCAGAAAGTCTTGGGAAAGTTGGGATGGGTTTGTCTACCTAGTCACAGTTCCAGAAATTGCTAGAGCCAAAAGAGCCACACCTTGGTGTCACTGAAAAAATGATTTGGGGAGCTGAAAAATATTCATGTCGTATTTTGTTTTCTTCTATTTTCTTATTAACATCTCTCTTGGAACATTCCAAGCTGTTTCTGTTGCACTACTAAGGAATGGAATTTTTTTGCCTTTTTCAGCCAGCAGCCAAGGGAAGCAGAAAGACTCCATGGGCCGGGCTAGGTGTCAGTATCAGGAAACCATTAGAAGGCAAAGAGGGAAGTAAAACCCAAGGGGAGAGGCCCTTTCTTGTCCAGAGGGATCTCCTACAGGAACCTTGCCTAGTGGAAAAATTTCTTTTTTAAAAATTAAAGATTTGATCCTTTTACAAGGTATGCAATCTAAATTTTTGTTCATCTTTAGTCTTACTTTCAGTTTTCAAGCTCTGTTTTCATGACAACATCATTAACTGAGTAGTTCCACCTCCTTAATTTTTGTTGCTGTCTGCTATGTTATTTAAAACCGCAAAGTTTTCTTAAAAGAAAAAAAACTTGATACTTTATCTCTCAATTGCTTCAGAAATTCTATGGACTTATGATGCTTTTTTTTGACATGAACACCAGAGCCATATTCAACACATAAGTAATCTCAAGAATTTTATCATAGGCCTTATCCTCATATATAGAGGTTATGTGCAAACTGTACCATGTTTTCACAAGGTTGTACAGATGAATGCATTCTGTGCAGTATGTTATATACTGCCCTACCTTTTTGCACTGGTGTAATTATTAGAAAGGTCAAGAAAAAAATCTTAAAACGTGAGAAGTGCTTATACAGTTAACAACAACATGCAATCAGAAACTTAAGAACATGAGAGTTAGGCTCAGTGCAGTGGCTCAAGCCTGTAATCCCAGCAATTTGGGAGGTTGAGGCAGGAGGATCACTTGAGCCCAGGAGTTCAACAATAGTCTTGGAAACGTAGGGAGACCTCCTCTCCACAAAAAATAAACAAAATCAACCACATGCCTGTAGCCCCAGCTACTTGTGGAACTGAGGTGGAAGGAGTGCTTGGGACAGGGAAGTCAAGGCTGCAGTGAGCCATGCACTCAAACCTGGGCAACAGACCCTGACACACACACACACACACACACACACACACACACACACAAGAACATGAGAGATAAAAGCACACTTAAGAGATTAATGATTAGCGTAGTTTCCAACACTGGGTGTTACTGAGGAAAAAAATATATTTAATACTTGAATTGCAATTCAGACAGGTTTCCTGAATACTATACTAGCTATACTGAATGAATGGCTAAACTCAGGCTCCAATGCCTTTAGGCTAATGAGATGCATTTTTTTCTTTCTGGAATTAGCATGTGAATGCTTTTGTGTTTGTTGAATGAATCAGTTTATTCTTTAGAATGTTTGGAAGAAAATATGCTTGAGAAATTAACCAATATTATTTTTTTCTTTTTATTTCTTCTACTTCTCTCTTCCTTCAGGCTATGTTTGGTTAGATCATATAAAAAATGTGGCAGAAAGAGAACTATCCTACGTATGTAGGTAGACTTTCTCATAGGCCACCTGGAAATAAGATTCCTATGCCCCAAATATGGCACAGAAGTTGCAGAGTTGTGCTAAGCAGCACAATGGAACACTCTGCTATAAAACCAGATGGGTGGACAATTGATATCCAGAGGGGCCCACCTTGGTCCTGGGTGCTGAAACTTTGGCCCAACTGGTGAGAGGTAGGAGTTGGAATGGGTCCTAGACTTAGGAAGCAAAACTCCCCCCCAAAACTATATTTGACTGCTGGCAAGGTGGCTGAATAGGAACAGCTCTGGTCGCAGCTCCCAGTGAGATCAATGCAGAAGGTGGGTGATTTTTGCATTTCCAACTGAGGTACCCTGTTCATCTCACTAGGACTGGTGGGACAGTGGGTACAGCCCATGGAGGGTGAGCCAAAGCAGGGTGGGGCATTGTCTCACCCGGGAAGCACAAGGGGTTGGGGGATTTCCTGTTCCTAGCCAAGGGAAGCTGTGAGAGACTGTACCAGGAGGAACAGTGAACTCCGACCCAGATACTGCACTTTTCCCATGGTCTTCACAACTGGCAAACCAGGAGATTCCCTCCTGTGCCTGGCTTGGTGGGTCCCACCTCCACCGAGCCCAGCAAGCTAAGATCCACTGGCTTGAAATTCTCCCGGCTAGCACCACAGTCTGAGGTCGACCCGGGATGCTGGAGCTTCGTGGGGGGGAGGGGCATCTGCCATTGCTGAGCCCTGAGTAGGCAGTTTTACCTTCACAGTGTAAACGAAGCCATGGGGAAGTTTGAACCTCAGCTCAGCAAGGCTGTTGTGGCCAGACTGCCTCTCTAGGCAGGGCATCTCTAAAAAAATGGCAGCAGCCCCAGTCGGGGACTTACAGATAAAACCCCATCTCCCTGGGACAGAGCACCTGGGGCAAGGGGCGGCTGTGGGCACAGCTTCAGCAGACTTAAGCTCCCTGCCTGACAGCTCTTAAGAGAGCAGTGGATCTCCCAGCACAGCGTTCAAGCTCTGATAAGGGATAGGCTGCCTCCTCAAATGGATCCCTGACCCCTGTGTATCCTGACTGAGAGACACCTCCCAGTAGGGGCCGACGGACACCTCATACAGGACAGCTTTTGCTGACATCTGGCAGGTGTCCCTCTGGGACGAAGCTTCCAGAGGAAGGAACAGGCAGCAATCTTTGCTGTTCTGCAGCTCTGCTAGTGATACCCAAGAAAACAGGGTTTGGAGTGGACCTCCAGCAAACTCCAGCAGACCTGCAGAAGAGGAGCCTGTTAGAAGGAAAACTAACAAACAGAAAGAAATAGCAGCAACATCAACAAAAAGGACGTCCACTCAGAAATCCTATCTGAATGTCACCAACATCAAAGACCAAAGCTAGAAAAATCCACAAAGATGGTGAGAAACCAGCACAAAAAGGCCGAAAACTCCAAAAATCAGAACGCCTCTTCTCCTCCAAAGGATCACAACTCCTCGCCAGCAAGGGAACAAAACTGGTGGAGAACGAGTTTGAGGAACTGACAGAAGCAGGCTTCAGAAGGTAGGTAATAACAAACTCCTCTGAGCTAAAGGAGCATGTTCTAACCCAATGCAAGGCAGCTAAGAACCTTGAAAAAAGGTTAGAGGAATTGCTCACTGGAATAACCAATTTAGAGAAGAACATAAATGAGCTGATGGAGCTGAAAAACACAGCCAAGAACTTCGGGAAGCATACACAAGTATCAATAGCTGAATCAATCAAGCAGAAGAAAGCATATCGGAGACTGATGATCAACTCAGTGAAATAAAGCGAGAAGGCAAGATTAGAGAAAAAAGAGTGAAAAGAAACAAACAAAGCCTCCAAGAAATATGGGACTATATGTGAAAGGATCAAATCTACGTTTGATTGATGTACCTGAAAGTGATGGGGAGAATGGAACCAAGGTGGAAAACACACTTCAGAATATTATCCAGGAGAACTTCCCCAACCTAACAAGGCAGGCCAACATTCAAATTCTGGAAATACAGAGAACACCACAAAGATATTCCTCAAGAAGAGTAACCCCAAAACACACAATCATCAGATTCACCAAGGCTGAAATGAAGGAAAACATGCTAAATGCATCCAGAGAGAAAGGTTGGTTCATAACTCTTAAAGATAGAAACATTTCCCCTCTGTAGGTGGCTTCTAAAACCCTGGACATTTTACATACTGGAGTCAGATTCAAAAATAAATGATTTCCTTATATACCTGCCTCCTTTTTGAAATAACTTTCCTTATTTTTCTTATCACTAGATATGGTTGCTGTTTTTTCTCCCCCTCAATTTGATCATTTGCTTTCCCTCTGGGGCATAAAGGTTGTTGTGAGGACTGGAGGTGGGATCTATAAGCTGACTAGCACAGAGCCTGGCCCTTGGCATCCATTCAGTCAGTGCAAAGACAGCTGCATTCTTTCATCAAAAGACCAATACATTTCTATAGTCCATAAGCAAAGAAAGCATAGTTTTAACTTTTAAGCCTTTTTTCCCACAGCTTGAGAAGACAATATACTTTTCTTTTTTAACTATAAATAAGAGAAGAACTATAGCTTAAACAGTAAAGACTTTTAAAATCCCACATAAGAAGAATGGTGTTGTAAATAATTATCATGAACACAGTTCTGGGGGTCAAGAGTCTGGGCACAGCAATTGCTCAACTGGATCTTCTACTCAGGGCTTAGCAGAGCTGAAACCAAGGCATCAGCAGGACAGGGCTCTCCTCCAGAGGCTCTTGAGGAGATTCTGCTTTCCAGCTCATTCAGTTTGTTGGCAGAATTCAGTTTCTTGAGGTTATAGGACTGAGGTTGCCATTTCTTTGACATGGTTACCTTCATCTTCAAGTTAACAACAGCACTTTTAATCCTTTTAATCTTGGAATATCTGACTTTATCTTCTACTACTAGCTGGAAAAATATCTCTGCTTTTAAGAGCTCACATGATTCCATTGGGCCTACTTGGATAAGCCAATATAACCTTCCATTTTAGGTCAGCTGATTAGTAACCTTAATTACACCTGTCAAGTCCATTCTGCCATGTAAAGTAACATATTCACAGGAGTGACTCCAGAGGGAGAAGGTCATGAGGCCCAATGTTCTGCCTACCACAGATGGGTTTGGAATATATTTCACAGGTGGAAGTAGAAAGATTTGCTTCAAAAAGTATTTAACATCTTATCTAATGAGACATTTACACCTTACCTAGAAACTTCTTCTTTTTTATTTTCTGTTATTCTTTTCCTTTTTTTTTTTTGAGACAGGATCTCACTCTGTTGCCAGGCTGGAGTATGATCATGATCACGGCTCACTGCAGCCTCAACCTGCTTGGCTCAAGTGATTCTCCCACCTCAGTCTCCCAAGTTGCTGGGACCACAGGTACCCATCACCATGCCTGGCTATTTAAAAAAAAAATTTTGTGGAACTAGGGCCTCCTTCTTTTGCCCAGGCTGGTATTGAATTCCTGGGCTCAAGCAATCCTCCTACTTCAGCCTCTCAGAGTACTGGGGTTACAGGCATGAGCCACCACACCTGGCCTAGAAGCTTCTTTGAGGCCCCAACTGTTTCCTTGAGTTCTCCCCTTCATCAGTCTGTAAATATCCTACTTGAGATTTTTGGGTGTGCAGAAAGAAGAGAAAGACAACTATCACTTTCAAAAAATTCAAAAAAAAATTGAATTTGGGAATAAGAATTGTGGTTTGTGAGGCAAAAACATGATGAAATGAAGCAGGAATTTGTGAGTGTGGAAGTCACTTTTCCTGTGGCTCTCCTTCTGCCTGGGTATGCTGGCATGAAGGAAGCAGAAGAAATGAGTAAAGAGGAAAATAATCTGGGACTTGGAGTCATATATGATATGTGAGGAGGGGAAATCAGAAGCATTTCATATTAAAAAAGGTAAAACAGCAAAGAAGATCCAGAAAGCCCTAAGCAGGAAGGGAACAAATAAAGGCAGAGACAATGCTAAAGCCATACAATATCATTGACTAACTTCTTTAGGAAAAAATTATTAATATGTGTACATTTTAAAAAGAAACCATTTTCATAGAAGACATAATCTCACTACTTAGAATTAACTCTGTAATTTTCTAATGATAGTCAAGTATTTACCAAGTTCCTTGTCAAGTATATTATATACATACATACATACAAACATTGGAGGGTGGGCTGTTATTATTTTTTATTTTGTTTTATTTGTTTTTGAGACGGAGTTTTGCTCTTGTAGCCCAGGCTGGAATGCAGTGGCATGATCTTGGCTCACTGCAAGCTCCGCCTCCCATGTTCAGATGTTTCTCCTGCCTCAGCCTCCCAAGTAGCTGGGATTACAGGCGCCTGCCACCACGCCGGGCTAATTTTTTTTTTTTTTTTTTGTATTTTTAGTAGAGACGGGGTTTCACCATGTTGGGCAGGCTGGTCTCAAACACCTGACCTCAGGTGATCCGCCCGCCTTCAGCTTCCAAAGTGCTGGGATTACAAGCATGAGCCACCATGCCCAGCTGGGGCTGTTATTTTTAGGAGGAAAAGGCCACATTGAAAACTGAGTGAACAGCTTGATAAATCTAAGATAGGAAAATTTTGCTGAACCAAAGGACCTTTTGGAGTGTTCTATTTTTTCTCACAAGCCCAGGACGTCTGCAAAAAACATCCAAAACAACTATAGAAAATGTACCTTTTATTCTACTGTTTCTTCCAACAGATTTGGATTTTTAGCGAGGAGCAATAACACATTCTTGGTCCAAATTGTCAAACTGCTAGGTCACTGTGTAAGAAACAGATGACTAGATTTTGCTTTCCATTGCCTTGGATCAGCTAAAACAATTGTGCCCTCTAGCCTATGAAGTCTGTACTGCAAAGGCCATTTCAACAATGTTTGCTTCAGGTTTATCCTCAATTTTGGTTCTTGAAATCAAAAGTCATAAAAAATGTGGTAGAGATTCACAAAGATCTCTCCAGTTTTCTCTTTCAGTTATAAATAACAGAATAACTAAAATGAAACACCTTAAACAGTGAAGACTTTTAAAATCCTACATAACAAGAATTGTGTAATAATGTAAAGGTGTAAGTAAAGCAATTAATCTCATTTGGGTGCATAAACTGATTACTGTGAGGTTCATTTACTTCCTTAGCTCTACCAGAAAAACAAATTAGTTATACTACACTTTTGTCCTCATATTTTAAAAACCTTACCTATTATAGGAAAATATTCCCTAAAATATTGCTAAGTAGGAAGTTACTGATCATTTCCTAATAAAGGCACATGACTAAACTCATACTGATAAAGTCCGGAAGTTGCCTGCTTGATCTTTATTAACCACCTGGCATTTAGGATACTGATTTTTTTAAAGCTACATTTTAGTCAGTTAAAGCCACCTCAGCATCTTTAAAGAATGCTTTGATTTGATCTATTTCTACTTTTTCTTTGAGGAAATCAAGCTGGGAGTTCTGAGAGCACATTCTGTTTGTTTATTTGTTCCTTTTATCCCTTTCTGTCCTCTCTGCATGCTAGAGCACACCTCATTTTGAAAAGAACTCATCAGCCGCTCTCAAAATGGGAATTGCAATGCCTTCATCTTGAGCCAACTTTAACAGAGTTTCATTTTTTTCTGCTTTGATTTTGAATAGTGCATATGTTTGAACACACTGAACACATTTTGGCCAAGTTTCCTTCATAGAGTTGGAATTCAGATTGGTTGTCAGTTATTTAAAATAACTTTCTATCTGGATTGGATCACTACTAATTGCTCTGATCAACTGCAGGACATGGTTAAGGTGAAAAAAACATATTGAGAAGAGACCCTAGTCAATCTGATCTTATTTCATAGACAAAGACAAATGACCAATTTATTTCAGTTAGGGAGACCAAGGAAGGAAGAGGACATATCATGAAAGAGTAAATGTTTCCAGCAATTAGTTTCCGGGTCATTAAGCCCTAATGATTGATCTTATTTGGTTATTTTAAAGGCTACTTGAAAATAAAATGGAAACACTTTGGAATACTTCCTTTGTATACGGAGGATTTGGTTCATGGCAGCAGCTATGTGTGCCTGAACATTTGTGTCGCACAAACTCCTGCATTTGACATTTCTATCAGAGAGAACAAATAAAAATCATCCTCGAGCTTTCAAACACTCGAGCCATCTTGGGGCTTTGAAAGACCTTGTCATTTCAGAAGTGAAGAAATGGGGATGTTCTTAAGAGCGAGGGCAGCTTAATGGATTCCCCCAAAGTCCCAAAAGCACCTTCTCATGACTTAATTACTCTAAACATTTCTATTTTTTACATTGCCTAAAATTTGCATCAATAAGAAATTTATTCGATTTATTAATATCAAAACCTCATATGAAGATAGTAAACACCTTTGGAATGGTTAAGTTAATCTCGCCATTCACAAACATATGTATATTATCAGGTGAGATTGATTTAATGCATCTTTGGGACAATAAAGGATATTTTTCTTAATTAAAAAATACGATGGAAAATTCAGTATCAGTCATGTTTAGGAGTTCTTCCTCTTCTCTAGTGTTATGTAAGAGTCCCAAGCAACCTGTGCTATCCAAAATCCCTGGGGAGGAGAGCCTGGTATGAGCTCATCATAGTTGCACTGAGATCCTCATTATTTGTGCTTATTACATGGCACTCTGCTGATGGTGGCACCTGCCTCTCTGCACTGAAGTCAGCCACTGGGCCCTCCGAGGAGGCTCTAAAGGCTGAGCCACTCTGTGCTCAGCAAACAGACATTCTTGTACCAGTCCCATCAGACATCCTTCTGACTTTCTGTGCAGGGGAGGGCACGAGTGTCAACTACAAGAACCTACCACCCCTTTACTTTTTCTAGGCTCTGGAAGGCATCCATACTTAGAACTGGGTTCTCCCCTCTCTTTCAATCAACAGAACCTTCCCTATCCATACAATCCTGCTGTTAGAGAGAGAGAGAGGGAGGGAGAGAGAGACAGAGAGACAGAGACAGAGACAGATAGAGGGAGAGAAGCTTTTGAAAACAAAGACTTAACCTTCTGAGCAAAGATAGCTTCAGACCTCCAGGATACTTGCCCTTTTGAGAAAGGAAAGATAAAAGCCCTTATTATGGAGAGCTGTTCTGTTTAAGTTATCTACTGCTATGCAGTGAAAGGTGGCTGGGCCTGGGGTCATCTTGAAGGCGCTTCCACTCATTTATAGCTGGTAGCTGTACTCCAACAGCTAGGGCTGGAACAGTTGAGTTCCTTGGGCACCTCTCCCTCTATCTTGCCCCCTCACATGGTCTCAAGGAAGCCTCAGGGCAGCTGGACTTCTTACTGAGTGGCCAAAGGCTCCCAGTGTAAGTAGAGTGAGTATCCCAGGGGTACCAGCAGAGGTCGCCGGGTCTTTTCTAACCTAGCCGATAAGGGACTCAGTGTCATTTCCAGTGTACTCTATTCATTGAGGCAGTCAGGAAGATCCACTCAGGTTCAAGAGGAGGGGCCATGAACTTCACCTCCTGGTGGGAGAAGTGTGAAAGAATTTGTGGACATGTTTTAAAACCACCACAAGAGCATATAAGAAAGAAGAAGGAGGAGGAGGAGGAGGAGGAAGAGGAAGAAGAGGAGGAGGAGAAGAAATTACTTGTTTTTCAGTTAGATTCTGTTTCTCCCCTATGTCCACCCATGACCACCAGGCTGCTGCGAACTATCTCCCTTGCTTGGAAATCCTCTGTAAAGCTCTCCTGCTCTCACTTTTGGTCCCACTGTCCCAAATCCTGATCATCACTCTCCGCCATGCCTGTTTAGACTGAAGGCAGGTTGGGTTGTGCTTCTGATCACTCTCTGCAGTTCTGTGTACCAGAACCTATGGGTAAGTGACACTATTTCAGTCCTGGCCAGACCATGAGGGAAACAGGTCCCAGCGAGGGGCAAGAAACAGCTCCAGTTTTCTGGGAGGAAGACTGGGAGGTCTGAAAAAGAAAGCTGTGCATATGCAAATGGCATTCTTTAATTCAGCAGTTCGCTGGGCTTTCTACTCTGTGGCCAAGAGTTGGAAAAATGTCTCTGTGCTTTATGTTTTTCCTCTTGGAATCCCATGGTTTCCCTCACAGGACACAGAGCACAGAGTGTCTCTGTTGGTGCTGATGGTAGCTCCATATGGATTGCCTGTGAGCCTCCACTCTCACTTATAAAATGGGCAGCCTTGCAGTATTAGGCATCTAAAACGCCTACTGTGATATGGGTCTGGCCCATATCGATTCTGTAGCACTACTTTTTCTTTAGCAAGATGTATCCTAAGCTCTGACCTACCCACTTACCAAAGAAATGGAATCATAAACCCATTGTATATTGGATTTAACTTAGAGTAAGTGAGGGTCTCACCACATTAACAGTGATTCCGAATCAACTTGCAGAACAGATTCTTTCTGACACTTCTCGTGAACTGTTTTTTTTCTTTTTTTTTAACAATTCACAAAATTTTGGCAGATTTGATTCATTTTGGATTTTAAAAATATTATTTTAGGCCGGGCACGGTGGCTCAAGCCTGTAATCCCAGCACTTTGGGAGGCCGAGACAGGTGGATCACGAGGTCAGGAGATAGAGACCATCCTGGCTAACATGGTGAAACCCCGTCTCTACTAAAAAAATACAAAAAAAAACTAGCCGGGCAAGGTGGCGGGCGCCTGTAGCCCCAGATACTTGGGAGGCTGAGGCAGGAGAATGGCGTCAACCCCGGAGGCGGAGCTTGCAGTGAGCTGAGATCCAGCCACTGCACTCCAGCCTGGGCGACAGAGAGAGACTCCGTCTCAAAAAAAAAAAAAAACAACAACAACAAAAAAACAAATTTTAATAAAATTCCTCCTCAAAGAAGTGCTTATTCTTTACACATAATTCAGTGAACTACTTCTTTCAGCCTCAACAGGAAAAAATCAGGAAAGCAATTCCATTTCTTCTGCATATAATGAATCTTTTCACATTTCTTGTAGTTAATGTCTTAAAAAATAAAAATGAATGACAGCCTGAAACATGCTTCTCATATTCATCTGTGATGTTGTGTGGTTAATAGTCCAGCCTCACATTTGCATGGGACCAGCTGTCAAAGATGGCACTGCAGGGAATCCACTATAATTTTAAAACATGTTGCAGAGTCACATATGTCCATAAATCTAAATTCACTAGAATGCTTATGGGGGCATAGTATCATCAGATTTGAAAATAAATCCTTTATTGCTTTCATTTTGAACTTCACCCTTTACTTGACTCAAATTATCTTTATCAGATAATGAATGAGGGGCTTCATCATGAGTGACGAAGTTCCCAGGAGCAATCTCATTTGCAAAACTTCTTAAAATTCTTGTCAGAGTCCATTTTGGACATACAGCAATTTTTTCTGTCCCTTTTAAGAAAAATCTCTTTGACCTAGCTAATATCTCTGATATGTTACAGTTAACATGTTATAAGAAAAATATCAAAACCATAAATTCATTTAATAAGTGCAGATTAAGAAATTTGAAATCCACATATTGCCAACCATAAAAATATAGTGTTCTCATCACACACATTGTAAAGATTGACATACCCTACCAAGCTGTCTCTATCTGCTTGATAAAAAAACCTCTTTTACTTGTACATAAAACACAGTCCTGAAATTTGTTAAAAGGGAAGAAATGGAATTCAAGTCAAATACTTTCTCATTAGTTACTAAAAAGTCAGTGCAATTACTATTAATTTATTTAATGATTTAAGATTAGAACAATATAAGTCATAGCCTTTATTCTTGCATATTCCTAAGAATAGGTATAAATTCTTAAATAAGTATTCATTCTCAAAAGTAAGTATAAAATAATATTTAGATGGGATTTAAGCCTTCCTACAGCACCCCCACCCCCATTCCAAACCTTAGAAGTTTCCCAATATACAAAAGATGAGATGACTAAAATTTTCAAACCTCTCTCCAAAATCATCGCACTAAATTCAATAGCTGTGTGTGTGGGGCAACATAATATTTCATATTTCTCCACAAACATATCCAATACTAAAATGAAAGCTAAATCCCAGCAAGGCATATAATTATCTGTATCAGACACAGCGAAGTGTAACATCCCATTAAAATAAAGAGATCTTTTTATTCTGAAGTTAGTTGTGGCTCCTTATGTTAAACTTTCATCATATATCTGTGGAAGTAAATATATGAATACATATATAATTATAAATAATTTCTTCACATACAAAGATCATTTATCTTAAAAAGTGAAAATAAGTTTTGTTTGTAGTTGAAAAAAAAAAGGTAAGCTAAGGAAACCTGAGTATGTTCCTTAAACCTCTCAGAGCCTCCATCACCTCATCTGCAAAGTGGGCACAAAAATACTTTCATGTGGGAGAATGAGACAAGATGCAGGAGTAAGTGGTCGGTTTATTATTTCTTTACCTGGGATAGGTGGGTCTTTTTCTGCAGTCCTGACCTCGGTGAATCTCTGTGTAGAATAAGTTACCAGCACCCTCTTGTCACTTGCTATCGTTCACCCCAGATCCCCCTCAGAGCCTGCCATTCCCCTACCCTGTACCTCAGTGTTGTCTAACTTGTCCAGTTCTGCTAAGGGGACCCTAAGGGATGTTAAAGAAAACTCCTTGTCTGGAATTGCAGATGTGTGGTTCCAGCCTCAGAGGAGTCCCACCTCAGCCTTAAAGATGGCTCAGGGTGCTACTGAGTTCACTCACTATCAGGGATGATTTCACTCACACCCCTCTAGATTTCTACTATCCTCACTCCCCATCTCTTTCTCAGCAGATGATCTTGCCTCTTGTGACACTAGGAAAATGGAGACCTGGCTGGGTGCGGTAGCTCACTCCTGTAATCCCAGCACTTTGGGAGGCCAAGGCGGGTGGATCATGAGGTCAGAAGTTCAAGACCAGTCTGGCCAAGATGGTAGAACCCCATCTCTACTAAAATTAGCTGGGTGTGGTGGCAGGCACCTGTAATCCCAGCTACTTGGGAGGCTGAGGCAGAGAATTGCTTGAACGCAGGAGGTGGAGGTTGCAGTGAGCCGAGATCACATCACTGCACTCTAGCCTGGGCAACAGAGCAAGACTCCGTCTCAAAAAAAAAAAAAAAAAAGAAAAGAAAAGAAAAATGGAAACCTAAAGGCAGGTGTTCAACTTCTCACTTCCTTCTTGGCTCCCATCTTAGCTCTGTTCCTCATTTCTTTGATTTTATCCATTCTCTAATCAGTGTTTGATCTTTTCTTTTTCATTGATTTCTCGTCAGCTTATAAATGTAGCCAAGCCCAGCCAGTCCAAAAAGAATTCCCATCAACCCTGCTTTCTTCTCTAGCCACCTTCAACTCTCAATCTTTTTCCTCTTTCACTGTCAGTATTCTTGAGTGTCCTGGGCAATCTTCATTTCCATCCACTATGAGTTCCATTCCAACTATGTTTTGGTGCTGCTGTGATTAACAATGAGTGTGCACTGATGAATTCAACTTCTAGGAATGGAACTAGGCACTGTGGATACAGTGGTGAACAAGGCAGACATGATTCCTGTCTTCATGGAACATAAAATATAGTGGGGTGTCAGTTGTGATCCTTTGAGAAACAGTTCCCAAGACAGAATTAGATGTGTAAGAGATGTATACAGGGAAATGCCTGTGAAGAATAAAGGAACTGGAGTAGGCAAGGAGAGCCCTTAGATCACAGTACAGGTGGGGTACCTGTGAAGAGAGAGAAGGAAGGAAGAGTTGGATGGGAAGGGCCACAGGCCACAGTTCAGCTCTAAGAAAATCTCATCTGTGCTGATAGGGCATCCTGGAGCAAAAGTTGCCTGTTACTGTTGCTATAGAATGAATGTTTGTCTGCCCTAAGTGCATATGTTGAAATCCTAACCCCCAAGGTGATGGTATTGGAAGGTGGGGACTTTGGTAGGTGCTTAGGCCATGAGGATAGAGCCCTAATCAATAGGCTTAATGATCTTATAAAAGAGACTCTGGAGAATTCCCTTGCCCCTCTGCCACGTGGGGACACACTGAAAAGAGAGTCATCTATGTGCCAGAAAGTGGGCCTTGCCAGACACCAAATTTGCTGGAGGCTTGATCTTGGACTCCCAGCTGTCAGAACTGTGAGAAATAACTTTCTGTTATTGAGAAGCCACCCAGTCTATGGTATTTTATTATAGAAGCCCAAACAGACTAAGGGAGAAAACTGGCACTGAGAAGTGAGTGTAGGCTGGGCGCGGTGGCTCAAGCCTGTAATCCCAGCACTTTGGGAGGCCGAGATGGGCGGATCACGAGGTCAGGAGATCGAGACCATGCTGGCTAACATGGCGAAACCCCGTCTCTACTAAAAATACAAAAAACTAGCCGGGCGACGTGGCGGGTGCCTGTAGTCCCAGCTACTCGGGAGGCTGAGGCAGGAGAATGGCGTGAACCCGGAAGTCGGAGCTTGCAGTGAGCTGAGATCCGGCCACTGCACTCCAGCCTGGGCGGCAGAGCGAGACTCCGTCTCAAAAAAAAAAAAAAAAAAAAAAAAGAGAAGTGAGTGTGTTGTTGTAATATATACCTAAAACTGTGGAAGTGGCTTTGGAATTGGATACTGGGTACAGGAAGGAAGAGTATTGAGATGTGTGCTAGACAAAGCCTACATTTCAATGAACAGATATTTAAAGGCAATTCTGATGATGGCTCAGAAAGAGAGGAGAGCTGCAGAGAAGGCCTCAATCTTCTGAGAAGATTGACCGAAGTGGTCATGAACAGAATGTTGTTAGAAATATGGACAATAAAGCCCATTCTGATGAAGTCTCAGGTGGAAAAAAAGGAACATGTGATTGAACAGTGGAGGAAAGGCCATCCTTGTTATAAAGTGGCAAATAACATGGAGACATGTTCATGTCCTAGTGTTTTGTGTTTTGTAGAAGGTACAGCTGGTCCTAAGGGGCTGCACATATGGGCATCCATGCGATCTGGGAGAGGGATCCCGGAGCACCTGCAATGAAGATCTAAACCACCTGCCTGTGCAGTTTACTTCTGCCCTCTGGTCTTGCTTCTGGTTGCAGCTTTTAAGCAACACTGGCCAGTTTTGCCCCATGGGATGCCATGCTCTATTAATTTTCTCTACAACTCCCGGGAGTCAACCATTCTTGACTGCCCCTTTGTCCTTGTTGGTCAATACAATAATTTGGGCTTCTGGCTTTTAGTGGCTAAGCACCACTTCCTGGCTCTATTCATTCATTTCTTCATTATGAGTCTAACTCTACGAACGCCTCTTTTACCATCATCCCTGGCCTGCAGAGGAGGCCACCACTGAATATTCGAGCATTGCTGCTGCCCTTCTCACCAGTGCATTCCTGATTGCCATAGCGAATGGCATATTCTCTGGGCCTCTCCATGGAATATCATCCTGTGGCAGGTCTTCCGGTTTCATATACTATACTCACTCCAGCATCCCACTTTCTACAGCTTTTTTGTTCCCTCCTCCATCATCCACAGGGCAACTCAGTCATTTCCATTTTGCCTAGCATAGGATATTATTTTTTCCAGGCTTTCTAAGAGCCACCTTAGCTAAAAGTTTGTCCTATTCTTTGGAGTCCTTGCCAGGGTGGTGAATCTCATGTCCTGAGGAAGTGTCGCAAATTACTGAATTTCTACTTATCCGGTTTTACGTTCTGTAATAACTCCCTTTATCAAGCACGTTTGAAATTCACTCCCAAGGGTATTGTATACTCCCAGCTCTTGTATACACATGCTGGTTAATTTTTGCAACTCCTTCAACAGAAATCTCCTTCCTTCATTTTCAGGTTCAGCATATTCCCAGCTGGATTGTTATCCTGACAGTCAGGATGTAGGTAGAATTAACCCCTGAAGAGGGTACCTATTACTTTATGGGGGAAAGACCTTTGCAGTATCTTTCCTCTGAGGCTGCTAGCTCTTCCTCTGGAGAGGTAGGCCCCCCTCTCCAATCTCAGAGGTTTCAGGGCCTCTGCGGAGGTAAAACTTATAGAAGCATTTCCTAGATGTCCTCATTTCATTTCAGAAACCAGGCTTTCCCAACCTCAGCCCTTACCTTAACAAATAGACCTGCTTTGGCTGAGCATTTAAGTATCTCTGGAGTTTGGCAGCCTCAACTCTCAGACCTTAATTTTGCTGCTCAGCTGTGATTGCTCTACTTCAGCAGGAGATAAGGGTCCCTTTGTAAACCACTTAAACTCACACTTAGCCTTTAACTGTTTGTTAACTCTCATTTCTCATTCTCCCCCTGTGGGGCTTCAATACAGCTTAGTAATAACCAGTCATTAACCAAAGTAGGCTTTCTTTGCCCCATATTTTTCAACTGCTTAAATCATCTCACTGACAAGGGCATTTTCCTTCACTGGATTTTCCTATGTCATCACCTTCCCAATGTCATCCCAAACCACCTTCCCAACCTCATCTCCTGCCACCTGCCTTCTCTCAGAAGCACTTTAGACTCACTGTTCTGTAAGCATTTTTTGGGCTGCATCTAACCTACATGGCTGTGGGATTGTCTTGGCCTACAGTTTTTCATTGTTCTTCACTTCCTATAATCCATTATTGTTCAGTGATCAGCCCAGGCATTGTTTACTGGAAGAGTCACAGAGAAAACATGCATTTGCTTTACCAGCTCTACCACTTACTGCTGCAAGAATCCATCAGCTTTCTCAGGATGTAAACCCCTTTGTGAATGCTCGAACTGCAGGCACTCTAAGTTTCCAGGTAAGCCCCAGAGTGCAGATCCAGGCTATGGTAAGGGTGTATTCAGGTGCCCAGACTGGGTACAAATGGGAGCTGGATTGGGGTTGGGGCTTTTAAACATGCATCCAAGGATTTTAAAGGCCAAACTACCTCTGTAGGCTTTGGGAAGCCTCAATCAGTCAGAAGCGGTGTGATAGTGACTGCTGGAGTGGTGAGATGTGAAGCGGATGAACCAGTTCACAAAGCAGGTCTGTTGTTAAGATAAGGGCTGAGGTTGGGAAAACCTTGTTTCTAAAATGAAATGGGGACATCTGGGAAATGCTTCTGTGAGTTTTACCTCTACAGAGGTAAAGTCTTAACAGTCGTTGAGAGCCAGAATGGATCTAGATTCAAATCCTGACTCTGCTACTCACCTGAATGACTGTTCGCAGTTTACTTAAGCTCTCTGAACTTCAGTTTCTTCATGGGAAGCCTGGAAACTAAGCCTATCTGACACATGGTAGTGAGGGCTGACTGACAGAATGCATAGAAATTACCTGGTACTCTGTTCGTAACATCCTGGAAAAAAGGAAAGAAATAACACTGACCAGTCCACGTTCCCGTGCCAGGTGAGGGGCTCTCTTTAGGACAGAGAACCTGCCATATGTGGCAAAAGGGATCTCCTGAGTGGATTCTAGGCCTGATGAGCCCAGCTGCCCTTCTTCATCTCTAAAGCTCCTTGCTCTTTCTTTTTTCCTGACCCTTGATCTCCCTGTGTGCACTGGGAGCTCCATTTCTGCCCAGGATGCTGAGCACAGTTCTGCCCAACTTGTGCTCAATGCATGATCTCATTTATTCCCTTACTTCATCAACATTACTGCTCTGCCTCCCCTTGATTAGGGCCTTGCTGGGCATCCACCTAATTAATCTGGTGAAGCAATTTGGACAGGGCATTAACGGCTGATAATGCTGCATTCCTTCTAGGGAATCTGCTCTACTTTCATAAAAGTCTCCTTAACTTGATGCAAAGAAGTGACTAATGGGTTAATTTCAGGACCTTTTCAAGGTCAACACTAGGACAACAACCTACATACCATCCAACTGGATGATCGAACAGGAGGGTGAGCAGCAGAAGTGTGGCTGAGAACAGGACTACTGTTCCTTAAATCTGGTCCATGTTGCAGAGGCAACAGAGCTCCTTCAAGGAGCATACCAAGCTGAACTGTGCAGGGCAGAGGGCCCAGACAAGTGCATTTTTGAGCCACTGCTTTGATCCAGGACTCAGAGTGTCTCGCATGGCTTAGCACAGAAGGCTCTTCTCTGGTCTCCCTGCCTCCTTGATAGGTCTCTCTCTCTAGTCTCTCTTCCATACCATTGCTGGGGGACCTTTAGAAGATCCATTCTGGAGATGTCATCCCCTCGCTCAAAATCTTTTCTTGGGTTCCCATTACCTTTGTGGTACAGCCTGAATTCCTCAGCCTGACACACAAACCCCTCCTGCCTGGCTCCCTTCTCCAGGCTCATCTCCTGCCACCCACGGCACACACCCACACTCCAGACTGATTAAATGACTTACTGTTCCTGAAAGTCCTGAAGACCTAGCATTTGCAGTTCCCAGCACCTAGACTATCTTCCTCCTCACCCTGTGCCCTGACACCACCTAGCACCCTGCCTGTCATCTCCTCATTCTCCCTCCCTTTGATTGTCCTATGGACTCCTGTCTATTTTCCAAGATTCATCTCTTATCACACGCTAGTGACAGTGCCACTCTCCTTTCACTCTTATTGCACTCTGGCAAAGTGAGCCGTTTTCTCTTTTGCCTACCAAGTGTACCTCTGTTATAAAATTTACACTTTAAAAAATATGTTTTACCCCACATTGGGTAAAAGTTTCTTTGAGCATTTGGAACCTGCCCTGTTTGTTCGAATCCTCAGCTTCACAGATTCAAGACAATCAATAAATATATTCTGAACAAAATGAATATGACCATGAAAAACCAGAATTAAATTTTCATTTTGTAGCCATCACACATAATTTATTTAATCTTTTAGCTCTCCCTCTGGAGAGCTAAATATCTCCATTTCCTTTTTTTGGCAAAAGAAAATCAAATACCTTCCTCTGAGGATGGAAGTGAGATTTTACATATGTGAAGTGTCCTGTCTCAGGCTGCACATGAAATTGGCTGTCACATTGGGCTGCTGCTGCCACCTTTATCCACCTTGGTGTATATCTGGATTGAGTTGCAGTACCTTTGAAGATACACCTCAAGAGTCAAAGGAGAAGTCAAGAAACTTGGGGAAAACCAGAATTCACCGGTGTCTTCTGTGTGCCTAGCCTTATGCCTTGGCATTTTACACACTGTTCCCAAGGCCCTTTCTGGGTGTCCGATTTGCTATCTTGCCTCACTGCATAGAGTTGGAGGGTAATAGTGGTTGGTTGCTCAATAAATATTTTAATTTAAATGAATGGAGTAGAATCTTTCCTGTATTGATTAGCAGTTTACAGAGGACCCTTTTCTTCTGCTGTACCTTCTCAGTAATTAAGTTACAGATTTTCCTTGAACAACTACTATTATGCTGACAGATTTATTTGCTGTTACTGTTGATTGTTTGAAGACTAGTCCTTCAGACTGGGATAAATGAGTTCAGCTCCCAGTTTTTGTCAGCTTTGTGAGTAAAGAGTTCAAAGAAATAAATCTCTACTGCAGTTGACATTTTCTCGATTAACAAGTAGAGGGAGTGAAAGAGACAGAGAGGGAGATTCCCATATGTGTACAGATACATACGGAGATAAATATCCCTCCCATTTGATAGCTATTCAAAGCACACTTCTAGCCTGGTGTCCTGGAATAGCCTATTTGTTAAATGCTAGAAGAATCAAGTTACTCTACAAGATTCAAATTGCTACTGAATGTCAGTCTTTGAAATATATTGTCTGTTCAAATAAACTGACAAGCAAATCTTTCAGAAGCCAGGAGAAGACCTTCTGGATGTAAAAGGAAAAATCTAATAGAGAGCACTTGGTTATGAAATACTTTTAAAACAAAGGGAGGTGACAATAAAATATCATTTCCTTGGCTTTGTACAAATTCAGTCTGTCACTACCTGGTCACGACTATTTCTGTCCTTCACTACCAGATCTGAATTGTAATATAAGCTGTTACTTACTGCTTAGAGAATGTTGTCTCTTAAGAAATGTTTCCACAAAAGGGTACTTATATAATGGCATTTTCCTGATGTCTAATTTGCATACATTTATTTATGATTAAGCAATTATTTATAGCATGCCTAGTATGGGCCAGGTTTGCTTTAGATACTGGGGATGTCACAGAGAATAAGACAGTGTTTACTCTCATGGAGTTTACATTCTGAAGGCTGGGGCTGGGGAGATGAAGAAAATATGGTTGTTAAATTGATGAACAAGAAAAACATTAGCGAGTAAAAAGTGTTATGCACAGGGAACATAAAAGCCTCTACAGTGAGAATGGGCTTGATATGTTGAAGGATCAGAAGTCAGGTCAACGTAGTTGGAGTGAAGTGACAAATGCAGCAGTAGGAGATAAGGTGGAGCATTAGATGCGGAAAGTCTAGATACTGAGTTTGGATTTTATTGACAGTGCAATGGGAAGTTGTTGGAGGGATTTTTAACCTCGGTAGTGACAAAATCTGAAGAACATTTAGAAATGTGGATAGAGAACAGATTCCAGTGAGTCAAGAGTGGAAACAAGATTTGCACTTAGAAGGTAAAGTTCTGGGTCAGGAAAGACATGATGGTGGCATAGACTAGGGAAATGCTAGTGAAGATGAAACCAGTGGGAAGATGCTACATGTGAGTCACATATAGCTTCTGTTAACTGATTGCTCATGACGCTTTTCTAAACAAAATTTTAAGCATGGGAACAAACTCCCCTGTGAAACAATTCCAAACCTGCCAAAGAGGTGGCAAAAAATAGAATATGTTTTCTTTTTGGACATTCAAATGCTAAATCTGAGCCAAGTACCACAATTTACACTTTATCTAGTTCAATCATCATTACAACCTTATGAAGGAGATGTTGTCATTATTCCTATTACACTAAGGATAATTGATGAGGAAACTGAGACTTAGAGGACTGACGTTACACAGCTAATAAAGGGTATAATGAGGACTTGCAATACAGGCCAATTTCTACCAAAACCAGTGAATTTAACTACCAACCTAAACCACTCTCCAAGAATGAAATATACAAGTGATTCACTGTAAACATCTTCCCTTAC
This sequence comes from Piliocolobus tephrosceles, assembly GCF_002776525.5. Taxonomy (NCBI): domain Eukaryota; kingdom Metazoa; phylum Chordata; class Mammalia; order Primates; family Cercopithecidae; genus Piliocolobus; species Piliocolobus tephrosceles. Next base: position 105,529,284 of record NC_045437.1, on the reverse strand, counting down.
CATCATAGTTTTACTAAGGACTCTAGGTTCTATTGTTGACTAGTATCAAGGCAGGAAGTCTATGGCTGTGACTTTGGAATGGAATATAACAAAGAGGACCAAAGAGTTGCCAGATGGATTGTACATTTCTCTTAAGCTTCAGCCTGGGTGCAAGCATCTGGCCAAGCATTTATAGGGCAGTTTTCATGAGTCAAAAGCAGCTTAACAACCCATGTTTGTGTTCTATTTTGAAAATCTTGTTGACTCTCTTCAGTGCCTCATAATCTTACAGTTCTTTTTCCATAGCCTCTTTTCATATCCTAGTCTAGGCCCTTATCATCTGGTGCCTAATGAAAGTAATATCAGTAGTGCCTTATAATTTACTGCCAGAAGCAGTCTACAAATTCAACACATTCCCCATCAAAATACCACCACCATTCTTCACAGAATTAGAAAAAAAATTCTAAAATTCATATGGAACCAAAAAGGAGCCCATATAGCCAATGCAAGACTAAGTATAAAGAACAAATCTACGGGCATCACACTATCTGGTTTCAAACTATACTATAAGGCCGTAGTCACCAAAATAGCATGGTACTGGTATAAAAATAGGCACGTAGACCAACAGAACAGAATAGAGAACCCAGAAACAAACCCAAATACTTACAGCCAACTGATCTTTGACAAAGCAAACAAAAACATACAGTAGGAAAGGATACCTTTTTCAACAAATGATGCTGGGATAATTAGCTAGCCACACGTAGAAGAATGAAACTGGATCCTCATTTCTTACATTATACAAAAATCAACTCAAGATGGATTAAGGACTTAAATCCAGGACCTGAAACTATACAAATTCTAGAAGATAACATTGGAAAACCCCTTCTAGACATTGACCTAGGTAAGGATTTCATGACTAAGAACCCAAAAGCAAATGCAATAAAACCAAAACTAAATAGCTGGAACTTAATTAGACTAAAGAGCTTTTGCACAGCAAAAGGAACAGTCAGCAGAGTAAACAGACAACCCACAGAGTGGGAGAAAATCCTCACAATCTATACAGCTGATGAAGGACTAATATCCAGAATCCACAAAGAACTCAAACAAATCAGTAAGAAAAAAACAAACACGCTGGGTGTGGTGGCTCACGCCTATAATCCCAGCACTTTGGGAGGCCGAGGTGGGTGGATCACCTGAGGTCAGGAGTTCAAAACCAGCCTGCCCAACATGGTGAAACCCCATCTCTACTAAAACACAAAAATTAGCCGGGCATGGTGGTGGGTGCCTGTAATCCCAGCTACTTGGGAGGTGGAGGCAGGAGAATCGCTTGAACCTGGGAAGAGGAGGTTGCAGTGAGCTGAGATGGCGCCACTGCACTCCAACCTGGGAGAGACAGTGAGACTCCCTCTCAAAAACAAACAAACCAACCCACCAAAAAGTGGACTAAGAACATGAATAGACAGTTCTGGAAAGAAGATATACAAATGGCCAACAAACATATGAAAAAATACTCAGCATCACTAATGATCAGGGAAATGCAAATCAAAACCACAGTGTGATACCATCTCACTACTGCAAGAATGGCCATAAACAAAAAAATCAAAAAACAGTAGATATTGTCATGGATGTGGTGATCAGAGAACACTTCTACACTGCTGGTGGGAATGTAAACTAGTACAACCACTATGGAAAACAGTGTAGAGTTTCCTTAAATAACTAAAAGTAGAGCTACCATTTGATCCAGCAATCCCACTACTAGGTATCCACCCAGAGGAAAGTAAGTCATTATTTGAAAAAGATACTTGCACATGCATGTTTATAGCAGCACAATTTGTAATTGCAAAATCATGGTACCAACCCAAATGCCCATCAACCAACAAGTGGATAAAACAAGTGGTATATACATATGATGGAATGCTACTCAGCCATAAAAAGGAATGCATTAACAGCATTCGCAGCAACCTGGATGAGATTGGAGACTACTATTCTAAGTGAAGTAACTCAGGAATGGAAAATCAGACATCCTATGTTCTCACTGATATGTGGAGCTAAGCTACCAGAATACAAAGGCATAAGAATGATACAATGGACTTTGGGGACTTGGAGGGGAGAGTGAGAGGGGATTCAGGGACAAAAGACTTCAAATAGGGTGCAGTGTATACTGCTCGGGTGATGAGTGCACCAAAATCTCACAAATCACCACTAAAGAACTTACTCATTTCACATACCACCTGTACCCCAATAATTTAAGGAAAACTTAAAAAAAAAGATTGTCCCGCAAAAACAACCCCCCCAAGACCAAAACCCTTTCACAGATATTACATCAACTCTCACAATATTATGAAATAGATATCACTGCATTTTGTTGGTTTGTTGATAGATATATCTTTTTTTTCATACTTTAACATATTTAAAATTGGAATGGGGTATACTCAATGGCAATTTACAATTGCTATTGGCTTGAAGGCAGTTGTGGTGTATTTGTTATTGCCTCTATGAGCTCAGTCTGACGTATTTTTCCTGCTAGTATGAATGGAACTCAGTGTTCTCAACTTCTAGATTTCAATAGACTGTTCTGATTATTGCCTAAAAATGAGTTCTAAGTACAAGTTCTGGTTATTGCCTAAAAACTTTTCATGAACACCTTTGAATATTTTCCAACAACAAAACTTCCAAAATGAATGGAGCTTGAAAAAATATATTGCAAGGACAATAGTGGAGCACTCTTAAAAAACAGTATATTGCCAATGCATCTATGGCACAGGCATAATGCTGTACACATCGAACATGGATGTAGACTACTGTGAATCAAAGAGTGATCCAGAAGAATTGCAGTATGGATGTCAAAAAGTTTTAGGAATACTTTAACCCAGAGATCCTCAAACTTTCTTGGTTGATGACACTTCTAGTTTCTTGGTACCTTTTTCACAGCACCCCTAGGCCAAAAGAAGTAACTAACATTTCCATTTATTAAATAGGTCCAACAACTTAGTAGCCATTTGAAAATATATTTTCATTGTATCCTTACATAACTAGAATTACCTACCTATGGAATGGGTGTGCTTCTTGAGCACTGCACAACATCCCAAATCTTGGGATCAAATTGGACATTACCATCTTCATTTCCTATTCCATTTTGTTTTTGCAGTACTCACTTTTTAAAAAATCACAGCAATTGCCATCAACCCAAGCTTCACAAAATATAATGTCATCAAAAGGAATGTAGCCTGATCTAATGTTGAAATTGTCACTAATGTTGAGCTAGAAGTTGATGCCGTATCTGAACAGATGTCAAGAGTCATTGTGTTAAAAATGGTATATCCCACAGCACCCCAGTAAGTGCCCAGTAGCTCTTTGGGGTGCTGTGGTGCATGGTTTGGGAACCACAGCCTTGAGCAATCTATTTTGCTCATAGTTTACTTTTATGAATGTATAAGAGAAATATATGATAAAAAGCAATGTTTAAATAAGTATAAAAGAGCAATTCAGTAAGCATGAAATAAAAATTCCAAAGTGATAAGGAATCATTTTGCCATAGTTCTATTAAAATTTTTCTTTCTTTGGAGTATATTTAAGTGCTTCTAATAACTGATGGCACTTTAGATTCTATTTTATAGATCATGCTAATTAGGCATTGGATTCTAAATTGATCTCTCTGCCTCTAGGCATTTACGCTATATTTTGTTACCAGATCAGCTGTCCTAACTCATAATTTTCACTATGTCACTTCCTCTTATCAAATTATTCAATAATTTGCTATGGCTTATAAGATAAAATTCAGATTTCTCAATGTGACAAGTAATGGTCTCTGCAATCTAAGATATCTACCTTGTTGCCTTACTCTGTCTCTACCTTTCAGAAACAGGAGACTCCCAGCCTACATCTTCCATTAATGGGTAAATCAATTCGCCACTCTAGGCCTCAGTTTCCCCATTTATGAAATGAGAAGTTGGACTCGATCACTGGTTCCTAGCTTTTTTGAAATAAATAATTGGAGACTGACATAGTGTTACCAGGTTTTAGCCTATGATTAAATCTAATGCTTACCTAGATACAGTTGGCCCTCCATATTCATAGGCTTCACATCTTTTGAGTCAACCAGTCACAGATAAAAACTATTTGAAAAAATGGATGGTTGGGTATGTACTGAACATGCACAGGCTTTTTTCTTGTCATTATTTCCTAAACAATATGGTATAGCAACTATTTACATAGCATTTACATTGTATTAGGTATTATAAGTAATCTAGAGATGACTTAATGTATACCAGAGGATGTGCATAGATAATATGCAATTACTACACCTTTTTATACAAGGGACTTGAGCATTTGTGGATTTTGGTATCTGCAGGGATCCTGGAGCCCATCCCCCACAGATACTGAGGGATGACTGTAGTTTATTTTAATCATCTTGTGTTGCAAATACAATGAATTATATCTCAACATAAATAAGAAAAAACTAAATAAAGTTACCTGTAAAAAAAACTTCAGTCTACTGTCTTACTGTTTTCATTTAACTATAGACTTCTTTATAGACTGTTAAGCACTGGTTCTTAGAACAGCATTTGGGACCAAAGGGCTAGACCTTTATTACTCAAATTGTAGCCTTAGATCAGGGACATCACATCACCTGCAAGCTTGTCAGAAATGCTTCCTCTCAGGTCCTGTCCTGGACCAGCTGAATCACAGTATGCATTTTAACATGATTCCCAAGTTATTTGTATCCATATTAGAGTCTGAGTAGCCTTTAGCTAGAGGCCATTCGACACATGCATTCTCTATTATTTGTGATTCTCGTGTACAAACAACATAGCTACCTAACCATGGCTTGCACTGTGACTTGTATACAACTAATCTTGTATTATTCCTCCGAGTTTTCTATTGCTGGCCTACCTCTGTGACTTCCTCCTATCTATTCTTCAATAGTTGCCTCAGGTTTCATCTTTGTTTCTCTTTGTTCCAGCTCTGTGTGATCTTAGAAAACTTGATTTTTCAGTAAGTCAATTTCTTCAACCATAAAATGGGGATCATAATATCTACTTCATAACACTTTTGAAAAGATGAAATGAGTTAATAAATGTAAACTTTGCACCACAGTGCTTGATGTAATAGCCCCTCCATAAGGGGTAGCTGCTATTGTTATTGTCCTCGTTCCTATTACAACAGTAATAATACAGAAGTGTACCAAACAGACAAAATCTTCTGCCCTATGAAGATTACTTTCCAGTGTGTACTGCTAAATAAATGCTTGTTGGATACTGTAGTCATGCCTTAATTTGCCACGCAGTCACTTGTAGGCTCAGTGGGTTTTAGAGATTGTTGGAAAGCTAGTTGTGAGATTTTGTATGCCTTGCTTATGATATTTACCATATTATGCTTTGTATTATGGCTATTTAGGAGAGTATTTTCTCACTCATCAAACTCTAAGTGTATTGTTTCTATGTACAGTCCCATGGCACTTGACAAACAGTAAGTACGCTTAGTGAATGAAAGCATTGAGGAAGCCTTTATCCTTTCATCATGAGACAGCTGTGGCAAAGGCTATCTGAACAGCCATTGTGGATGAAGGTATTCTCAGTTCCAATTAGATGCTGTTCTCTCTGACTTACTCTGTTTGCCCCAGCTGTTTAATGTGGACATCAGTATAGCCTTACTATCTTATTTTTTCTTTTAGAGACAGAGTCTCACTCTGTTACCCAGGCTGGAGTGCAGTGGTGCTATCATGGCTCACTGCAACAGCAGACTCCTGGGCTCAAGCAGTCCTCCTTTTCAGCCTCCCAAGTAGCTGGGACCACATGCATGTGCCATCATGCCCGGCTCATTCATTTTTTGTAAAGACGGAGGTCTCCCTATGTTGGCCAGGCTGGTCTCAAACTACCAGCCTCAAGCAGTCCTCCCATGGCAGCCTCTCAAAGGGCTAGGATTACAGGTGTGAGTCACCTTGCCAGTCCCTCACTATCTTTAAGTTGTCTTGTCACAGATGCTAATGACTTTAGGGAAAGCTTCTAGCTGGAAAAAACAATGCCAACCACAGGCTGGTACAGAGTGCACAGACTTTTGATCTATTATAGTACACGGTACATCCATTCTCTCTGATTTTCCAATGTGGCCCTTCCTGTAGTGTTAGATAACAAATCTAAGGTAAATACAACTTGTCCTCTCCCTATCAACCCTTAGTAAGGTAAAGGCTGTGTGCTTGTGTGAATCCATTTCCTGAAACTAGCTCAATATGAGCAGAAAAGGCTTGGAAATCAAGGTTGTCTGGTCCACAAAAACAGCTTAAAAACCACCCTCCAACTGGGGTCACCCTCCTTACTGGAGTCTCATTGCCAATTTGCTCATTAGTTTCTCTTTCTATAACAAGCTCCAATAAAGCTGCATCTCTTATTGGAAACACTCATGTCCCCTGCATCCTCAAATCTACTATCTAAATCCAAGATGCTTGGGGACATCATTAATTCAGACATTTGACTGAACAGAGCCCTTTATCCCTTTTTCCCCCAAGTAGCAAGTTATGCTAAAGGCAGGGTAGGAAAACTCAATAACTCATAGAAAAGTCATTCATTTTACTTTCAAATTTCAATCACCAGGGTGAAGGGTCAGAAAAGGCCATGACAGAAATTCTTGCAGAAGAAAATCCCCCTGTTGCCCTGCAGCCAGTCATCTTCCTGCTGCATAAATCACTGCATTCTGTGGAATGTCAGTGCCAGCTGTAATCAGACTGCCAAAGAGAAGGGCTTTCTTCAGGGCTTCTGACTGAGACAGTTGTATTTATTTGGGCTTGGACTGACAGCTGAACGGCCCTTTCAAAATAGCAAGATTCATGAAAGAGTTGTTCCTATGCATGAACTTGGCACTGGCCTGGTCCCACTGTGGCAATGTGGAATCCACATTGCTGTGCATGATCTCTGCCTGCAGCACACTCAGACCCCTTGCTTCCCTTTAAGGTCACTTGAGGCGGCTGTCCGTGTCCTCTTGCTTCACTCCTTTTGGTAGAATACCACAACATTTAAAAGACAAGGAGGATCCAGACTCTTGACTCTAATCTATAGCAAAAGAACAAAGTAGGAAGTCCAGAAAAGTGGATTTTTCTCAACCAGATATTCTTGGATTTCTTGAAGCCTTTCCATTCTTTTCTGCTCTCTGCAGAGTCGGGAATGAGATTTATAGACAGGCTGGAGGCTGGCCTCAGACCTGTAGGGAAGGATATACATTTGGCTTTGACCATCCTGTCCTGCGTTTTGCCTCTCTCCCAGAGGGCACCAATTCCTTCTTCCCACCTGTTTTCTCAGCTCACTCACACATGCTCATATTCCCCTCCCCCAGTGCTCCAAGACTTGATGTCTTCCTGTTATGGCCAGGCTGTCTCCCACCTTGGTTGGAATGAATGCTAAAATAGTGTTCTACTTTATTCAGGAAGGCTGGGGGGAGGAGAGTGCAGCTCGTGGGTTTAAGAGTTCCTGCTAATCTCTGCTTGCTGGACACCCAGAGCCCAGTGAAGGTCGTCACCCTGTTGGGATCAATTCTGTCTACAGGAGTCTCAAACTGAATTTTTCCATGTGATTCTTGCAGGATGAGACAATGTGTGCCCACATTTCCACAAAGAAAGAAGTTAAAGCACAAGGTGGGACCTCATGTTGCCAAAGATTCTCTAATACTATGTGCATTGGACTCCCTGGGGATCCCACAGCTGAGTAAGAAGGAAGGAATCTCACTCTCATGGTGCATCTACTTATGGAGGAATGAGGTTTCTTTTATCTGCTTTTCAACCATGTTTCATATTTCCATGAAGCATCAGACCTTTGGCACCAGCAGGCATCCGTTTCTTGCCTACGTTGTAGGACCTGAGTGCTGCAAGGCAAGGACTTCCCTCTGGCTCAAAGCAACCACCCGCACATCCCTGAGAGAGCCTTTATTTCAGGTCAGTGATTCTCAAATTTAACCATACACCAGATTCACTTGGAGGGCTTGTTCAAACACAGACTACTGGTACTAACCTGTGGAGGTACTGATTTAGTAGGTCTAAGGTAGAGCCCAAGAATATGCATTTCTCATAAGTTTCCCAGTGGTGCTGATGCTGCTTTTGCTGATACTACACTTTGAAAACCACGATTTTATCTAAACTGAATTGTGTTAGTGTAGCGGAAGTTAGTGATTAACCATCAGCGAGGTCCCAGGAAAGGGTAGCCTTGAACAGGTGAAAAAGTCAGATGTTGGCCTTGGGTGTGACACTGTCTTTCTCTAACCTCAACATCAGCATAGACATTTCTTCTGCTCCTCATAAAAGGCAGCAAAACACATGGAGCCAACTTACTTGTTCCTGACTCCCTCCCTCTTCCCATTCTTCCTTTCCTTTCCTTTTTTCTCTCCTTTTCTTTCTTCCTTTTGAAGGTCACTTTATCTGAGATACCTTGTATAAGAGGTATCTCAAAATTAGATTTACAAGTAAACCAGAATCCCATTTGGCAACAGATTTCAACTAAGGTTGGAAATGGAGGAGAGTCCTGTGGTATGGAGGAGAGTCTTATGAAGAGTGAAGTGAGAAATTCAAGGACAGAAAGATTAAATCCTTCTCCAGCTTCAAACTCCTCTCTTGCAAATTATTTTTTTCACTAAGAGACACAATAAGGCAAGTCAAACACAAAAATATTGCTTTTGCACCATATGTATTTCACTTAATCTTTACAACCATATGAAGTAGTATGGTTACTTAGCCTTTTTTCAGAAGAGGAAATCAAGGTTTCGAAAAGCTAATAACATGACCACAATCATACAGTGACTCTGCTCCTGAGGAAAGATCTTAGTCCCAGGTCTGGGATGACTTCTTTCACAAGAGCCACCGTAATGAACGTGACAATAAAGGTGTTGTGGGTGGGGGGTCAAGGGGGATGATAATTCACAGAGGAACTATTTTGACAAGTAGCTAGGGACTGGAGAATGGAAAGACTTGTGCAGACTGGCTAACAAACTTAGAGGATTAGAATATGCATGAGGAATAAAAAGTAAGAAAATAGAAGGAATAAATGAAAACTTTCAATTGCTAGGGAAGAGGTCAAGAAAGAATCAGTCAGTTACACAAATAACCGGTCCAGTACTCTTTCCTTATCTCTGTTACTATCCATAGTGGCCACCTGGGCAAAGCCCCAGGTCCTCGATTGCTCTTTAGTACCTGTAGGGACCCCACATACAATTGCTGGGTGTGAACGGAGAAACCCTCCAGACAAGCCACTCTCTGCTTCAGTGGCTCTTGCCCTCATCCTGGCTTTCTGCCTCCTGGGATTACCTTGGTGTTTACTGCTATTATCTTTTTGGACCTGGCTCTGCTTCTGGATTTTATTCCAACTTCATTTCCCAGCTGACTGATGAAAATCTCTACCGGGAGTACCACCTATCCTCAAACTCAGCACTTCCCAGCTAAACAGCTTCCTCCCTAAACAACTCCTCCTGACTCCCCAATTTCTCCTGTCAACCAGACTTGAAAACAACAATCATATTTGGGCCTCATTTTCTCTTTCACAGAATTCAGCCAATAACCAAGTTGATACAAACTTCTAAAATGTCTCCTTAATCCGTTGCCTTTCAAATATCAAGGCTACAATTCTAGTTCAGACCCTTATTTTCTTTTCTTTCTTTCTTTTTCTTTTCTTTTTTTTTTTTTTTGAGACAGAATCTCACTCTGTCACCCAGGCTGGATTGCAGTGGTGTGTGATCATGGCTCACTGCAGCCTCAACTTCGTGAACTCCAGTGATCTTCTCACCTCAGTCTCCAGAGTAGCTGGGACTACAGGCTTACACTACCATGCCTAGCTAATTTTTGTACTTTTGGTGGAGATGGGGTTTTGCTATGTTGCCCAGGCTGGTCTTGAACTCTTGAGCTTAAGCGATCCGACTGCCTCAGCCTACCAAAGTGCTAGAATTACAGGCGTGAGCCACCGCACCAGGCCAAGACCCTCATTTTCTCTTTAAAACATTGTTACCGAATCATCTTTTCTCTTGCAGGCACTTTCAATCCCTCTCAACTCTTATCTGTTCTCCACCTTAGGACCAGATCATTATGGAACTACTCTAATCATGCTGCTTCTTTGCCTAAAATTTTTCAGTGGCTCAAGTGCATTTTCTTCAGATTGGTTTCAGAGCCTGGTGGGGACACCTGGTGTTTTTTCGGCAGTTATTTATTTGGTAGGGCTTTAAGTTTCTTGACAGGTACCCATTCCTTCATCCGAGTTTGGCTGGCAGTGATCCTTCTTCTTGGCTCTAGGAGTGAACACATGAGGAATCCTCCTAGACCCAGTAATTGGGTCAGGGATAGGCATAAATTGTTAAGTCAGATAAATGAATCTCTATTCTGAGACTTTTGTCTGAGCAGTTGAGAAAGTGCAGCTCATTTTCTGTTGAGGCTGCTAGAAATCACTGTGATAAAAGACAAAATTTGCCAGGAATTACCAACTATAATACGAAGTCAACAGAAAAAGAAAAGAGGTGAATTTTATTGAGCAAAGTGAGACTCCCTGGATCCAGCTATGAGTGAAGCCAGAGCACCTTCTTGACTTTGTGTTTTTTGTTTTTGTTTATAGACAGGATCCTCGCTATACTGCCCAGGCGAGTCTTGAACTCCTGAGCTCAAAGGATCCTCCTGTCTCAGCCTCTTCAGTAGCTGCGATTACAGTCGCGTGTTACCACACTCAGCATTCTTGACTTTCCAGTTAAATAGGCCAATACCTGCCTTTCTGAGCTTAGTTCTATTTTAGTTATGTTGCAGTCACCTTTAGCCTAAAGAATCCTCTAACTTTCTTCTCTTTTTAAACAACTCTTTCAACCCCTCTGTCATTTGCTAAACCATTCACTCTTGTCTCAAAGCATAATTATTTTATATATCCGTGCTTTGTTTGTGCTGTTCTTTCTATCTGGGACACATCTGGGAGATGAAGGCATCTCCATCAGCCCAATCTTCTAAGATCTATTTCGGATGTTATTCTCACATACAATGTCTTTTCTGCCTTTCAGCCACATAAAGTCTTATCCCTATTTGAATTCCCTCTGTACCCTGCTGAGTCTTCTTTGCCATTAAATATTTAACATCTTTCACCAGTGGTCCATATTAGATGCTCAATAAACTAGTGTGAATTGAATCAGAGAAAAGGAAAATGAAGCTAATCCTTGTCGGATTGAGTTGACTTAAGGTTCTGAGGAAAATAACAGGAAATAGCTGATTATCCTTTCTATAGCATACCTAGCTTTTGTTTCTTCCGGTAGACAGGTAGACATTTTCACTGCTACTTCTTTAATCACATACGATGCTGTAAACTATAATTTTGCAGAAAAGCACTTTCATTTGAACCCGTGGAACATAGCAGTAAGTCTGGTTATAGGAAGATATTTTATTTACTTTAATATTGGTTGCTTCTCTTTGTACATAAACTTGGTTGTTTTTGTTGCTTTTATTGCTGTTTTGGTGTTTGTTTTTTCCAAAGTCAATTTTGTAGATTTGTTTTACTAGTAATTTCAGTATTTCTGAGGCTGCTATATATTGCTTTCTTCTTTGGAATATTGCAAAATTCTTTGAGTCTTGTTCAAGTTTTAATGTGACATTATTTGAAAGGAATGTTTAGTTGTATTCGGTGTTTATGTAACACCTGCCGGTTTATTCTCTGAGTAATTTACAGTTCCTCTAGGGAATAGGAAAGTAACCCCAAGGTAATCTGGCAGAAGAGAGGTTCTTCTATAAATGCCAACCTGAGTGGTTAAACATGAAATATTCAATCAAACATCTTGAGCTCTTGTCTATGTGATGCCAAAGACACACTTTTTACCCCTAAGTTAAAACAGTTACTTTGATGTCACATAAACACAACTGATGGAATCAACATTGAATTTAAAAGGCATCCTAGGACTGAGATCCAGACCTTTTCCCCTTACTGCCACAGGCTGCGTACACTTGAAGGGCTGCTTTATAGTGCAGCAGAAAAAAAATCTAGGAGTTCATGTTTGTCTTAGTAAGTGGCTTAGAAAAGGAACTCTAGATTATGCTTTTTCCCATATTCAGCTCATATACCACTGAGTTTTGTTTTTGTTTTTTTTTTTAACCAGAACTGAAGGGTGGGGGAACTTGTAGGTTTCGATTTTGTATGTACGTGTATGTGAGTTTCTGAATCAAGGTATTTCTGTTTCCACCTGCTTTTTTAGCTGGCTTTATAAGTAATACTTACACTGTTTCTACCTGATTTTTCAAGTAATACATATTCACTTACAAAAAGAAACAAACAAAACAAAAAAAAAAACAGACTACAAGCCAGGCATGTTGGCTCATGCCTGTAATCCCAGCACTTTGGGAGGCCAAGGCAGAAGGATTGCTTGAAGCTAGGAGTTTGAGACCAGCCCGGGTAACAAAGGAAGGCCCCACCCCCAACCTGTCTCTACAAAAATAATAATAATAATAATTAATTAATTAAAAATATTCACCTTGTAGCATGTATCAGTACTTCATTTCTTTTAAAAAGGACTACGATAAAATATTATTTTAGAGCCACTTTATTGATAAAATTAAAAGATTTGGCATTCCAAGTATTGGAGAGGATATAAATCAACAGCATCTTTTATATGTCAAGAGTTTAATTGGTTCAACTACACTGAAAAATAACTTGGTATTATCTTGAAGAGTTGAGAATTCATAAACCCTATGGCACAACAATTGTACCCCTTAGAATATGCCCAAAGGAACACGTACCAGGAGTTATGTACAAGAATGTTTACAGCAACCTTGTAACAGCAATAAGTAAACCAACCAACCAACAAGAACTGGAAACAATCGAAATGCCCAGCAACTAGGAAATGTATAAATTAACCATTGAATAATTAAGTATCAGTGAAAATGAATGAATTATAACTACATGCAACAGGCTGTATGAATCCAAGTAACATCCTGCTGAATAAGAAAAGCAAGCCTCAGAAGACTACATACAACATGATGTCCTTTAGTAAAGTTCAAAAGCAATGAACACTAAACAGGATTTCGTTTAAGCATACACACATATAATAAAAAAGAAAACTAAGAGAATGATAAACCCCAGTTTAGGAAAATCATTATTTATGGCAGGAAAGCAAAAGCATGCAATAGGGAAGAGTATACGAGAGGGTTAAATCATTGTTATTGTTCTAATTATTGGATTGTGTGGTAATTTGTGGGTGTTTGTCATGTTACCAAGAAATAAAATGAGACCATGCTATGAATGGGCCAATGATGGTAGCATGCCATTAACCAAGAATGAAGATAAATCCAATTCTGTGTACCTGAAGTCCAGAGTTTAAAAATAAAGGACAATAAATGCATACAAGAAAAATAAGAAAAACCCATATTACCTGAAAGTATGTTTTTCAGTTTTAGGTAAACAAGAACCAGCTTCCTTATCTCTTCTTGGACTGCCATTCTTAGTAGGACTTCCATTCTCAGGAAGGCTAAAGCCAAAAGAGCATGCTGACCAAGGCTATCCTCTTTTAAAAGGATCCCCAAAGTCCCATTTAGCTTCTATGAGGCTTTTTAAAATCTCTGCCTTCATTAATCCTGTTGGTTCCCACCAACTTCTCTCTACTTCCCTCTTTCACATTGCTTCTGTTTATTATCTCTCATCACTTCTGACTATTCATGACCTCAGTATCTTACCATCTCTCTTTGTTATTTGGCTTTGTTCCCAAAACAAATGATTCATTCCAATGCCTTAAATTCAGAACTCCTTGGGAGAGATCTATCTGGGCAAAGCTCACATATCAACACCTAAAATGTCTCTAACCAGTAGATTGATTGCCTGCCCTGATTCATTCACTTGGGACCACAGGTAACAGCAAGGCAACTTTTGGGAAAATCTCTTTTGAGAAGGGCTGTGGGCATGGTGGACATTCCCAAGCGTGGCCCATCCAGGACAGGCCAGCTCACAATGTACAGCAACACAGGCAGGAAGAGAATAAAGTGATTAGGAAGAGGGAGGATTTCTATCTCCTTATGGTTTCAGGGAACATTAGCAACTCATTTTAAACAAATGTGTAAAGGATTCTTGGAGGACGTTTTTTTGTGTTTTGTTTTTTAAAGGAAAAGGAAGGAGTTTCACATTGACTTGGGAAAGGCTTAAACAAAGAAATGAGGAGAAAGGAATGAGCCTGCAATGAACAGTAGTGGGTTGAAATATTAGGATGTCTGACATGGTAAGAGAAGAGAGAGACAGTCTGGTATAACTGGTAGAGAGAGATTGGCGACAATATTGATCAATCCATTCATTCAACAAACATTTATTTTTGAATAGATACATGTATATGAATTAAAATATGTTAACCACTGAGAATAGTGCCAGGTTTTCTTCCAGGTCTTGGTATATACCAGTAAATAAAACCACAAAAATCTCTGCCCTGTGGAATTTATATTCTATTATTATTTAAGTGAGGTGCTTAAATAACTTGACTCACTTTATCTTCATGAGAGTACTCTGAAGTAGAGTCATCTATGTGAGCTTGAGTGATCTACTCTCTGCCAGGCTCCACTCCAAAAATTTTACACACTTTACTTCAGATACTCCTTACAACAACCCTATGAGTCAAGGTAATGTTATCACCCTCATTTTATAGGTGGGAAAACTGAAGCATGTGGATAGGTTAAATCACACAAGCAATAGGTGATAGAGCTGGGATTTAACTACTGGATCTAGCTTCAGAATCTGTGATTCCTGTTATTTTGTGATGCTGCTTTTCTGCTGTGCTGTAATATAATTCAAGACACAGAGGTAGGTATTAAAACTCAGGTCTGACTCCACACAGTAGGTATTCTGGCTACAGTCATACACCATACAATTGAGATTTTGAACTTCATCCACAGAACCATCAGAAGTTGTTAAGGAGCTTCGTGAAGGAGGTACAATGGCCCAAACAGGGAGAAGTAGAAAAAGAGAAAGAATGAAGGTGGTAGATTCAAGTAGGAAGCTGCAGACATCTAGGTGAGGGTGAAGAGTGTACAGATCAATGGCTAACATGGGAATAAAGAGGTCAGAATGAATTGAGTCAATATTAGTTGCCAGTCTGCAGGAAAGTATCATCAACATTTGGGAAATGGCCTGATTTCAGATATTCTAAAAGAAGTAGAATGGGCCGGGTGCGGTGGCTCACACCTGTAATCCCAGCACTTTGGGAAGCTAAGGCGGGTAGATCATGAGGTCAGGAGTTTGAGAGCAGCCTGACCAACATGACCTCGTTCCTACTAAAAATACAAAAATTAGCTGGGCATGGTGGCAGACGCTTGTAATCCCAGCTACTCAGGAGGCTGAGGCAGGAGAATTGCTTGAACCCGGGAGGCAGAGGTTGCAGTGAACCGAGATCCTGCCACTGCACTCCAGCCTGGGCAACAGAGCAAGACTCTGTGTAAAAAAAAAAAAAAAAAAAAAAAGTAGAATGAGATAAGCACAAGCTTTAACAATATTATATAAATACTGTATTATGAACTTTATGGACATGGCAAACAACACTTAAAAGAGGAGATTATATGAAATAAAAAGTGAATTTATCCTTTCTCTTTCTCCCTCAATACTAGTTTTTTAAAAAATACAACTGATGATTATGATATAATTCTAAATAATTAATTTCTGCATACATCAATTTAACAGTATCTGTTGATGCCTAATAATATTAAATGAGCAAATTAGTGCTCCCACACTATTTCTGCAGTTCTGCTTTCTTCCCAAATTCTTAGTTTTATCCTGGTTTTTACACTGTTGTTGACATTTACATTCTAACTATAGTTGTCTTTCATGCTTTACATAAAGGACAATTTTTTATTCAAAAATTAGAAGCCAAAACACAAAATGATAAATATTCTGATAATATTAATATTATTCCCTGTATAACTGAATAATGTGACTGGAGCCACGGGAAAGAAATGTAGTTTATGTTACAGACTTGTGCTATTCAGAAAATACATTTTCAGATACAAGGCAGAAGTGGATTTTCTTTTCTTATACTCTGTACCAATTATTCAAGATAATAGTATGTCTAAGTTTACTTCACATTCATACTGTCATTCTCTGGTACAGTTTTCTGTTTTTCCTGACATTTTTAGTTGCCTTCCATCATTCTGGTTCAATGAAGAAATATGACTTTTTCTATCACACCATTAAGCTTTCTGACTTCTTGGTTATTCCTCTTAAAATAGGAGTCTGCTCACATCCAGTTCTGATTTTGTATGATTGCTTTCTAGGATTGCTGCTCAGCTATCTTTCTGATATTACTTTCCTCTTGCATTCTTAGCTTAGTCTGTTCTATTGGATTCCATGTTGCCCTCTTCAATGAATTCTTACATTTGTTTTTCTGCAGTATATCCTCAAATATTTTTGAAAACGTAAATGGAAGTAAATCTTTTCAGTCTTCCAGTGCCTAGAAAAGTTTTTATTTTGCTTATACCTTCTTCTTTTAATAAATATTCTAGATGAGCCTAGGTTAAAAATAATTATCCTTCAGAATCTAAAGGTATAGTTTCATTGTCTTTTTGTAACCAGTATTGCAATTGAGGAGTCTGATGCCAATCAACTTTGAATTCCTTTGTAAAGGACCATTTTTTCCTCTCTAAACTTTTAGAATATTTTTGAAAAATCATGCGGATGTGACTAAATATGTTTTTCTTTATTAGTCATACTTACAGGTTGTTATGAGAGTGAATGAGACGATCCAAGGAATACACTTAGTGGATGGTGTCAACAATGTTATTCATGCTAGCTGTAGTCATCCTGCTCAGTGGTGAACAAGCCTTTCAATCCCAAGACTTGTGTCTTTCATTAAGGAAAATGTTATTCAGCTATTTCCTCAATAATTTCCCCCATGGCATGTTTTCCTCATTATGCATGCCTTATTAGACAGATTTGAGAGTGCTCAGCTGTATATTCTGTATCTCTGAACTTTTAAAAAAATTTTCATATTTCCATGCTTTTATATCTTTGTCCTACTTCTGAAATATTTCTTTTACTTTATCTTTGCTATTTTATTATGTATTTTATGTTGGCAATCATGTTTTGGATTTTTTCTTTTATTATTCCTTTTTATAGCAGCTCTTCCTGTTTTATAGAAGCTATATCTCACTGGATTGATACTAATTAGAATTCTCAAAAAATTCCTTCTTCCTCTACCCACCCACCCCTGCTTTTCCCTTCAATTGTTGATGTCCTCAGCTGTTTATTCCTCTGGGTAACTTTGTATTCTATTTGTTTCTCTCATGCCATGAATGAGCCTTGGTTTTCTAGTCAGCTTTGTGAATTAAGGACGAGGTTGGTTAATAATGATGGCTGATACAGGTTTCTCTGCTGCTGTATGGGTTTTTCCCTCACTCCAGGATTGCACTGTGATTTCTAGGTGTGTGGCTCGCACTGCCCCCCAGATGTGGGGACAGGGCACAGGTAGGATTACTCCCAGCCACACTCCTTTTGGTACCAAAATTTTCAGTGCTTTACTCTGGAGCCATTTTTTCTTTACAGACCAGCCCTACAGTTTGTCCCAATGACAAAAATAATGGCAACCACTTCCAGTTTCAGCAGGGAGCAGAATTGAGGGACAGACCAGCAGAACTGTTCTGGATACTTCTCCAGGTTCCATCCTGATTGCTACTCCTGTTCTTGCTTGTCTCTCCTTCTGACTTTTAGCTGGGAGCCTTTCCACACTGGGAAGAGAAGCTCCCACCTGTGCTTCATCCCTCTTGTGCACATTCTTGGCTACTGTTCTTTTAGTTTTAACTTCTCCATCAGTATAATCTACAATTCCATCTTCTAAAAGTCTATCAAAAATCTCTGGTCTGCTGATAGCTGCTCTTTTCTGCTTTCAGTATTATTATGGACTTATCCCCCTTCAGCTATTTTTACTGTCATTTCTGTGGGACATGGGGGAAGATAAATAAATACAGGTTTTCAATCAATTTCCTGAACCAGAACTACAGCTTCTACATTTTGATGGGCTTTCGTTCACTCTAACTTGCATCCTTGAAAGCTATATATCTTCACAAAATAAACCTCCTGTTCTGGTGTCATAGCAGCATCACAGTGAGCCACAAATTTTAGAAGAGGTGAATTTTGGGAAAGGCAAAGTTCAGCCCTTAAACAGGAAACTGGGCCAGTGAACTAATTTGTGGCCTCACTATCTGGGGAAGGACTCATCCCCTAGAAACTTAGCTAAATGACTGACCATCAGTGGATGTTTTCTGATATGCTTTGTGCCTGGGAAGAAATGAAGAGCCCTCTAATTCCTAGAGGGCTGAATAATCTTTTTAGGATTGGTTAAAGTTGGGAAGAAAAATCTAGAAGCTCAGCTCAGACAGACCCGCAAATAGCATTTGTTGACTACCTTATTGTTGTCTCTCTCTTTTTTTTTTTTTGACTCAGCAGGTAGTATTTATGGCATCATAACACAACCATGGAACAAGAAACAGAGTGCCTGTTATGCAATGGACTTAGTATGCAGTAAAATATTTTATTTTCTGGTGAGGATTGTAAGCTCCAGTGCTTGTTTCTCAACACTGGCAGCACATTAAAAATCATCTGATGGACTTTGAAGTCCTCGCACCCAGCTCAATAACATCAGACGTTCTAGGGATGGGACAAAGCCATCAGTATCTCTTGAAGCTCTCTGCAGTTGAGAACCATATCCCCAGAGCAAGGGAAGGGAAATAATGTCTGGTATGCAAAGAAGGGAATGGGATGTTTTTGGCACAAAAGAAGGAGGAAGACTTTAGAGTGAGAACACGGGCAAAAGTCTGGCGCTGGAACACAGGCTGAGAGGATTCAGTAAGAACACAAGCTGGACAACAGTAGAATGCTCTTGTTTGAGAAAGGTACAAGCACATTTGGAAAGACAAATTTGAAAGAGGTATTTAAAAGTCAGTCTGCACACTATTAGAATGGCAAAAATCCAAAACACTGGTAACACCAAATGCTGGTATGGATGTGGAGCAAGAGGGTGTCTCATTCACTGCTAGTGGGAATGCACAATGGAACAGCTACTTCAGAAGACAGTTCAGCAGTTCCCCATAAATCTAAATTCTTACCATACAATTCAGCAATCTCGCTCCTTGGGATTTGCCCAAATGAATTGAAAAAACTTGCATATGGAGGTGTATTAGTCCATTCTTACATTGCTATAAAGAAATACCTGAGACTGGGTCATTTATAAATTGGCTCATGGCTCTGCAGGTTATACAGAAAGCATGGCAACATTTGTTTTTGAGGAGGCCTCTGGGAGCTTTTACTCCGTGGTGGAAGACAAAGCAGGAGCAGGCACCTTACGTGGCAGGAGCAGGCACCTTATGTGGCAACAGCAGGACTGGGAGAGAGAAGGGAGGTGCTTCACACTTTTAAACAACCAGATCTCATGAAAACTCACTCACTATTACAAGAACAGCACCAGGAAGGATGATGTTAAACCATTCATGAGAAACTGCCTCCATGATCCAACCACTGCCCAGCAGGTCTCACCTCCAACACTGGGGATTACAATTTGACATGAGATTTGAAGGATAGGGGACACAGATCCAAACCATATCATTCTGCCTATGGCCTCTCCCAAATCTCATGTCCTTTTCACATTGCAAAATCCAATCATGCCTTTCCAACAGTCCCCCAAAGTCTTAACTCATTCCAGCATCAACTCAAAAGTCCAAAATCCAAAGTCTCATCTGAGACAAGGAGAGTCCTTTCTGCCTATGAGCCTGTAAGATCAAAAAACAAGTTAATTACTTCCAAGATACAATGGGGGTTTAGGCATTGTATAAATACTCCCATTCCAAAAGGGAGAAATCAGCCAAAAGAAAAACACTACAGGCCCCATGCAAATCTGAAACTTAGCAAGGCAATCATTAAATCTTAAAGCTCCAAAATAATCTCCTTTGACTTCATGTCTCATATCCAGTGCACACTGGGGCTCCAAAGGCCTAGGGCAGCTCTGCCCTCATGGCTTTGCAGGGTTCAGCCCCTAGGGCTTCTCTTAAGGGCTGGTGCTGAGTGCTTGCGGCTTTTCCAGGTGCACAGTGCAAGCTTTCAGTGGATCTTCCATTCTGCAGTCTGAAGGACAGTGGCTCTCTTCTCACAGCTCCACCAGGTCCCCAGTGGGGACCCAGTGTGGGGGCTCCAAAGTTTTCCTCTGCACTACCCTAGTAGAGATTCTCCATGAGGGCTCTGCCTCTGCAGTAGGCTTCTGCTTGGACATCCAGGCTTTTCCACATATCCTCTGAAATCTAGGCAGATGCTCCCAAGCCTCAACTCTTGCGCTCTGTGCCCCTGCAGGCTCAACATCATGTGTAAACCACTAAGGCTTATAGCTTGCACCCTCTGAAGCAGTGACCTGAGCTGTACCTGAGCCCCTTTTAGCCATGGCTAAAGCTGAAATCACTGGGATGCAAGGAGCAGTGTCCTGAGGCTGCTCAGGGAAGCAGGGCCCTGGGCCTGGCCCACAAAACCATTCTTCCCTCCTAGGCTTCTGGGCCTGTGATAGGAGGGGCTGCCACAAAATCTCTGAAATGCCTTCAGGGTCTTTTCCCCATTATCTTGGCTATCAGAACTTGCCTTCCTTTTGGTTATGCAAACCTCTGCAGTCTGCATGAATTCCTCCCCAAAAGTAGGCTTCTCTTTTCTACCACAGGGCCAGGCTGCAAATTTTCCAAACTTTTATGCTCTGCTTCCCTTTTAAATATAAGTTCCAGTTTTAGATAATTTCTTTACTCATAGATATGAGCTATGCTGTTAGAAGCAGCCATGCTGACTCTTGAATGCTTTGCTGCTTAGAAATTTCTTCTTCCAAATATTTTAAATCATCATTCTCAAGCACAAAGTTCCACAGATTCCTAGAACAGGGTACAATCCAACCAAGCTTGCTAAAGCATAGCAAAAGTAACCTTTATTCCAGTTCCAAATAAGATTCTCATTTCCATCTGAAACCTCCTCAGCCTGGACATCATTATCCATATCACTGTCAGTATTTTTGTCATAATCATTCAACAAGTTTCGAGGACATTCCAAACTTTCACTCATCTTCCTGTCTTCCTTTCACCCCTCCAAACTCTTCCAACTGTTGCCCATTTAGTACCAATTTCCTGTATTAGTCCATTCTCACATTGCTATGAAGAAATACGTCAGACTGGGTAATTTATAAAGAAAATAAGTTTAATTGGCCCATAGTTACACAGGCTGTACAAGGAGGCGCAGCAGTAACTGCTTCTGGGGAGGCCTCAGGGAGCTTTTACTTATGGTGGGGGGCAAAGTGGGAGCAGGCATCTTACATGGCAAAAGCAGGACCAAGAGAGAGATGGGAGGTGCTTCACACTGTTAAACAACCGGATCTCATGAGAACTCATTCACTATCACAAGAACAGCACCAAGGGGGGATGGTATTAAATGACTCATGATAAACTGCCCCCATGATCCAATCACCTCCCACCAGACCCCACCTCCAATATTGGGGATTACAATTCAGCATGAGATTTGGGTGGGGGACATATCAGGATGTTATTGCAGCTTTGTTCATTTCTGCTAAAATTTGGAAGCAACCAAGATTCCCTTCATTAGGTGAGTAAATAAACTGTGGTATATCTATACATGAATTAAGATTCAGTGATAAAAAGAGAAATGAACTACCAAGCTAGAAAAAAAAAAAAAAACATGGAGGAACCAAATGCATGTTACTAAGTCTAAAAAGCCAATTTGAAAAGGCTACATACTGTATGATTCCAACTATATAACATTGTGGAAAAGGCAAAACTAGGGAGACAGTAAAAACATCAATGGTTGTGGGAGGGAGAAGAATAGATATAGCACAGAAGATTTTTAGGCAATGAAATTATTCTGTATGATAATCATGAACACATGTCATTATACATTTGTCAAAACCCACAGAACGCACATCAAGAACAAACTCTATGCAAACTATGGATTTGGGATGACAATGATGTGTAAATCTATGTTCATTGATTGCAATAAATGTACCACTCTAGTACAAGATGATGACAGTGAGGGAGGCTCTATGTGTGGGAGGGGAGGGGGTATACAGGAACTCTCTATACTTTCTGTTCAATTTTGCTGTGATCCTAAAACTATCCTAAAAAGTAAAGTTTATCTAAACAAATTTTAAAAAACAAGTCAGGATAAGGAGTTGAAAGTTTAGACTGGAGGTAGTAGATTGCTCTTATCATTTCTTGAACAGGGAATAACATGTACCCATGTTTGAGGAATGTCTGAAGAATGACACCCTCCACAATGTACAGAGTGGATCACAACATCAGGAGACTGTGGCAACAACACAGAGGCAAGGTGATGAGAGAGGGAATGAAGGTTTGGTGATGACCTGAGATTTGGCAATTATGAAGGAAGACTTGATGATTGACAACTCCTCATTGCAAGCCCTTTGGTTTTCTTTTAATTATTCCAATAAATGAAAGTAGTAGTGAATTCATCTAAAAGGAAAGTCAGAAGTATGAATTAGGAGTTGAAATGTGCATTCGGTTCTGAAAAATCTGTCCTTCAGAACAAGGCTGGAAGGCTGTGCATGGGAGGCACTTGAGTACATAAAAATGCTGCTATGTGAATTATTTTAAAAATCTAATTTGCAAAGGCCACTGGCATTGCTTGGGTGCATTTGTAAATCAGGCACTCGCTTAAGTCATCTTCAACAGCTAAAGCTATAATTTCCATGCAAAGGCTCAAAATATTAAAACATTAATTGAAAAAGAGTACTTTGAAAATCCTGTTTGCAGAGTTCATTCAGCTGGGCAGGATAGGGTCAGGCCAGTTTTTCATCTGCAGAATAGGCTAAGCCTTTTTGCATGATTGCCCTGGAAAACAAATCCTTCATATGGCAAATGAATGACTCCTTGGTCTGTTTGCTTTATTAAAGGCTATCGTGGGCCTCTTTATTTATTATGCTCTCAGTTTCTGCTAAACTCACAAACTTGAATATAAAACGTCCTGAATTATTTAATCTGATAGCTATTGTTTATCCCCCCTCTTATGAAGCCAGGGCTGGCAGACTCAGCTTTTATTACAATGGCTGTAAAGTGTCTGTGGCATCTGTGACAAGGATCATTCTGGCAGGGCAGGGGTCTGCTGCTCTGTGCTCTTCTGCTGCGGGCTGGCAACTTGGGGTAGTGGGCACAGATGCTCCCCAAGCTCTCCCTCCTACCCCCAAACTGCTCCTGCTAAGCCTTAGATCACCTTTATAGAACAGAGGGTAACTCAATGTCAGCATCTCACACAAGCTAATCTTTCCTCTGAGGCAGCTGACAAAAGCTGCTGAGAACAGGAGAGTGATTCTGGGTTCCCTCTCTGAAGGTCTTTGCTGATTTCAAGGTCAGGTAGGTAATGCACATGGTATTTTAATTAGAGCAGATGCCATAGAGTCTGGAATGAAATAGAAAACAGGGAAGAAGAGAATTCACATGCCTCATCTGGTCCTGATACTTTCCCTACATTATCACATTTTATCCCTCTCCCATCTTATGAGATAAGAAACATTATTTTCCCTCTCCTTATAGGTGAAAAAAAATGAAAGCATAGGAATATGAAAGAATCTGCAGGCAGGCATTCTGATAAGCAGTGATCAGTAAGTGCAGAACTTGGGGGGCTAAGCCAGGCCTGCCTAACGTCAGAGCCCAGGGCTTTTCCCACCACTGATTCTTGCCTTGGAGTTTTACAGGCCCACTTGGGCCCCCAGTGCCTGTGCCTCCCCTACCTGTACCTCCATTACTACATTACTTCCAAGTCCTTGCCTGAATGGCAGAACCCAAGGGCTCACCCATAAAGTTACTTCTCTGTCTCTCTCACAGACTGCAGGTCAGTTGGGAAATTTTCATTCTTATCACACACATCAATTTTTGTCAGTGGTAGGATTAATTTAGCCCATTAAGTACTTTCCCATTAGGCTTGTGGCTTAACTGAGGTGTCAAAATTTGATGTCTACTATTTTATGAATTACACTGATATGCTACTTCTTTGATTCCTTTTCATAGTCTGTGTTATGACCATCTGGACACCTCCTTCTCTTGGAGTTTTTGGGAGAGCAGCCAAAGCAAGTACAGAATACTGAACAGATCAATATAGTTAAGCACATTACCATAATCCACAGACATTAAAACGTCAATACCTCATTCCTCTGACAAAGCTTATATTAAACAGAAGGCTCCATGGCACAAGAGATAGATTCACTAGGCTTTCACCTCTGGGAATGAGTTTCAACAAGTTTAGGTCACTTACAAAGATGAGTTTCATGATCTTAACTTTGCCAAACTTTGTTTATTAGTATTTGGGCTCCAATTATAATCCAATCAAGCCAACAGCTTTTCCTTACGAAAGGGACATTCCCCACATGCATCCCATCAAATGCATAATGTCAACATGAGAATTTATTTGAGCTGTGGGTGACCAGTCTCCTGTTCTACTAAAAATACCTGCAAACAATTAGACTGAGAAGCTTTGCATATAATCACATCAGTATGTTAATCCAAGACATGACGAATCATCATTTTTTTTTTTTTTTTTTTTTTTAGAGACAGGGTCTTGTTCTGTTGCTCAGACTGGAGTCCAGTGGCACAATCATAGCTCACTGCAGTCTCTAACTCCCAGGCTCAAGCAATCCTCCTGGTTCAGCCTCCCAAATAGCTGGGACTACAGGCACAAGACACCATACCTGGCTAATTGTTAATAATTTTTTTAGAGACGGAGTCTCACTATGTTGCCTTGATCTTGAACTCCTGGCCTCAAGCCATCCTCCTGCCTCAGCCTCCCAAAGCACTGAGATTACAGCCATCACACCTGGTCTCTTAAAGAATTTTAAAACTCGGC
The DNA here is from genome assembly GCF_002776525.5 of Piliocolobus tephrosceles. Taxonomy (NCBI): domain Eukaryota; kingdom Metazoa; phylum Chordata; class Mammalia; order Primates; family Cercopithecidae; genus Piliocolobus; species Piliocolobus tephrosceles. The sequence goes on along the minus strand of NC_045437.1, from coordinate 105,504,472 downwards.
GAATATTTCTTGGGCACCTACTGTGTACCTGGCACTGTTCAGGACACTGCAGACATAGTGGGGTGCACAAAAGACTAGGAGTTTATATTGTAGTTGAGGAGACAGATAAGGAAACATGCACATAAGGTCACCTCACATAACTAACTATAGATGCTGGGAAGAAAACAGACATGATAGTGTGATGTGGGGGCACACGATGTAGGGTGGTGAGAGAACTTTCTGAGGAGTTGGATCCACTGTGTAAAGAAAGTGGCCATGCAGGAAGTTAAGGGAAAGGTGCCTTAGATAGAAAGAATAGCAAGTGTGACTGCCTTGAGGTGAGAATGAGCTTTGTTTATATGAGGAATAGAAATCAGGCCATGGGGGCCTTAAAGTCAGAGAGGTTGGCCGGAACCAGATCATGCAGAGCCTTCCTGGCCACGGTAAGAGACTTGGGGAGTCACTGGAGGGTTTAAATGAGAGAAGTGACATTACTATTATTGCTATTTTATTTTATTTTACTACTTACCATTATCATTAATTGTGACTCATTTTTTACAAGTAAAAATTGTTCATGCTATGGCAGGGACTCTCAACAGGGGGTGATTTTTGCCTCCTGGGGACATTTGTCCGTGCCTGGAGCCAGCTTCAGTTGTCACACTGGGGAGTGCTACTGACATCTAGTGGGCAAAGGCCAAAGATGCTGCTAAACATCCTACCATGTCTGGACTACCCCTACAACAAAGAAATCGGCAGCCTAAACTGTCAATCGTGACGTGGTTGAGAAGCCCTGAGCTATGGCAGGGAGAATGGATAACTGGAGAAGGGGAAAGAGTGGAAGCAGGAGGCTGGAGCAGAAACTCAGGATAAATGTTGGTTATTTGGACTGAAATGGTAGCAGCAGCGCTGGAGAGAGTGACTCAGGATACGTTTTGGAGATAAAGCTGATAGGATCTGTCAATCAGTTAGCTGTGGAAAGTAAAAGAAAATGAGTCAAGGGTTACTCCCATATTTTCAGTCAGCAACTGGGTAGACAGTGAGGTCATTTACCAAGATGGGGCACAATATGTGAGGAATAGGTTGAGAGGGGTAAGATCAAGAATATTGTTCTGGACACATTAAATATGAGCTCTGTTAAACTTCCCTGTGGAGATATCAAATAAGGGCTGAATATATGGGTCTGAAACTAAGGGTAAGGGCCAGTTATCAGCATGTAGATTAGGGGACAAAGTGAGGAAGAAGATCCTCACTTTGTGTTGGGGACGGGGAGAGAGAGGTTAGGAAACCAGGAAAGTGCCCTGGAAGTTATGGGGGAAAGGATTTGAAGAATAGTGCTGTTATCTGTGTTGGATGTTTCTGAGCAGCCACTGAGGTAAGAACAAAAAATAATCCCAGAATTTGGGTGTCCTGGCTGGCTTTGGCCAAGGCAGTCATGACACAGACTATCGCAGTTTTGTTGGAGTGTACAGGATTGAGTTCTGATTGAAGTGGGCTTCAGAGAGCAAGGGGGTGTAGGAAATGTAATCAAAGAATATTACTTCTTTCAGTAAATATTGATGAAAAAAGAAGCAGAGAAATAGGGCAGTAACAGAATTCCAATTATAGAACAACACAAAAAGTGTTACTTTAAAAAATAGAGTTCTTTTTTTGTAAGTCCCCAAGTTGTGACATTTACTTATGAAATTAACCAATAGAATTTAAATGAATATTTTCATGGTGTTGCAGGTGTTGGTAAATAACACATGCATTTCATTCAAATTAGGACTCCATTTTATAAATGAAATTCAAATAAAATTTTCTAGAACCACTGAAAAACCACTAAAACTTTAGAATGGTAATTTTTGGAAGAATGCATTTGGAAAACCACTATACAAAATTAGTTTTAACAGCAGAATTTCATACATCAATCAGTCAGTAGGGCAATCAACTTATACTCACAATAGGCCTTTCTCTTGACCCTGAAATTATAGCAAGATTTTAATCCTGCTTTTTTTTTAATCCTGTTTTGATTGTTCGTTTCTGAACATGGAGCTTCACTCTTGTAGCCCAGGCTGGAGTGCAATCTCGGCTCACCGCAACCTCTGCCTCCCAGATTCAAGCAATTCTCTTGCCTCAGCCTCCCAAGTAGCTGGGATTACAGGCATGCGCCATCACGCCTGGCTAAGTTTTGTATTTTTAGTAGAGACGGAGGTTTCTCATTTTGGTCAGGATGGTCTCGAACTCCCGATCTCAGGTGATCTGCCCGCCTCGGCCTCCCAAAGTGTTGGGATTACAGGCGTGAGTCACTGAGCCTAGCCAAGATTTTAATCCTGTTGCTGTCACTTCTTAGCTCTTTGACCTTGAGCAAGTTATTTAATCTTTTGACATGTAAGATTCTCCATTTATAAACCAGTCAAAATGAGTGTGAAGACTAAATGGAATAATATATGCAAACATGTATTTGGCATGGGGTCCACCTTCTCCCTTCTTTCTGGCACCTCCACTTCAGAACTCTCTGACCAAAGTTAGCCTTGCAATGACTCTGTGTGGAACATTACATACAGCAAAGCTGACCATCATGGGAGGCTCTGGCTTTGTCCTCAGCTCACCTGTGATATCTTTGTACCTCATCTAGCATACATCCAGACCCAGAATGACTTTGCAAACACTGGATGCCTATTACCTTGAAGCATCTAAATGATGTAAAACCAAGGAAAGATTTGTTTTTGTGGTTTCTGGATTTTGGTGTATGAGATATTATAGAAAACTAAATAGGTAAGCTGTAACAACATCAATGAGAGAATGCCACCAAATTTTTAGATTAGGTTTAGACACAGCCAGGACCATAAAGTAGTTACTCTTCCCCAATCTTTCAACCACAAACAGAAGGTTTTTCAAAGCAAGGAAGATAAAAAAAGACCAATAATAATAATAATAACTCTTGGATTATTTACACTAGTAGAAGTGAAAAAAAAGTACTTTCAAATTAAAAAAATTGCTACTGACCTAACTCTTTTCAGTAATGGGGACTGCTAAAAGAAATCCATACAGGAGACAAGGAAATTGTAGTAATGAAATCTTTGTATAATTTAAGCTAAGCAATCATCTCCAGTACACCAAACCACAGACTTCCCGTACTCATCAGTCCAGACGAATGACATATTCACAAATGTATCATTAGAGTGAGCAAAAGCTTTCTTGTTTTGTTTTTTTATTTTTAGACATTGCTAGGGAATATTTATTTCTGTGCAATTCCTAAATTCTGTTAAGTCTTCAATTGATTTAAATGAACAAAAGACATCACTAAGTCATAGCTTAGAATTGAAAGGAAGTTTAAAAAAGCCAGAGGCCCATCTACTCCTCAGCGATGTTCATAACCACTGGTCATCCAGGCCTCCAATTTGACTCTCTAGAGATTTAGAAGTGACTGTCCAACTAGGCAGCCCATGTTGATTCCAATCTACTCAGATGTCTATAAATTCCATCCTTTAAAGCCACACAGAAACAGGCTACTGTCTTTTACCAGGTAGGCATTGCCTGTAACACAACTCAACTCCTCCTAGTACAGAGTGATGGCTATAGGAGGGAGGGGATGATTAGGAACTGGTTGCTGTGGGTAGGTCACCAGGCACTGCAGGGCTCTTGCTTCTTGTGAGAGGAGTATTGGTGAGTGAGAGTGGACAATGCTCTCTGTTGACACTGACCATGTTTCAAGACATAGTTTGAGCCTTATGGATAGACTGAAGGATGTATGCTATTTCAGCCCCAATTATAGCTGTCAACAAGTGAGTTTCACATATTTTTCCCTTGCAGTTCCAATTTCTCCAAAACCACTCTGCATTTCTTAGGTTGGAAAATGAACATTCCAGAAGTCATCTATGTAAATATTCTGGGATGTACTAATGGCAGGGAGATAATACGCCTGGATTAGGGTAGAGGACTGTCTTTGAGATTTTTACCTATGTCCAGCACCCTTCCTGGGCAGCTTCCATGATGAATGAATTCTGTTTTCAAACATGGAGTGCACTTGGGCTTTCAAAAATATGAACATCTCTTACTGTCACACGGAGTCAGTGGCAATGAGAATTAATCAGGATCTGATGGTCATTTCTGCCATGCAAACCTCCTTTATGTAAACAAAGAGAGCTTCCAAATTTCTTCAGGCTCAAAATAGGTTGCAAAAACTCCACAGTCCTTCCATGTTACCAGCATCCTTAGTGTAAGGTTTCTGATACAGACAATCTTCAAAGGTTCCATTTTCAGGGAATGTTTCTTCATTTTGATCATGCTTTACTTTTCCTCAGTGTCATTTTTATCTGTCTTGGATTCATTTTACTTTCTTAAAAACAATTTTTTTTTGAAGGTGAGGTCTCACTCTGTTGCCCAGGCTGGAGTCCAGTGGCACAATTATAGCTCACTGTAGCCTCAAACTCCTGAATTCAAACAATCCTCCACTCTCAGCCTCCTGAGTAGCTGGGACCACAGGTATGTGCCACCATGTCCTGTTCATTTCTTTTATTTTTTTGTAGAGACAGGGGTCTCACTATGTTGCCCAGACTGGTCTCAAAGTTCTGGCCTCAAACAGTCCTTCCACTTTAACCTTCCAAAGTGCTGAGATTACAGGTGTGAGCTACTGCTCTTGGCCAATTTTTTTTTTTTTTAATTTTAGGTTATGTGGGTTACTTTACAGCCCTGAGACAAAGTCAATTAATAACAATTAAACTGTATCTAGATTTAATGATTTTCAGAATTTTTATACTTAAAACCCTTTAAAAGTTAAAAATATGTCCTGCTTCCCACATTATAGTAGTAAAACATTTAGTAGCCATTGATTGAGAAATTAAATAATGACTGAAGCAGAAGCTTTTGAACACATCCCAGTAGCAACTGAACAAGTATACAGGTTTGAAAAATTTAACAGAAGTGAGTCACATTAATCCTTTTAGGTAGTGCTTAGTATGCATACTCTAACTCAGTGTCCACTCAGAAGTTTGCACCCACCTTTTCCCCATGTTCCCTCCTTCGCCCCTACAGACTTCCATGAAGAACCAACATCTTTCTTTAGCATCTTCTTAATTCATAATACTTATTGGTTTTGCCCAGAATGCAAGTTAAATCTTCTAGCTTGACCTAATTAGATTTTACCTTAAAACCACAGAAATTTGGAGCTGGAAGGAATAATAGAGGTCATCTAGTTTTACCTCCTTAATTCCCAAATAAGAAAGCTAAGACCCCAAGGCTTACAAGTGGCTGCCCTGGGGCACAGAGAGTAGGACAGAACCAGGTCCTCCTGGTAGCATTCTGGTCCCAGTCTCTGGGTCTGGTACACAGAGCTGCTAGGCCTGCGTCTGGAGCACTGGCCACTTCAAATGGCTAGAAGATTCTCCAGTATCAGGCTGTGTCCTGCTACTAGTATGTTATTCGTGTAACTCCTCTCGTCCAGAATCGATTTCTCCCCACAATTACTTGGCAACAATTTAGTTCACCGTCCAGACTCAGAGCAAAACCTTTCCATGAAGCATCTTTAGACCCTCAAATAAGACACCCCATCTCTTTTGTGCTTCTATTGTAGAAATAATAATAATGGCTAACATTTACTGAGCACTTACTACGTGCCAGTAACATTACATGTTACATCTCAATCCTTATACCATACTATGCCATAGGAAGTGTTACTTGCCTCTAGTTTAAAAAGAAGGAAATGGAAGCTTAGGGATATTGAGTAATTTGTATAAGTGTCAGAAGCGAGATCCTCCCTCCCACAGTGTCAGGTATCACACATTTAACCACTCTGTTATGTTGCTGTGTGTCGCACAACAGTTGTAGCACAGCATCCATAACATCTGAGCACACTTAGGTTTTGATGTATGTCTTTCTTTCCCATTAGACTATAAGCCCCTCAGAGGAAGAAATAATATTTTATCTGTCTTTTTCCTCCCTATACCTAGCAGTTTCTGTCACAGAGTATGTTCTCAATATACATTTGCTAAATGAATGAATGCATGAATGAAATGATCACTGCATAGGCAGTTTTTAAAGTGCAGTTCTAAAACAGTTCATGCATAATGATCATTTATAAGTGAGAGGGCAGAACTAATGATTTATCTGCATGAATGATGACTTCCCAAAATAGATACAAATTGTGGCAAAAGTGTCAGATAATAGAAGACTTTATATATTAGCAGAAGCAAATATTGCTATAGGCCAGTATGGAAACTTCAGATTTCTTTCTCTCTCAATCCCTTTCTCTCTCCCTAGCTAGACCCCTCCTTGTTAAGGAAGAACACAGAGGAAGCAGAGAACATGGAAGTAGCATTAGAGTGGAATCAGGAGAGTTGGACCCAAACCCTGCAGTCACTTAGCTTCTGGTGAGACTCTGGCATGTGAGATGGCCTGGGAAAACAGCTCTTTCCATTTCTTCTAAGCAGGGATATGCTTCTAAATGCTCTCTAAGGCCTTTTAGATGCAAACATTCTGGAATTCTAAAATTCACCAGGTGGTCTGTGGGCGGATCCAAAATGAAAGTCATTTGAAAAAAAGTCTGTTATTTTGGGCTTCCCCAAAGCATATATTTTCTATATTGCAGATTTGAAGCCGCATTTTAAAAGACAGAAAACAAAGATTTTAAAAATTGAAACTAAACCTGCACTTCTTTTGCAGGGGCAAGGCCCCCAAAGATTTTGCATTTGTGGTGGTGAAAATAATTAGAGGAGGCTAGGCGCAGTGGCTCACAGCTGTAATCCCAGCACGTTGGGAGGCCAAAGCAAGAGAGTCGCTTGAGTCCAGGAGTTTCCTGGGCAGCAAAGCAAGATCCTGTCTCTACAAATAAATAAAAAATTACCTGGGCATGGTGGCATGTGCCTGTAGTCCCAGCTGAAGTGGGAGGATCATTTGTTTGGGCCAGGGAAGTTAAGGCTGCAGTGAGCCATGATTATACCACTGCACTCAGCCTGGGTGACAGAGTGAGATCCTGTCTCCAAAAAGAAAAAAAAGAAAAAATTAGAGGAGCTGTCACATATAGGAGGGTTGTAGCCAGAAAAAGCAGGAAAGATGCTTATGACCCTGAGGTAATCCCCTAGCCCATCTTAGTTTACCTGTGTGTCAGATGGAAGAGTGGGAGCTCATCAAAGCTCTCTTCTAGAGCAAACATTCCACGCTTTCATGTGCTCCTCAAGGGGATGAGTCCCCATTTGGAAACCCCTGCCACTGTGTTACCACTTCTTCCACTGCCTTTCTACTGATGCTGTGGCTTTGGTCATGTCCATCATTGCTCTATGACCATTTTAAGGTCAAATTCAATTGCTTCTGTTTTTGTTTGTTTGTTTACTTTAATCCCTATCTGTATTTTTTGGGGGGATGCTTGTGAATTATCTTAGGAAAGGCAAATGCTCATGTATGTCATATTCTAGCCATAAATCAAGGGGTCTGCACCTGTCTCTTACAATAAGAAAAATACAATATGTATGCATTTAACATGGGACTTTAGCCAGGCATGGTGGTGTGAATCTGTAGTACCAGCTACTTGTGAGGCTGAGGCAGGAGGATCACTCAAGCCCAGGAGTTCAAGACCAGCCTGGGCAACATAGCAAGACTTCATCTCTAAATAAATAAATAAAAAGGAAAACATACATAAACTGGGATTTCCCTTGGAATGAGTATTCTTAATTTTATAAATAAATGATTTGGTTTGACACCTGAAATTATCTTCATTTTTAATTTTCATGATTTTTCTCATGAAATATATTTTGCTTTAAAAATAATAATAATTTAGCATTTGAAATTAGCCACAAATGTCCAAGATTTAATTAATATAAGGTGCTGTGACATTTTTAGTGATAAACTATGAAAATCACAGCACACAGTTTCCCATAGATATTTTTGGATAAATTATGTCAGCTGTTCTTATAAAGCTTCCTTTTATCCTTTACCACTTTCCTTTCTAAACTTGCTATATATATTTACAGAACAGCAAAATTTCCCCACAAGATGTTTTAATTTGCATTTCTCTCAATGACTAATCTGACATACCAGATAGGAGATTCTTATTTTTTCCATCACAGTAAATGCTAACCAAGTATTTTGTTTTTCTGAATTGAGAAATCTAGCAATAACAGACAAGAAATAAAGAGTCCAATGTTTGCATGTCCTCTTTCTCAAGATGACTATATTTTTGAGATTATCCTTTTTGCAAAATGGTAGTCCACATTTCCATTTCAGTAACTTTGCTGTAATGGAAAGTCATACAAGTGTTGCCAGAATCAATAGTTTAGATTCTTGTATCTGTCTCAGACAGCAGGGCTGCTGTATATCATGTGTTTCCATTTGATATTACCCGAGTTTCTTATTTGTAGTTATCTTTTAGGAGAGTGCGATTCTGAGTTTACTTTACTCCCAAAGTGATACATGATTTTATTTCCTTGTTATTTTTTTTAAGAAAAAAACACATTTTCTCATTTGTAAAACATTGAGTAATTATTCATTTTTTCTGTCTTTGTACCAAGAAGAAGGAAGCATTTACCCATTTCTGTCTTATCTGTCACATTAGTTGGCAAGCTAATCCTCCATGAGCTTCCATTGGATGTTTTTCTCCCAGCTATTTATAGTCAACTAATGGTCACTTTTCAGGAATTTTTGTCCGTGTTCCACATGTTTGATTGTAACAAGGCAGTTAACTGGCAAGAAGGTTCAATAAGGAGGCCCCTCAAAAACTGGCTTCAGGATTTTCCATACCTATTGCTGGTTAGAAATAGGACTTGGGAAGTATTCATTCTGCACTTGTCACCAATGACAAACTGAGGATCTACAGTAAATTGAGGCATCCCCATATGAATGGTAGTCTAGGTTCCTAAATGTAGACCATATGTGTAATTGCACTGTTTCTGCTGGTGTTTACACACGTTAAGTAAATCTTGCATCTGGCCAATGGGATACATCTTCTAGGAAAGCCCTCATGACTGTGAGAATGGAAACCACTAAGTCCAAAGGGCAGCCAGGAGCTGAGGCTGAAGGATGGCAAAGACTAAAAAAGAGAAAAATATTTGAATTTGTGAAAGAAATGAGACAAGTAAATTGCCTGACTTATTGGTAGCTTTAATTTTGAAGCAGTCATAAAGACTTCTTGGGAAGGTAGGCAGAAGGACCAGACACTGAGAATGGAGGCAAGGCAGAGGTTAAACAGACATCTCCAGACTGAGATAAGAGTAAAAACCATTTCCAAAGCTGGAGAGCACAGGACTAAATTGTCCATTCAGTAGCACTTACTGAGTACCTATTGAATGTGAGTCACTGATTATATTACTATGCATTTCCAGTTCACTACTGAACAGATTGCTACTTTGCTGGCATTGCTGCCTTGAGTGGACAGGCATTGCTGCGTCTGTCTAGAACAGTACCCCTTCTCTGGGTAATCATTCTTCACTCATTCCAACCATGTGGCTGTGTTGAGGGAGGCCAATCATCCTCCCTCTATGAGGAGTGGGTACCTAGCCCAGATGGGTCAAGCTTTATACCCATTCCCGCTTGCCACAGTGCCTGTACGAGGGTATATGACCTAGCTCAAGCCAATCAGAGTCCTTTCTCAGAATTTTTCTAACTGCAGCTGGTAGGGCAGATTCCTTTCTCATCCCTTGTCATGAAATTGTCAGGATGTAAGCCTAAATCTGGCTATCATTAGAGTCCTATAAAGACAGCTGGCCTGGAAGACCAAAGCTGACATTCAGAAAGAAGAGAAGTTATTTGAAGAAAGACAAGGAGAAACATTGACCTGTTGGCTTTTGAGTTCTGTATCCAATCACCTGTGAGGTTAGATCCCAGGTATTCCATGGCGTTATGTGGGCTAATTCACTTCTTCTCTAGGAGTTAGAACTGTGTCTCTGCATCTTGCAACTGAGAATCTTGCATATCCATTGAAATTTGTTCTTTTGTTAAGGTAGTTGTCTTGATAATACTAGAAGAGGTTTTAAAAAAGGGTTGAAGAGGAAAGGCATATACTGGGAAGATGGAGGCAGAGGTAGTGTGGAGAACTGCATTCCCAAGTCTCGGCCCCAGGATAAATCACCAAGTCTTCAGTCAAGAGCAGAGAAGGCAAGGGCCAAGTCACAAGCCAGCAATTATAATCTGACATAAAGAAGAGATTGCTAGTTCGTCATTCAGTTGCTGGATCTGTTCTGAACTAGCGTAGATAATAGCTTTATCATGGTTAGGCTATTAATGCATTACCAAAGCACAAATGCTCAGGTTTATTTTCTGAATCCTGATTTGATATTATGTAGTTTAAGAAGTCGCTCTACCCAAATAGTGTCAGCATTTAGCTCATCCTTCTTCTTTTCAGATTAAGCAGAAACCAGACACCAAAAAGAAAAAGAGTAAAACCTTTAATATCCTGGAGGAGGCAGGAACAATAGAATGGAATAAATGTTAAGTAACAGTGACACATTTTAGGCCTTGTATTGGTTTAAAGAAAGTAACTAAAAGTAAGTAAATATTCCTTGGAAGATTAGTAAGTATAAATAACTGAAAACCCAACTCAAACTGGTTTGAGCATGCCAGATAAATTATAGTTTACATCATTTATGTGGGGGTGTTCAGGTGATGTTGACTGGGGTCATATCCCTTTCTCTGTAATTCTCTAGGCTTTTCCAATACTATGACTCCAGGTTTTCAGTGAAGGCTTCTCTTAGAAAATCCATGCTCCATCTTTCTTTGTTTTTGTACAAGCTCTGTTAAGACTAAGCTTGCCTTTTTATTTTATGATCCTTCTGAAGACCACAGGCATTCTAACTCACTGAGTTTTCTTTACCAGGTTTTCTAGTGCTGTAGCCTCAGTAGGCATGTGGTCACAATCCCTGTGTTTAACCAGCTGATGTGCTATCACATGGCAATGATTGTCAATTTCCCAGACTAGAATAAAGGTTCACTACCTTCTACCTAATTTTCACTCAGCGACTCTGACAATTTACAGTCCGTAACTTTCAACTCATTCTTGGGAACACATTCTGGGTCCATTAAGATGTGTTTGATTGGAAGTAACAAAACATGCAGAGTAATAGAACATTCAGCTAAAGCACTGAAAGTGCTTTATTGGCTCATATAATACACAGTTTGGCTCACACTGGTAATACCAGCACTTTGGGAGGCTGATGCATGAGGATCCCTTGAGGCCAGGAGTATGAGAATAGCCTGCAACACAGTGAGACCCCATCTCTCCAAAAACAAACTGTTTGGTGGTCATGTGGCTTTAAGCCTGGTTTGATCAGGGCTCTGGCTCCATTTCTCTGGAGCGCTTGGCTGTGCTCCTTCCCTGTGTTGGTCTGGGTTTCAGGCTGGCTTCCCTCATGGTAGTGGCATGGCTGCCAATGTCTAACAAGGCTACATGTTTCTTCTTTACAAATAATTTCATTCTTTCTAAATTTCACAGTTTTTCTGTCACATTAGTGGAGAGACAAGGGAGTTCTGGTCCACAACTAAGTTGTAGGTAGTAGTTCCCCTTCCCTACATACTAACCTAACAAAATGTAAACCCTTTGCAAAATTAGGAGACAGGAAACCTCAGCCCACTAATTATTCTTCACAAACTTTTTTTTTTTTTTTTTTAGGGCTCCTGACTCTAAGCAGGTTTTTCTCTTCTTAGACCCTAAGACTCATTTTTTCTTGTTCTTGCCCTCAAGTAGAACAGTTTTCTTGTTTCCAGATTGATATATGACAGCAAGGAGGATGAACGGTTGTTGGTAATAATAGGAAGACCTTGGGTAAGGGGTTGTGTCATAAAGAACATGCCATTATCCTACTTCTTCCTTTATGGCCTATTAGGGGCTAAATTATGCCACTCACTCTCACATTCATATCTTGAAGGCCTAATCCTCAGTACCTCAGAATGGAACTGTATTTGGATATAGGATCTTTAAAGACGTAATTAAGTTAAAATGGATGATTTGTTAGGGTGGGCCTTAGTCCAGTATGACTGACATATTTATAAGAAGAGATTAGGACACAGGTAACATCGACAGAGAAAAGAAGGTGGCCATCCATAAGACACGGAGAGAGACCTCAGAGTGAAACCAACCCTGCCACCTTGATCTTGGACTATGAGGAAGCCTCCAGAACTATGAGGAAATTAATTTCTGTTGTTTAAGCCTCCTCGTCTGTGGTGTTTGTGATGGCAGCTGTAGCAGACTAACACAGCTCTAGTAAACTAACACACAACTTTCTTCCTTCTCTCTTCTCTTCTCATCCTTCTCTTAGAATTATCAGTAGAAAGAGGAACAGGTCATTCTTCAGAGGAGAAACAGCTATTGGGACAATATTACCACCCACCTTGCACACTCCCCCTGGAATTTAGAGACCTGGTTGTATGAGGGTGTCTGCTCCTTCACTTCTATTGCCAGCTCTGCAGAGGGTCCCTCGACACCACTTCACACCCAGGTTAGTCGTATTATAAACTCAAATATCTTGTTACTCTATTCTTTTTTTTGCTAAGGCATAAACACATCATACATTTCAAGTTGAATTCAAGCCACTTCCTTAAGAATGAATTTAAGTATTGTAATAGTTTATATATAAACCTATATTTATTTAGAATGTCCAACCACATGTTCAATTGGAAAGGAAATAACAGGTTATGAGGAAGATGTAGTCAGAGGAGTACCTAGAAATATCCTAATGCAGGGGCCTAGCCCTCTTCTCTGTGTCTGTGAAACATGCAGAAATGTCCAGGAGAAGGCCTGGGGGAAGTCCAGGGAACATACTCCCTCCTTCCTTAAATAAATTCTGGGAAATTCCCAAAGAAAAATAGCAGAAGGAGGAAAATTTGGAAAAGGCAACATAAATAACTCAAGAATTCATAGGAAACAATACTAGATTTGATGGTTCAGGCTTATAATTCTCTCCCCACAGTGCCATCCTTTGAGAGCTTACATGAAACGAAGTTTAAAACACCGCCTTTTCCCTTCACTATGCCCTTTGTGATTTAAATGCCGTAACTAAGCAAGTGCAACCTGACACTACCTCAGTCTTGACAACAGATCAAGGACCACAGCATCTGCTGCTGGGTTGGGTACAGCTGTGAGTTCAGTTAGTGGACAACCAGTCTAAATTGCTCATGGCTGCTGATCTCAGAAGAGCTCTCACTTCTCACCCAGGCAGTTATCCTGTTTCCCAAGCAGCTCAAATGCCCAGCAATTTGATCATGTGATAAATACAAATAAAACTTTTAGTTTTCCCCATCCTTCTTTATTATGAATACTGGGTGAAGCCAACTTAAAGGATTAAGTGTTCACAGAAAGAAATAGTTATTGTGTTATCATTGTACAAAAACCAGGTGGGTGCAAATTCCTCACTTAATTGCTTTGTTTGGTTTGGTTGATCTCCTTCCACCCAGACCTTCTCCCTGTCTCCATAACCTCTTTTGTATTCTGTTCGTAGATCTAGCCCCTCCTCCCAAAGAAAGAAAGCTAAATTGTTTTTAGATAAAAGTGTCATCTGCCTCCTTCAAAATGGGAAATTCAATCATACAAATGACTGTACAAATGACTGTGGACGCTGGTTCTCCATTTCCAACATGGTGTCACTTAGAATGAGATGTTCCTCAGCATCTGTTGTGCATTATTATGGAGGCTGAAAGCCCATGCCACCAATCACAGCAAAGGACACCCAAAGCTGCTGCGACTCCCTCCTCAAACAAATTACTTCAGGCTGTAAAATCTTAATTGTCAACAGCAACCAAGAGAGCAGATTGCATTTGGGAAGTCCAATGTACCATGCTTGGAGTACAAGCCAGAGACAGAAAATGGGAGCAGTGACTTGCTGTGTGGTCAGGGGACCAATGGGTGCCCCTTCTAGCTGTGGACTGCTCTGTGAGGTGAAGGTATAGGGCGTCTGAAGCCACCGGGGGGGAAGGGCCACAAAGCTGGTTATATGTCAGCTGGCCTCAGCCAGACCTCCACCCTCTCATTCCAACAAAATATTTTCCTGGGACTGCTGCCCTTCTCTGTTGGATATTGTTCTTCAGGTACATTTAGAACATGTTTTAAAGATCTATCCTTTTTAATAGATGCAGTTTAAGGACAACTTTAATTTATGAAATACACATATCATGCAGTCTCATGATTGAAGAAAAAGGGACTAATGATTTGAGACACCTGGCAGAGAATAATTCAGTGGAAATGTACAACAAAGTCATTCTAATGTGCTCAGATAACTGTTATCCCCACAAGATGGTGGGCAATAAATTAAAGTGCATCAACTTTTTCATTTGGCATCCACAAAGATGGTAAAGGGAAAGGGAATAAATATTTACTGCATGTCTATCTGGGGCCAGGTCTCAGTGTAAAAGATTTTCATATACGTTACCTCATAGAGTCCTAGAAAACCTTGTTAGGAATTATTATTTCCATTTTTACAGGTGAGGATATTGAGGCTGACACTATTTAAATTGCCCAAATTTCTACAAAGAGAGTGAGTGAACTAGAATCTGACCTAGCTGAGTCTGTGTTCTTTTCATTACATATTTCAAGTTTGGTTATATGACTTTAAGAAAGTAGATATCAGTAAATCTTTCCTACCTTGGGTCTGCTTGATTTTTAGAGTATGTGCTATATGGAAATATTATGTCTTTGGAAGCAAATTACTCATAACTCAACTAATATACGTTTCTCCTCAGTATTTCCAGTTCCACAGTCTTCTCTTCCCTTTTCCTATTCGCATGAGCAAGGAATTTAATAATAGAGAAAAATAGTAATGCTAGGAAATATGTGATCATAATCCTCAAAAAAGTACTAAAGTTCTAGTCCAGGGGAATCCATATAATTCCTCCCTTCATTGAAAATCATGAAGATATCATGGGTCATGACAGCAAATGAAAGTCATGTAGAGAAATACCAAAAAAGAAAAACCCCAACACACACACACACACCCCCCTCAGGAAAAACTCTGTATGTCTCCTAGGCTTCCTGGTGAGTTCCGTGTAGAAAAAGAAATGTGGACTGAAGATCTCATATAGGAAGTAAATGATGGTTTGGCTGGCTGGGCCACTGCTCCAATTGCTGATATAGGTCTGAGGGTTTGACTGAGGGAGTCCAGGGCTTATGCAGCCAAGGGACAAACACGCCAGCTTATGCTCTGCAGGAAAAATGTGGAAAAAATCAAGGCCAAAGGGTTAGAGGTGGGACAGAAGTTGAGGTGCAGAGGCAAGTGGTAAGAGTCTGATAGAAGCAGAGATCAAGGCAAGGGCAGGGCAGGAACAACACTGAAGGCAACGACCACGAACAGCCTTGAAGCATTGGTAAACTTTTCCCACGTTGGGATTGCTCAATCTTTCAAGTACAGTGTATGTAATGTGGGTGGTATGTGGTGGAGTGGGCAAGTACCTAGGATAGAGAGTCACAAAAATTGTCCATGCATTCTCTATGGAATTCTTCTTCTTGTTTTTACATTATTTTAGGGTGACTGTCCCCAGTTCCAAAAAGCAACACCTCCATTCTTCTCTGCAGAGAAAGCATTTTGTCCTTTTCCTTTCTGTGAGATTACTTCTTCTGGACCTCTTCCTGATGCACACACGCTGTTTCACTTCTTTGTTACACATTTTCTTGCCTTCCATTTTCTGCCATGTATTCTACTACCTGTATTATTCCAAGTGTGATTTACATTTCTTACTGAGTACTATAGTCATTCATCTGTCTCCTTTTCATAAAATTCCCTGAAAAAAAGTTTAAAATCTGTGGAAACAAACTATTATTGCCTATAAAGATGGAAAAACTTAGAACATCAGCATTCAGATAGTCCTGTAGCCATGGCGCCCAATGGAAACCTGTCCTCTTATACAAATATTCCCCTTTAATATTACACAAAGAATCTGGTGTATTAAAAGTCCCCCTGGAAAACAAAGTAGGCACTAGTATAAACTTGCTTTGCAATACCTAGGCAAGGGGCATTGTGACTCAACCTTGAATTATAAAACATTGAAGCACAAAAATTGTTGGGCCTACTGTTGCACTTAAAGTAAATGCAATTCTCAAGCTAACAATCAGAAAGCTGTAAGTCAAAAAAGTGGGCCTGGCTTGAGGTGGGAACCCCCTCAGACTATTTCTCCTCACTCTTCACCCCTCGTAGGAAAGAGCCACAGTTGGGGCTATCTGTTCTTGGCCAATGTACTTGCACTCTGCCTAGAGCAAAACACATTCTCTTCAAATAAGTGTGCCCTAAAGGGAATATCATGGAGGCAGAGAACACTCTGTCAAAACTTCTACTCCCTCTACGCAAACTTCTTCAGAGAATCAGAGAGGTGTCAAGAGTCAGGTGTCTTCAACCAGGTTGGTTTCAGCAAACCTCTCAATCAACTCTAAATTGCATTTGGGGTAGAAAACCAGGGGTGGTATTTTCTTCTCCCTACAGCTCTGGGGCTTGCTTTGATTGAATATCTTGACTCACTAAAGGCAGGTCAGACTCCAATGTGCCTTCAGGGTTAAAATGTGCCTGCGAACAGGTTGCCAGCATTCTGAGCCTGATTTTTCTTCATCTTTTGAATTCAGAACACCTCCTGAGGTTTCTTCACTACATCCTCACGCAGTCCCCTTAGCGGACTCATGGTTGATCTGGTTGAAAGCAAGTCTGAACACTATCTTCGCTATCTGCTGTAGGCTGACAGGCTCTAACTTTGTTGTGTTTCCAGATCTTTGTCTCTTACGGTTTGGAAATGGAAATATATAGCTGCAATGTGGCAATCAAATTGGGGGAAGTGATCATTTACATTCTAACACACAGAGACTTCCTAGTCAAGGTTACTTATAAATCAAATAGATGTCATTTCATAAACACCCCCAAACAACTGTATTTCATTATGAAAATGTGAAGCAGTGCTGTTAATGGGTATCTAAGGGCTAAAAGCAATTTAAGTTATAGGCACTCAGCTGCTACAACAGTTGTGAACATGTCTGGATGTTAATAAACACTGATTAGTATTAATATCATACAAGATTTTAAATGTGGCTGGCATGAAATTCTCAATCTAATGGACAGGGAAGCCTGTTGACAAAGATTTATTCTCTTTATTCTCTTATGGACAGAAATTTTCATAGGCTTGACAGTATTGCCATCAGTTTCACAAGTGTACTATGGCACTTCTTGGGTTTTTAGAGACTTTAACAATCTCATGAAAAGAAAGAGGGTTGAACACTCATTTGTCACTCGGACACAACACTGAAATGACACGGAGCAAACTGAGGAGCAGCAAGTGAAATGTGAAAACGAAGAGGAAAGAGAAAGTGAAGATGCACAGGTCATAATAATACAGAACAGCGGTGCAGATGAGGGGCTGTTCCTCAGAGAAGTTGACAGTAGCCATGACCTTCAAAACACGTGATAATGCAGAGACACAGCTTACTTTTGTTACCTTTCAACACAATGTAAAGGAGCAAAATGAAAGGGAGAAAAATACATTGATTAGAATTGCAGAGATGTCTGATTTTAGCAAGTTTCATGTGAACTCTGATTCTCTTTTCTCGCTCACCATTATTTGCCTTGACTATTCTGTATATGAAGTGTCTCCACTCAGAGTGGAGAGTTAAGGTCAGGATTAATATGAATCAGTGGGTTTTACTTGAATAATATCTCTTTTCTAGGATAGTTATATTTTAACTGAACACAGTTAAACACAAAAATATTTCAAAACTTCTTGAACTTCCACCAATCTCTACCATAAGAAAAAGTATACAAAGAGGTTCAACAAATATTTCACCTATAAAAAAAGGTGAAAAGAGAACACTACCTTTAAAAATGCAATCAAATTTAAATGACAGTCCATGCAAAATTTTGGTTTTGGAAGTTGGCAATCAAATTCTAAAACTTAGATGGAAAGGCAAAGAGCCAAGCATAGCTAAGGCACTCTTAAAGAAAAACAAAGCTTGTGGACTTGTATTATCAGATACCAAGAGCTGTAATAATTAAGACAGTAAGGTAGTGGCACAAGGATTGACAAATAGAGCAATGGAAGAGAAAAGAAAGTCCAGAATGAGGCCTAAACGTGTATGGTTACCTGATTTATAACAAAGATGACATTGCAGTGCAGTGGGGAAAGAATAATCTTCTTAATAATTGGTGTTGGATCAATTAGATACCCAGATAGGGAAAAATAAATTTGTACCCCACCTCTCACCATAAAAAAAAAAAAAATTATAAATGGGTTGCAGATCCAAATGTGAAAGGTAAAACAAAGTTTCTGGAAGAAAATATAGGAGAATTTCTTCACGACTGTGACATGCGCAAAATTTCTTAACCATATAAAGAAAAAGATTGATAAACTGAACTTTAAGCACTGTGTATTAAAGGACACCATTAAATGGGTAAAACTACCACCCATGGTATAGGGAAGATATTTGTAATACAGATAATCAATGAAGGACTTAAAGCTAGATTATGTAAAGAATAATGCAAATTGGGAAAAGCTCTAACATTTTACAGTGTTTTTCTCTGCTCTCACACCACAATAATCATTAACACAGAAGACTTCTGGGACCAAATGTGTGTGTGAGGGGGCTCTTCCCACCACCAAGTGGGCAATCAGTTCCCCAGTGGACACCACTAGGTGTCCTCCCATTCAGTTCCGACACTATCTACCTGGAGATAGCATCAGATCTCACAGGTTGAGGGCTCAGTCCCCAAGAATACCCACTTTCAGATACCAGTGTCAAGTCCTGGCCTCTGGAACTTCCGACCAACAAGCTTCAAGTCAAGGTCCCCACGACCCCCTCTTTGGGTTTGATTAATTTGCTGGAGTGGCTCACAAAACTCAAGGAAACACTTACATTTACTGGTTTATTATAAAGGATATTACAAAGGATACAGATGAAGAGATGCAAAAGCAGAGGAGGGGAAAGTGTGTGGCGCTTCCATGCCCTCCCTGGGAGCACCACCCTTTAGGAACCTCCATCTATTCAACTATCTGGAAGTTCACCAAACCCTGTCCTTTTGGGTTTTTATGGAGGCTTCATTATATAGGCATGATTGACAACTTCGTAGACATGTGACTGGACAAAAAGAGTATAATCTCATACTAGAAGACTGAGGGGGGAAACCCAGCAAGACTCGTCTGTTCAGATTCTTCTTGATCCTTCCGTGCAGCATTCCTTCCTCCAGAGTATGGGGTGGGACCCTCTCTGGAATAAGGGTCTTTTGACCCACAATCAGATTAGAGTCCTGTTTTGGGCAGGTAAAAGGAGGCCGGGATAAAATTAGAGAGAGAGATTCTGTTTCCTGGGGCCTGCTCCTGAAGCCTAAAACACCCCAAAATTATAACAAAAGACTGTAACAAAGGCTGTGGGATTTATGAGACTATAACAAAGGCTAAAGGAGTTATGAGCCAGGAACTGTGGACAAAATATATATTATATATTTAATTATATTATATAGTATATAACATAATATATACTATATAATATATAACATTGTATATGATATATTATATAACATATAGTATGTACTATATAATATACATTATAACATATCTTATATATAACATACTATATAATATAATACATATTATATAATGAATATATAATATACTATATATTATTTATATAATATTATAATTTATATATAATATATAAATTAAAATATATAGAGATTTTAAAAATTCATTTGTGTGATAGGAATGTATATATGTATATATGAAAAGGACAAATAACCTAATACAAAATAAGGTTTTACTTGGACAGAGAATATCCAAGTGGCCAATGAACATATGAGAATGAGCTCAGCTTCATTAATCATAAGCAAATGCCACACTGAAGAAAATAAAATATACTTATCAAAAGTAAAAGTTGGGTATTATCACCTTCTGGTACACCTAGTAATTGGATGTTCTTTCTTCTAGGTCTTTCTGTTAGTACATGTGGCCAACTGGCCTCCTCTAGTGGGCAGTATGTACACAGGTAAGGAAAGTTGCACTTATCTCCTTCTTGGCTCATGTGTATAACCATTTTTCCCAAGACAAGAATAATACGGGTGATCACAGGAAAACAGCAAATTCCAGGCGGCAGTTTCACATGACTAGCAAAAGGAAAATGCTAAAATAACTGCAGAAGCTAGGGGCTGACAAGATCCTGAAAAACCAAGGTGTAGGTCAAGCTGGCTAAGACTGACTGGACCACCATGGCACTGGATTTGACCAAGGATTCACCTAGGATCTCATTATGTGCTCATTAGCATACTAAACCCACACCCATCAGTACCATGACAGTTCTGGAAACACTCATTTTTGTTGTAAAAATGAGTGGCACCACAGTTCCCAGAAATCTCCATCTTTTTTCAGGAATCTTCATGAATATTCTACCCTTTGGTTAAAGAAACTCTTAAAGCTAGCAGCCCCAAACTCCCCCGTGTATGACTCTATAGTATGCCCCCTCTTCCCTTCCTTGTGTACTTTTCACTTTGCAATAAATCTCCATACTTTCCCTGTTTTCTGACTCATCCTTGAATTCATTCTCAAGGTAGTGTCAAGAGCCTGGACACTGGTTGGGGTCGAGGTCCCACTGGAATTTCGGAACCTCCCCCAGCCCACTGGTATCACTCCTACCCAATCTATTGAAGCAAAGAAACAGGATCTACTGAGCACATATATCTTTGCTTTATAAGTGGGCTTCTGGGGTCCTAGTAATATACCTTCTCTTTTACCTGGATACTGATTATACAGGTGTGTTCAGTTTGTAAAAATCATCCAACTGTGTACCCATAATTTGTTTACTTCTCTGTATAAATGTTATACACATATTATAGCTGTTATACTTCAATAAAAAGTTTTAAAAATCAAATAGCACCTGAACCTAAAATCTTAATGGATCCTTATTCTCTGCTACAATCTACAGGAATATTTAAAGATTTGTTAATACAATGAACACACATACACTGTATACTATATTCACCAATTAGTAAAATTTTGCCACATCTGCTTTCTCTCTATCCATATACACACTCATTTTATCTGAACTAGTTAGGTATAAGCTGTGGACATCATTATACTTTACTTCTAAATTCCTCAGTGTATCTCCTAAAAACAAGAACATGACCACACAAACACTTGTAAAGGGAGAAAACAAATTACTTTTTCCTCTGTACTTTCACATTCAACACAGCACATAATACTTCTTTTTGTTTTAGAAGACAATTTTATTTTTTCATTTATTTATTTTTTCTTTCAGTCACTCTATTTTATTTAAATAAAGGTAAATGTTTTACCATACAGTTATGTTAGAATTCCACAATGTTTACAAGAGAGGGTAAAAATCTGTGAGGTCCGTAAATGCACCTCACATCTCTTATCCTTTAGAATTTCCCACTGGCATGTCTGTCTTTTTTTTTTTTTTTTTTTTGTTATTATTATTATCATACTTTAAGTTCTAGGGTACATATGCATAATGTGCAGGTTTGTTACATATGTATACTTGTGCCATGTTGGTGTGCTGCACCCATCAACTCGTCAGCACCCATCAATTCATCATTTATATCATATATAACTCCCAATGCAATCCCTCCCCCCTTCCCCCTCCCCATGATAGGCCCTGATGTGTGATGTTCCCCTTCCCGAGTCCAAGTGATGTCATTGTTCAGTTCCCACCTATGAGTGAGAACATGCAGTGTTTGGTTTTCTGTTCTTGTGATAGTTTGCTAAGAATGATGGTTTCCAGCTGTATCCATGTCCCTACAAAGGACACAAACTCATCCTTTTTTATGGCTGCATAATATTCCATGGTGTATATGTGCCACATTTTCTTAATCCAGTCTGTCACTGATGGACATTTGGGTTGATTCCAAGTCTTTGCTATTGTGAATAGTGCCGCAATAAACATACGTGTGCATGTGTCTTTATAGCAGCATGATTTATAATCCTTTGGGTATATACCCAGTAGTGGGATGGCTGGGTCATATGGTACATCTAGTTCTAGATCCTTGAGGAATTGCCATACTGTTTTCCATAATGGTTGAACTAGTTTACAATCCCACCAACAGTGTAAAAGTGTTCTTATTTCTCCACATCCTCTCCAGCACCTGTTGTTTCCTGACATTTGAATGATTGCCATTCTAACTGGTGTGAGATGGTATCTCATTGTGGTTTTGATTTGCATTTCTCTGATGGCCAGTGATGATGAGCATTTTTTCATGTGTCTGTTGGCTGTATGAATGTCTTCTTTTGAGAAATGTCTGTTCATATCCTTTGCCCACTTTTTGATGGGGTTGTTTGTTTTTTTCTTGTAAATTTGTTTGAGTTCTTTGTAGATTCTGGATATTAGCCCTTTGTCAGATGAGCAGATTGCAAAAATTTTCTCCCATTCTGTAGGTTGCCTGTTCACTCTGATGGTAGTTTCTTTTGCTGTGCAGAAGCTCTTTAGTTTAATTAGATCCCATTTGTCAATTTTGGCTTTTGTTGTCATTGCTTTTGGTGTTTTAGACATGAAGTCCTTGCCCATGCCTATGTCCTGAATGGTACTACCTAAGTTTTCTTCTAGGGTTTTTATGGTATTAGGTCTAACATTTAAGTCTCTAATCCATCTTGAATTAATTTTCATATAAGGAGTAAGGAAAGGATCCAGTTTCAGCTTTCTACTTATGGCTAGCCAATTTTCCCAGCACCATTTATTAAATAGGGAATCCTTTCCCCATTTCTTGTTTCTCTCAGGTTTGTCAAAGAACAGATGGCTGTAGTTGTGTGGTATTATTTCTGAGGACTCTGTTCTGTTCCATTGGTCTATATCTCTGTTTTGGTACCAGTACCATGCTGTTTTGGTTACTGTAGCCTTGTAGTATAGTTTGAAGTCAGGTAGCGTGATGCCTCCAGCTTTGTTCTTTTGACTTAGAATTGCCTTGGCAATGCGGGCTCTTTTTTGGTTCCATATGAACTTTAAAGCAGTTTTTTCCAATTCTGTGAAGAAACTCATTGGTAGCTTGATGGGGATGGCATTGAATCTATAAATAACCTTGGGCAGTATGGCCATTTTCACAATATTGATTCTGCCTATCCATGAGCATGGTATGTTCTTCCATTTGTTTGTGTCCTCTTTGATTTCACTGAGCAGTGGTTTGTAGTTCTCCTTGAAGAGGTCCTTTACATCCCTTGTAAGTTGGATTCCTAGGTATTTTGTTCTCTTTGAAGCAATTGTGAATGGAAGTTCATTCATGATTTGGCTCTCTGTTTGTCTGTTACTGGTGTATAAGAATGCTTGTGATTTTTGCACATTAATTTTGTATCCTGAGACTTTGCTGAAGTTGCTTATCAGTTTAAGGAGATTTTGGGCTGAGACAATGGGGTTTTCTAAATATACAATCATGTAATCTGCAAACAGGGACAATTTGACTTCTTCTTTTCCTAACTGGATACGCTTTATTTCTTTCTCTTGCCTGATTGCCCTAGCCAGAACTTCCAACACTATGTTGAATAAGAGTGGTGAGAGAGGGCATCCCTGTCTTGTGCCAGTTTTCAAAGAGAATTTTTCCAGTTTTTGCCCATTCAGTATGATATTGGCTGTGGGTTTGTCATAAATGGCTCTTATTATTTTGAGGTCCGTACCATCAATACCGAATTTATTGAGCATTTTTAGCATGAAGGGCTGTTGAATTTTGTCAAAAGCCTTTTCTGCATCTATTGAGATAATCATGTGGTTCTTGTCTTTGGTTCTGTTTATATGCTGGATTATGTTTATTGATTTGCGAATGTTGAACCAGCCTTGCATCCAAGGGATGAAGCCCACTTGATCATGGTGGATAAGCTTTTTGATGTGCTGCTGAATCCGGTTTGCCAGTATTTTATTGAGGATTTTTGCATCGATGTTCATCAGGGATATTGGTCTAAAATTCTCTCTTTTTGTTGTGTCTCTGCCAGGCTTTGGTATCAGGATGATGTTGGCCTCATAAAATGAGTTAGGGAGGATTCCCTCTTTTTCTATTGATTGGAATAGTTTCAGAAGGAATGGTACCAGCTCCTCCTTGTACCTCTGGTAGAATTCGGCTCTGAATCCATCTGGTCCTGGACTTTTTTTGATTGGTAGGCTATTAATTATTGCCTCAATTTCAGAGCCTGCTATTGGTCTATTCAGGGATTCAACTTCTTCATGGTTTAGTCTTGGAAGAGTGTAAGTGTCCAGGAAATTATCCATTTCTTCTAGATTTTCTAGTTTATTTGTGTAGAGGTGTTTATAGTATTCTCTGATGGTAGTTTGTATTTCCATGGGGTCAATGGTGATATCCCCTTTATCATTTTTTATTGCGTCTATTTGATTCTTCTCTCTTTTCTTCTTTATTAGTCTTGCTAGCG